>NC_143392.1:41307880-41632880 GCF_980474605.1 Leiobunum rupestre
ACGTATATGGTCTAGAAAGGGCCCTATGTACATTTAAAGCTCGTAAATATAACGATAATTTATAAAGTATAACATATGCCCCCCGGTTATAACAGAGGGAACACGCCCAAATATGGTGGAATGCTCTTCATTTAGCTTGTGTATTTCTTCAATTAAAATTTAACAAAACCGTAACCGTGAAATTTTAAAATCTGCACCAGTTTCCCCTTCCAGGGGTTATATTCCCTTTAAAAAAAAAGGAATTTTAAAGGGGCACGGTCAAGTGTTTAGCAGTTAGTTAACCCTATAATACTTAAAAAAACATTTGTGGTTAAAATCTCAGCAAAAAACATTGAGCAGTTCAGTTTTAAAAAATATGGAAATTTTGGAAAATCGAAAAACACGCATATGCTACAATACTTGGTAAGAAACATGACTGACATTGAAAAATGCTGATAATGTCCCTGAAAATTCTAATACAAATTCTTCGCATTATTATTTGTTTCAACATTTTGGGACAAAAACCAATTTTGTTAGTAAAAAAATTACATATAAGCATATCGGAAATGTGCTTGGCCTATTCATAAGGCGATATTTGGAAAACTATGATCCTTTCCATTTAAAACAAACGCTTTACAGTGCAAGAATATTTACTGCAAACTTCGTCGTTAAGAGTATAGAATTATGACATAAATAAGTATGAGGGTGCTTAGAAGTAAAATATGATGTAGTTATTTTATTATTTTAATGTTCGCGACCGAAACGTCAAGCGTCTGTTTTCCCTCTTCGAGTAGTTCTGTCCGCCACCGTTAGGGGGCGCAACCTTATTTTTCGGTCGCGAATACGGTAAGAGTTTTGTTCATTATCTTAATTTTGTAAGTTCAAGTAGTATTTAATTTATTTTTGAAGGTGTTTGGGGCTCACTTAAAGGGAATATAACCTGCAAAGCAATCTTTATGGATGATCCCTTCAATTTTTAAAATTTCCCTGTACAGTGGCGCTAAACATTTTTAAAGGCAAAGGCAAGAGCGGCCAGAGCTTCAAACGTTGGTGTTCCATACCAAAAACCTGAGGTTATATTCCCTTTAACCAAATTTTTGGTTTGTATGGCAAGGAGACAGGCCCTTCAACGGAAAGTCAAGAAACACCCAACAGAAGCTCAACGGATGATACAGACAATTCAATACCACTAGATCCAACGTGGTTTCGAAAAGGCTGTCTGGCGCATTCCCTTCAATTGGTAGTCGTCAACGCGTCGAAAAAAGACGTCGAAGCCCAAAAGTTTTCGAAAATGGTCAATGAAATAATTTCTTTTTTTTTCGCAAATCGTCGAAGTGGACAGAAGAAATGAGAAAACATTCAGTTGGAAAAGACATCATTCCTGTCGGCGGCAGCACCGGCCCTAGCCCTTGGTCAGGGTAAAGCGAGATTGTTTTTCGATTGTTGCCTCGCCGCCCCGCGCCTCTCAAAAGGAATTTTTGCACCCCTTTCCAACTGGCCGCTGTCCTGCGCCTAGAGCGACCGCTCCGCCTGCTCTAACCTAGGGCCGACGCTGGTCGGCGGAGTCAGATTGAACGCATTTTTTATGCATTTGAGCGTATTTCAGAAGTAACTTGTTAAAATTTAAAAATTGTCTTTTTTTTCGATTCAATCAAAAGTTTTTCTTAGCATATTATGGTAGATGCGAACCTTGGACAAGGCGAAAAGAGAAAATGTAATCAGTGAAACATTTCCAACTCTAAGAAATGGCATGATAGATCAGTCGAAGGAGATATTACAAATACTGCGACCTCTCAAGGACGCTACTGACAACCTTCAAGGTGTTGGGTTGAAGTCATCTGAATGTATGGGAGAACTGTTGCAAGTATTTGATCAGGTTTACCACGTCAGGTCACTGCTATTTCCCACCTTAAAGCTAAACACTTGACCGTGCCCCTTTAAAATTCCTTTTTTTTTAAAGGGGCACGGTCAAGTGTTTAGCAGTTAGTTAACCCTATAATACTTAAAAAAACATTTGTGGTTAAAATCTCAGCAAAAAACATTGAGCAGTTCAGTTTTAAAAAATATGGAAATTTTGGAAAATCGAAAAACACGCATATGCTACAATACTTGGTAAGAAACATGACTGACATTGAAAAATGCTGATAATGTCCCTGAAAATTCTAATACAAATTCTTCGCATTATTATTTGTTTCAACATTTTGGGACAAAAACCAATTTTGTTAGTAAAAAAATTACATATAAGCATATCGGAAATGTGCTTGGCCTATTCATAAGGCGATATTTGGAAAACTATGATCCTTTCCATTTAAAACAAACGCTTTACAGTGCAAGAATATTTACTGCAAACTTCGTCGTTAAGAGTATAGAATTATGACATAAATAAGTATGAGGGTGCTTAGAAGTAAAATATGATGTAGTTATTTTATTATTTTAATGTTCGCGACCGAAACGTCAAGCGTCTGTTTTCCCTCTTCGAGTAGTTCTGTCCGCCACCGTTAGGGGGCGCAACCTTATTTTTCGGTCGCGAATACGGTAAGAGTTTTGTTCATTATCTTAATTTTGTAAGTTCAAGTAGTATTTAATTTATTTTTGAAGGTGTTTGGGGCTCACTTAAAGGGAATATAACCTGCAAAGCAATCTTTATGGATGATCCCTTCAATTTTTAAAATTTCCCTGTACAGTGGCGCTAAACATTTTTAAAGGCAAAGGCAAGAGCGGCCAGAGCTTCAAACGTTGGTGTTCCATACCAAAAACCTGAGGTTATATTCCCTTTAACCAAATTTTTGGTTTGTATGGCAAGGAGACAGGCCCTTCAACGGAAAGTCAAGAAACACCCAACAGAAGCTCAACGGATGATACAGACAATTCAATACCACTAGATCCAACGTGGTTTCGAAAAGGCTGTCTGGCGCATTCCCTTCAATTGGTAGTCGTCAACGCGTCGAAAAAAGACGTCGAAGCCCAAAAGTTTTCGAAAATGGTCAATGAAATAATTTCTTTTTTTTTCGCAAATCGTCGAAGTGGACAGAAGAAATGAGAAAACATTCAGTTGGAAAAGACATCATTCCTGTCGGCGGCAGCACCGGCCCTAGCCCTTGGTCAGGGTAAAGCGAGATTGTTTTTCGATTGTTGCCTCGCCGCCCCGCGCCTCTCAAAAGGAATTTTTGCACCCCTTTCCAACTGGCCGCTGTCCTGCGCCTAGAGCGACCGCTCCGCCTGCTCTAACCTAGGGCCGACGCTGGTCGGCGGAGTCAGATTGAACGCATTTTTTATGCATTTGAGCGTATTTCAGAAGTAACTTGTTAAAATTTAAAAATTGTCTTTTTTTTCGATTCAATCAAAAGTTTTTCTTAGCATATTATGGTAGATGCGAACCTTGGACAAGGCGAAAAGAGAAAATGTAATCAGTGAAACATTTCCAACTCTAAGAAATGGCATGATAGATCAGTCGAAGGAGATATTACAAATACTGCGACCTCTCAAGGACGCTACTGACAACCTTCAAGGTGTTGGGTTGAAGTCATCTGAATGTATGGGAGAACTGTTGCAAGTATTTGATCAGGTTTACCACGTCAGGTCACTGCTATTTCCCACCTTAAAGCAAGAAGTTCTGAAACAAATGAACGACCGCTTCTCGTCTACGCTTTGTGACAAAGATTTTGCGATCTGTACGGTTTTAGATCCACGTCAAAAACTATCACCGTTTGATGGTAGGTCTCTAAAACTTGGGTGTCATCGACTTGAGTTCTTGTAGCGTTTGTAGTAACAGCAGTAACGTTCCTTCTTTTAGACTACTACAGCCAACCGTCGTGAGTGAATGACTATCCGAGCATGACTTGCCCAACGAAAGACCAGGTCAAGGAAATCATCGTATCAATTTTGAATGGAGGTGTGGTTCAAGGTCACGTTCCGGTAGTTTCCAGACCGACCAAATCCATAAAACTGGAATATCTAGCGAGAGTGACCGCACCAGCCGCGATTGAAGGCCCCGCGAAGGAGTTAGATAAATACTTAAATGAAGACATATTAAGGTTTCCTAATAAAAACGGGGTTGGTAATGATGGCGATGACATTCCCGAATATGAAGACGTAATGGAGTACTGGAAAGTGGCGACGAAAAAATATCCAACGTTAGCTGGCTTGGCGAAAAGATATTTAGCTATCCCAGTAAATTCCGCTGACGTGGAGAGAATGTTTTCAATGGCGGGAAACTACCAGAGGGCCAGGAGAGCTAACCTTTCTCTTGAACATATTAGTGATATTTTGTTATACAGGGAATACAGATTAGGCCAGATAACGCAACTTACATCGTCGCTTTAAAACCGGAAAACCACAATATGTGGTATTTATATGTAGTGTACGAATTTATATTAATTAATTCAATTACTGCTTCATTTTCATATTTTGCAAATGTTTGAAAACGGAAAATTTTATATAAAAGTACTTATATAGAGTAACCTCCCTTCTTTTAACTCTACTATAATTTATAGAATTAACCAGTATGTGTTATAGCTTGATTTTGTCTAAGTTGTCATCATCAACGTAAGGTACTACCAGAGGAAAATATGGGGAGTGGACAACAAAAATTTTAAATTAGCATATGTCTAAATATTGTCCCATTTTCATTGTATGGGCCTGGCAACATATTTTCAAAATATCATTTAAACATTGTTTTTATCCCGAAAAAACCGTCTTTTTAGAAAAGGCGTGAAATGTCCTTGTAAGTGCCACATCGCGAAATCAAAGGTTTGGTCTACTCCCCCTTTATTCTCCAAGTTAAACTATAAGTTCATAATTCTAATAGTTTACAACGTAAATCGCATAAATTAAACCGACGCTGTTTTGTCGTGTAAAAATCCGTGGTACAACTATCCCGGAGTTTAACTTAGGGGAATTGTTTACTTATGGTAATACCTTGAAGGATATTTGTATTTGAATAGTGTCTTTATGTATGAGGTTATTTCTTTAAACAATTATCATAGAGGAATGTACATTTCGTCTGGCGGACTACGACAGTAGCGGCATCTTGAGCTTCGTTACCACCAGCCCGACATGTCATTTTTTGTCACTTCCGAAGTTCTGATTTGACAATGCCTAGATGGCGTTATTCTTCCAATGACAAGCAGCCGATGACTATTCCATGGATCAAAAATCTAGAGGGACTTCTTCCATGCTCCCAGCTCACGATTTTTCGTCGTGGTAGGCGTGGCCTATATCGGAAACACTGTTGTTGTACGTTAGATGCTGAAAGAGCAATCTGTATAAGAGTTAAAGAAAGTCACGTGATCGCTGTCAGAAGTCGACTTCAGTGATCCAAAGTTTGTCCGACAAGAAATACTATTAATGCCGCGATTTCATCTTCCTTTTCCGAGCAGTTAGTCCCCCTAGATTCTTCGTCTATGGCTATTCCGAAAATACAATTATGACGCAATTTTTCAATGGGTATATATAATAGTAAGTCTAGTACGAATTTTATTTCATTACCGCGATAGACATTGGCTGCTTGTCATTGGACCTTGCAAAAGCGCCATTTAATCAATGTACTGACGTCGTGAGTGTCTACCTTTAAAAAATAAACATATTTCAAAAGCGGACTGCAAAGAGCACTAATTCACCCATCGCATTTGGAAACCTTTTGACAAAACATCGCGTATACCGAAGCCAATGCGCCGTGACGTGCTCTTTTCTTTGCATCTAGAGCGCTTCTTTCTGCGAAGATGTGTTTAAATATTTTTCAATAGTCGTTTCCATCGCGAAACGCTCTTTTCTTCGCATCTCGATCGCTTCTTTCTGCGAAGACGTGTTTACATTATTTTCAATCGTCGTTTTCATCGCGAAGCCCTCTTTTCTTCGCATCTCGATTGCTTCTTTTTGCGAAGACTTGTTAACATTATTTTCAATCGTCGTTTTCATCGCGAAGCGCTCTTTTCTTCGCATCTCGATTGCTTCTTTCTGCGAAGACGTGTTTACATTATTTTCAATCGTTGTTTTCATCGCGAAGCGCTCTTTTCTTCGCATCTCGATTGCTTCTTTCTGCGAAGACGTGTTTACATTATTTTCAATCGTTGTTTTCATCGCGAAGCGCTCTTTTCTTCGCATCTCGATTGCTTCTTTCTGCGAAGACGTGTTTACATTATTTTCAATCGTCGTTTTCATCGCGAAGCCCTCTTTTCTTCGCATCTCGATTGCTTCTTTTTGCGAAGACTTGTTAACATTATTTTCAATCGTCGTTTTCTTCGCGAAGCGCTCTTTTCTTCGCATCTCGTTTGCTTCTTTCTGCGAAGACGTGTTTACATTATTTTCAATCGTCGTTTTCATCGCGAAGCCCTCTTTTCTTCGCATCTCGATTGCTTCTTTTTGCGAAGACTTGTTAACATTATTTTCAATCGTCGTTTTCATCGCGAAGCGCTCTTTTCTTCGCATCTCGATTGCTTATTTCTGCGAAGACGTGTTTACATTATTTTCAATCGTTGTTTTCATCGCGAAGCGCTCTTTTCTTCGCATCTCGATTGCTTCTTTCTGCGAAGACGTGTTTACATTATTTTCAATCGTTGTTTTCATCGCGAAGCGCTCTTTTCTTCGCATCTCGATTGCTTCTTTCTGCGAAGACGTGTTTACATTATTTTCAATCGTCGTTTTCATCGCGAAGCGCTCTTTTCTTCGCATCTCGATTGCTTCTTTCTGCGAAGACGTGTTTACATTATTTTCAATCGTTGTTTTCATCGCGAAGCGCTCTTTTCATCGCATCTCGATTGCTTCTTTCTGCGAAGACGTGTTTACATTATTTTCAATCGTCGTTTTCATCGCGAAGCCCTCTTTTCTTCGCATCTCGATTGCTTCTTTTTGCGAAGACTTGTTAACATTATTTTCAATCGTCGTTTTCATCGCGAAGCCCTCTTTTCTTCGCATCTCGATTGCTTCTTTTTGCGAAGACTTGTTAACATTATTTTCAATCGTCGTTTTCATCGCGAAGCCCTCTTTTCTTCGCATCTCGATTGCTTCTTTTTGCGAAGACGTGTTTACATTATTTTCAATCGTTGTTTTCATCGCGAAGCGCTCTTTTCTTCGCATCTCGATTGCTTCTTTCTGCGAAGACGTGTTTACATTATTTTCAATCGTCGTTTTCATCGCGAAGCCCTCTTTTCTTCGCATCTCGATTGCTTCTTTTTGCGAAGACTTGTTAACATTATTTTCAATCGTCGTTTTCATCGCGAAGCACTCTTTTCTTCGCATCTCGATTGCTTCTTTCTGCGAAGACGTGTTTACATAATTTTCAATCGTCGTTTTCATCGCGAAGCACTCTTTTCTTCACATCGCGAATGCTTCTTTTTGCGAAGAAGAGCTTATTTTATTTTTAATCGACTTCCTAAATGTAATTCATAATTTCGTTCGTTTTCGTAAGCGACCACTATACTCGTGAGAAAGAAATAGCTTCTCGAGATGCAAATATTGTAAACACGCGACGATGCTATTATTCCCATCACATGATGGACGAAAAAAAGTTTTTTTATTCTTATTTCGTCTGTGCAGAGAGTTTCCAGCAAACACAAACGTCCCTGGGACGTCCCAGCATGGTCCATAGAGCCCAGATTGATCCCGTCCAAAATTCGTCCTACGGGACGAATAACGGACGTCCCATTTTAGTCCTCGTAGTACCAATTTCGCGACATCCGATATTCAGCCCAATCGACGTCGCATGGATCTCCACTATTATTAGTCCGAAATGTTTCGTCCATCAATGCTATCTAGAGGCGCGTTTATCAGCAATTAATTTTAATTTGTTTTACCTGTATTTGTATTTGAGCTGATAATGATTAATGAACCACAAAATATTAATTTTATTATGAATATTATTATTTAAATTTACGAGTTTATTTAACGTGAATGAATGAAATTACGTGTTAAATCAAAACTACTTAATTATTTAATTAATTTTATCTGTTCTTAATTTTTATATTTATTAATATTATTATTTTCTTAATTTTTATTTCCATTATTTTCATTTGATGAATTATTTCTACAATCACAGCCAATTACTGCGAAAAAGCTGATCTAAGTTGGCCGCGCTAAAGTCCTTTTAAAATATCTGGTAGCCCAGTTTGTAGTTTCTTTTGTACGACGCCATTACTCGATAGTTTGGAATCGTTCACCATAAAGTCCATAATGCGTTCTACACAAACGTTAATGATTATAACAGTAATCTCTAGTATCGCTGATAATATATCATAAGAGTAAGTATTTTATTAAAAAACTGTTTGATTTTTTAATGATTGTAATTCGATTTTTTTAATGTGTCTTTTACAGAGGTAGGAAGAAAATAAGTTTGATCAAAGTCTATTTTGACTCGTTACCTTTATGGAGTATTCATCTTAACTCTCACTGAATGGTGGACTTATAGCTCAAATGTGTTCCGTGAATAGTTTAGTGACTTTGTATTTCCGAAAGTTAAGGAAGGTTTGCTGTTTTTGAAGTTCATTTTGGACCTGTACATGTTTCAATTTAACTTTTTAAGTTTATTATTCATTGCTCTCACTGAACGGTTCGCCTAAAGCTTTATTTCATACTGTTATATTATATATATTGAATTTGGAATTCCACAAGTAAGATTTGCAGTGTATTCTCCAAAAGTTAAGGAAGGTTCGCTGTTTTTAAAGTTCATTTTGGACCTGTACATGTTTCAATTTAACTTTTTAAGTTTATTATTCCTTACTCTCACTGAACGGTTCGCCTAAAGCTTTATTTCATACTGTTACATTTTATATCTTGAATTTGGAATTCCAAAATTAAGATTTGCAGTGTATTCTCCGAAAGTTAAGGAAGGTTCGCTGTTTTTAAAGTTCATTTTGGACCTGTACATGTTTCAATTTAACTTTTTAAGTTTATTATTCCTTACTCTCACTGAACGGTTCGCCTAAAGCTTTATTTCATACTGTGATAGTTTATATAGTTAAATTGTAAGTTAATTTGGATATACCTTGGATTTTCAAATTGTTAAATTAGACTATTCTGATGGTGGACTATTCATTTCAGTAGGTGGATCTTTGATATTCCTTCAGGGAAGCCAGTTTCGCCACCAGGGGTCACAGCGCTTCCGTTCTTGTATTTTAACCAATCGTTTAGTGTACTGAAGCATAATATGTAAAAATATTTCCACATTATCTTTCGTGGAATTTATCCCAAAATTTGGGGTCTCTGGAACACTGTGGAGTGTGGTGTGCTCGGACAAGGATTTTAAAGTTTGCGATAGTTAAATAGAAAAAAACTCATTTTTATATCCGCCTATGTTAAGAGTCTCGATTGTGAATTGTGTAAGAACCAAATTGTAAGATAACTATCCAACTCTCAACCAGTCGAATATTCTAACTTCATTTAAATCTTGTGATATATCATTCTGTGGTTTGATAATTCCCACTGAAAATATGAAGTACTTAACGGAGATTAGTGACAAGTTTGATACATTTTCCCCAATGGTTATACTTATGACATTAATAAAAATAAAGTATTACCATAAAGATAATAAAACGTTTAATTACAGTTAAGTAATTAGAGACGTTAAGCCAAAGCTCAAAAACCAGTAATGCATAGTTTATACTGGTGTTGACGTAGCCTTTATGTGTAAGTGATAAAAGTTGTACGCCCTTGCTTTAATCATTCTCTAGCGTGCCGTATCCAAAATTATGCCAATAATGTAAGATTTTTTAAACAACACATTTTTTTATGTTTTATAGAGGATCCTCCGTTGAACTATCGATCAAACCATCCTTTTTCTAAATATGTTGATAGAAATTGGTATCCGCTGACGACCAAAGAGGAAACCAGGTCCTGGATTTTTAGAAAAAAAGAACTAATTTCGTATTTGGAGGGAAACTATTTTTTTTTTAATTTTTAGATGAGGTAATTGAAGCACTAAAACAAGCTTACTCCTTTATTCAAGTATTTAATCTTAAATGTTAAAGACACGTGCGTTCCGCAGAAAACGTAGTGTGCGAGCTCTTTAATAAGTAATTTGTTTTTACATTTCATATTACAATAATAAGCATTAAGCAAAATAGCAAGAAATCTTAAGTGTAAAATCAAATTTATCAAACAAGACTTATTATTAGCCATTTACAGAAGCACCGATAGAAAATGTATTTAACTATTATTATATTATTAGAACTGAACATTTTAATTACATCGATATTAAAAAGAGTTTAAAATTGCACACAATCCATTATTTGTTTTTAAACAAGTTACATGAATGGAAGTAGGTTGTCCTTTATTAAAAGACAAATATAATATTTAATTTCCTCGGAAGGATAACAGAACATGGGATTTTTTCATTCGAACTAATAAATTTAGGGCTCTAAGAATAACAAATAATAGGTCTATATTTTAAAAAAACTAAATAAGGCATAAACACATTTATCTTAATTTTTCTGGTGTGTGTATGTACGCTGTCTAAGCATCTGCTACAACAGAATGCACAGATGATTATTGATACAGAACCTTTTTTAAGTCTTAGTCCAGGCAACGAAAAGGTATAGAGGGAAATGTTGGGGACACAATTTTTGACTTGGTAACTTTGTTCGGACTAGTTAGGAGGTAAACATATCAAAAGTCCCCGCCCGTAGCCCTTGAGCCGGGGGGGGGAGGATGTTTGAAGGTCCCATATTTCGGTTTTTCACTTATATCTCGGAAACTATGCGTCCTAGCGACATGGTCACTCTATACACAATGAAAGCTGATTAAATTTGCTACAGATATGACTCAGACACGTTTTTTGATATCTTGTATAGGTTTCGGGATATACGCTCTAAAAAGTCTGTAATTTTGGAGAAAACAATTTTGCCTCACATTTTTTGCTCTTTTTGACCGGATAACCCTTCAACGATGCACCCAAAAAATAAATGCCGGCCATAGGGTTCTAGAGCATAAAGTTCACTTCAATAATATATAATATTTTACTATTTTATCTATTTTCCTTCCATTGTTTAAGCAATATCAGTGTTGAGCGTGAAATCTGAAGTTTTGCGACAACTGTCGACTAATGAATCTTTCAATTTCTCACCATTCCCAGTCAACGTATTGGCCGAAATATGCACCATTATGTACACACAGTGAGTACTGGACGTCTAAATAGCACAGATACTCATTTTAGAATATATACTTGTGGGCCCGCTGACCAGGTTCCTCACACTTAATTAAAGAAGATCTAGACCATTTTTGTGCATATATTAGTGTCTATAAGATATTGGGATAGTGACGAGAAGTCAAGTCACATTAGCTAGTTGGCGGATTTTGCCGTCACCCCTTTCTTAACTGGCTTTTTAAAGGGAAACTACCCCCTTTTCACCCACTTTAGAAACATCAGGACTCGATGCAGTCACTTCCCCATCACTTACAAAACACTTGCTGCTCATTTTGACGACACAACACTCACGACATCGTTAAATGTGACACCAAAACATCCCACTGAAACAAACAAAACAAACTATGACAAAAACAAGCAAATGAGTGCCCAATTAGGTTACACTCTTAAAAAAAAGGGTGTATTTTCAAACCTTCGAAGTTTTTTTTGTCCCATATTTAACACCTTAACAGGTTTATGAAGGATGTTATTCTACACCATAAAAAGCAGTTTTCCTGCTTGGGTGTTTATTTACACTGTTTGGGGTATTTATGTCCTCCGTTTTGGTTCCTTTGTTAACAGTTTGTGGTATAAAACTATTCCTTTGAGGGTTATTATCTACTCCCTCTCGGGTACAAGACCACTCCTTTTAGGGTACCAAACGACTCCCTTCAGGGTGTTACACTACCCCCTTCAGGGTTCTACAATACTCCCTTAAGGGTTCTATAATACTCCCTTTAAAGTTTTTAAACTACTGCCGTAAGGGTGCTACAAAACAGATATCACTGCTAAATACAGACTATAAAATGTTAGCCAAAGTGCTGAGCAACCGGATCAGGCAGGTGATAAGTAGTACACGCAAATTTAAAATATAGGTATTTAAAAACCATAAAATCAAAGTCAAAAATTCCCGCAAAACAAACAAAATTTGGGCTAGAAAGCGTAAAAACATACCAAGGATTCTATATTTTTAAAAGGATTTTTCGCGCCTGGAAGAAAACGCGCGACTGCGCAGTAGCTCCTTCCAAAAATTACTCAGCGAAGGTCAAATATCGCTACTGTTAAGGCGCCAAAGCCCATTTCGCCGTTGAACGATTTGGCCCTGGGGGTGAGTAAAAGCGGTAAAAGTGACGTCACTCTTTTGTAAAACTCCACGCTCTTCCCGACAGCCGTTTATACAGGGAAACCTAGTCACGTCCTATCACGCCGGCCCTAGGGTAGAGCAAGCGTAGCGGGCGCTCTAGGCGCCAGGACAGCGGCCAGGTGGAAAGGGGCGCCAAAATTCCTTTTGAGAGGCGCGGGGTGGCGTGGCAACAATCGAAAAACAATCTCGCTCTACCCTGACCAAGGACTAGGGCCGGTGCTGCGTCCTATCCTTCTACAAATATAGAATCCTTGAACATTCTACCTTATTTCGGTTATACTAGTTGGAAATTTTTGAAAACCTCATCTATAGCCAGAAATATTCCGAAATAATGCTTGTATTAATCAGAGTTTTGATTCGATACTTCATTTTATCTTCGGAGATCAATCATATCGGTGGGATTATCGCTTTGTAGTTCATGAAATTTATTAGGTATCAGGTTTTTCTTTCTTGGTTATTGTTGACATTGCTCCATTATACCGTGTTTTCAATAATTGTGAAGAGTTCGTTTTGTAATTCAACAAAATGTATTGTGTTATTGATTGTGTACGATAAGTTTAAATTACAAAGTCTAAATTGGAAGTTATTTTTCACGATAACAAGGCTATTGCTGACTGTGTGGTTGCAGTTAGGGATTTGTTTGGAAACAAAATATTATCAAATCTCTCAGAACCGCAATTTAAATGGTTAAAGCGGAAGGTTGGCAAAGAAAATTGTAATTATATTCGTTGGTGGAAAGCTGCTGGTAGAAAGATAGATAGATTTGGAAAACGTCACGGTGGTTGGCTAAAGTGGTCGTTTACTCTTCCTGGTGATTTAGTGGCCACTTCCGAACCTTCAACTTCTGAACCGCCAGCTTCCGTACCGCCAGCTTCCGAACGGATAGCTTCAGCTTGCGTAGGAAGGCCTCCGCTTGATTTTTCTAGTGCAAAGGAACGCCGTAAACGTTATCAAATAAATCAATTCGTAAATGATATAGATGGAGAACCATTCACCAAATTGATCAAGTCTACGGAAATGGTTGCGAAAAGACGAGGTCAAATAGATTTGGCGGTTGTCTTGGGAGAATTAATTAAAAGTTCGAACAGACCTTCTCTGATTAGGTCCAGTATTGCCAAGGCAAAAACAACGACTCGCTCCGAAGAAGAAGCATTGGCACTGATTATTGATTACAACTTATCCGTCAACGCGTATAAAATGATTAGACCAAACTTCAATACCCCATGGCGCTTACACATATCCATCGTACAATAAGATCATTAAATCGGAAACTATGGCGTTCGTGCCATTACAAATTCTGCTAGATCACACACACAGCAGGAAGAATTTTTAAAATACAAATTGAGTGTCTAATCACATACGCCAAGAAATTAAATTTAAATACGCTTCCAGTCACATTACCAGCTTCTTGGGGCTTCGACGGAAGCACAGGCCAGTCACAATATAAGCAATATTTTGATAATAATAGCGAAACCGCTGACGCAACATTGTTTGTAACAACGGTTATTCCCCTTAACGTGCGATCGGATATTGGTCTCACACTTTGGAATAACCTAGCCCCACAATCAGTGAGCTTCTGTAGGCCATTGCGATTGCAATTTCTAAAAGAATCGAAGAAAACGATTTTAGGTGAAAAGACATGGGTTGACAGTCAAATATACAATTTAATTACAATGACAATGTCCGGAGTGACGATTTCCGTTAAGTACCGTCTCCATTTGACGGTCATCGATGGCTAAGTTCACATTATTATTTCTGGAGTTTCATCTCAACAGTGTTGCCCTATTTGTGGTGCTACACCGACACAGTTTAATGATATTGCATGTCCAAACTTTCAACCGAAAGACGAAAGCACATTGGAATACGGTGTAAGCCCCTTACACGCGTGGATACGTTTCCTAGAGTTTTGTCTGCATTTGGGGTATTGCAATGTAGACGGACTAAGAACGCGAAGAATAAAAGGTGGGGTTAAAATCCTATTTTCATTGAACGAAAATAGAAAATTCAAAGATTACAGTTTGTGGTATAAAACTATTCCCTTGAGGGTTATTATCTACTTCCTCTCGGGTACAAGACCACTCCTTTTAGGGTACCAAACGACTCCCTTCAGGGTGTTACACTACCCCCTTCAGGGTTCTACAATACTCCCTTAAGGGTTCTATAATACTCCCTTTAAAGTTTTTAAACTACTGCCGTAAGGGTGCTACAAAACTCCCTTTTAAGTGTTAAAATACTCTTTTTAGGGTACTAAACTACTGCCTTAAGGGAGCTTCACCCTTACCAGGTGTTAAATCACTCAATTTACGGGGTAATATAACACCCTCTCAAGTTTTTAATTTGGGACAATAAAAATCCCTTAAGGGCGTTTAAATTAACATTAAAGAGTGTTTTTTAACAGATATTACACCCTAAATATACCATTAAAACACCCTTTTTTAACAGTGTATAACAAGCAGTAAAGCACAAAAATAATTTAACTATTTAAGGGCAACGCAAGCTCTGTGGCAAAAAAAAAGAAAAAGCAACTTGCTTTTTAACCCCCTACACCCCCACTCGGTACTGGCGAGACCACGCAGAGTTTACCGTAAATTTCGCACTTTGCATACATATTCACACAAATGCCAGCTCACTTGCGTTGCCCTTTAAAACTATGAGACGCATTATCGTAGCGATCGCCGTCTATTATTTATGTTAGATACAATAAATCTTCAATAAAACAGCTAAAAATAACTTAAATTAATTAAAAATTAGATTATTTACCTTCCAATGATGTATTATTTTATTATTTACTAGCTTTAATACCTGACCTCGCCCGGGGTCTTATTTTTAATGAATTAGATCTGATTTGTACGTAAGAAAGTTAAACGCTGTAGCAAAAACACAACACGTCTTGTACTTAAAAATCCCAACTAAACCTCCCTTTCTACGAAGTCCCTTTCTTTGACACTAATTCCCCTTCTACGAATTTCACACTAACCCGTTAAAAAAGTTTAAAGGTCGGGACGGGCGCAAGGAACTAAAGAGAGGATATAAGAGAAGCAAAGGGGTCGTCCAAAGTCGAGTAAAATAAAATTGAATTATGAGTAAAATTGAATAAGATAAATAACCATGTCAGGTATTTGGAATTAGGCGCGTTTAGTTGGAAATCAGGCCCTGAACAATCCATTGAGTTAAAAAATTACTATTTACTATTTAAAGATAATTTAATTTGCATATTTAAAGTAAAGTGCATGTTTTTTCCGTTTTATAAACCCCAATTTACTGAACTAGGTGAAAGCCAAGGTTCCTAGAAAAAAGCTACGCTTACGATTGGGTGAAAGCCCGGCAAACTTTAAGACTTATAGTTATAGATTATATTGCGTCGAAAGATGGTGATTTTCCAATCCTACCAACATTTTTGGGCGCTAACGATTTGAAAACTGGATGTCTAACAAAAATGCTAAGGAAAATAGATAAAATAGTAAAATAATATATATTATTGAAGTTAATTTAATGCTCTACAACACTATGACCGTCATTTATTTTTGGTTGCATCGTTGAAGGGTTATCCGGTCAAAAACAGCAAAAAATGTGAGGCAAAAATGATTTTTTTCCAAAATGACAGACTTTCAAGAGCGGATATCTCGAAAACTATACAAGATATCAAACAACGTGTCGAAGTACATTCGGTAGCAAATGTAATCAGCTTTCATTGTGTATAGAGTGACCCCTCCTCCCCCCCCCCGGCTCAAGGGCTACGGGCGGGGACTTTTGATATGTTCACCTCCTAACTAGTCCAAACAAAGTTACCAAGTCAAAAATTGTGTTCCCAACATTTCCCTCTATACCATTTTTTGAGCATTCGTTGACTGGACTATTTGTTTTATTTTAATCATAGATACTGGTTTTTTTAAAGTTTAATCATAGATACTGGGTTTTTTTAAGCAAGCAATACTGCATGGTATTATCAATTCAAAGATGCATGAAAAAGCTGATAATCCAATTCCAATAGACCAAATACAAAATGCGCCTTGGGAAGCTAAGAAGTTTAGTGATCTAGTTTCTATATTAGGTCTCTTCCAAGTAATGTGTTTAGCGAAAAAATCAGTTACGAAATGATAATATTGAAGAGCTTGAGTTTCAAATATCACTAGTAATCTGAAAAAATGTAAAATGCTTATTTTGTTTATATTGTTAATTGAAGCATTTCCCGTGTCACGGCTCAAAGGAAAAAAAAATCCCACTTCGGCCTAACCTGTCTTTAGTCTTGATGCACGAGAAAAATTAGTGAATCTTGGAACCCTTCTTAGCCCTAAGTCTAAAATACAATATAATTATATTATATTTTTCTTCTTTGTAATTTGATAAACTAACACTATATATAAGTCAAATAAAAAATAATTTGTTTTAATTCATCTGAATCAAAATCGGTTCAATCAAATACAAATTAATTTTTTGCTAAAGAAATTATTTCAGTATATTTTTTATGTCGGAACAAATAAACGTCAACTAAATTTTATTAAATACTAAGTTTTATAAAGTAAATTTTTTGAAATGGTGATTATATTGTAAGCCACTATTATTTTATTATATAAAATAAATATTAGATTGAATTTTCTTATATATTTTCTAAACCTTACTATTATGAAAGGTCTATTGGTGAAAAGAGAATAAGTGAGATTATTTAAACCTTTAATGAAATTTGGGCGATTATAATCAAACATGCATGTGAATTCATCTTCAGTTTAGATTTTAAGCAACGTTTCTAATATAATGCTTCTTTAAGCTATAATAATGCGAACAACTTTAGACAAATGTAAGTAAATTAAGATACATGTTTATCTTACCCAAGTTCTACGTTCTCCTTGAAGAGCTTCCTGTGAGTAAATGCGCTGCTGTTAATGGACCCCATTAACAAATCCGTTTTAACGGAATGTTTTGAGAAGTAAAGACCTTTATGTTGATCAAATAGCTGAGCGGCATTGTCGAATACGTTCATAAAAATGGTTAACGTATGACCGAAAAATTCATGTCCCAAAATTAGGGAATATTTTTGTTTTAGGATCTTTAAGTACAAATCCTCATCAATAAACTCGTATACTTCAAAAAAATTATCGTTGTTTAATTTTCTAATCCAGGCATTAATGACAGGATCAATTAGAGCCTGAAAAAATTTATTTATTATTACGAAGCCAATTTCATATAAGCGATCACCAACCCGACGCATAAAATAAAAGTGGTCTAAAACATGATGTTACTTTAACAGGTGGCCCGTATTTTAAATTCCTTGTTAACGGAATATATAAAAAACGTGCAGTTAAAAAACATTAAATTAAAAATACTTTTTGGGTTAAGATCAGTATGTTACGGATAAGTATATCATAGGTTTAAGGGGATGTTCTTTGGGTCCTAATAAATCAAAAATGTCTCATGAACATTGCTTATTAAATTATTTTTTTCCCCAAAAACGGGCCCCAAAACAATGAAATAGCCATCCACATGATATTCGGTAGTCTGCATGGGATCCAATTGTTTTCAATTGTTATTCATTTATTTTTTAACGTTGAAGCGATAAACACAATAGCAAATGCGAAAAGCGCATTATTGAACTAGCAGAAGTGTGCCAAATCCTACAATGATTTTATTAATGCCAAGTTCCATTATTTCAAAGAATAAAGTTTCATTGACACTGTTAAATATGGTCAGAAAATTTGGAAATAAGCAACTTAAACAAGGTGAATGCCAATTCAAAATATTTCCCCGGTGAATGCTGGGATAGTGCTCCTTATTTTATAAAGCGCACAAGAGCGAATTATGGGTGTTAAGTAAACGGAATGGTACTTTTACTGTTGAAGACAAGAAATGGTACTTGTATCTGTTGCATACGCGAAATGCCACTTGCGAGTTTTTACAACTGCTTCCATTTCGTAAGGTGGGGTGGCGGAGTGGTTAGCACTTTCACCTCGCAGCAAGAGGAGCCGGGTTCGATCCCAACTTGTGGCACTGGGTGAAAACTCGGAACAACTCCTCCTGCGTAGAGTTTTCAAGTTCTCCCCCCACTGGTTTGAGGGGTTTTCCCCCGAGATCTTCTGTTTCCCCTTCCACTAAAACTTGTTGAGGTTAACGGTAATAGTTAGTGCAGGGAGCTGTTGGCTCCAACGCGTGGCATGCAGGGCTTGCCACCACCCTCCTACGCATTGTTACCCGGCCACCTGAATTAATGGCATCAAAAGTCGCATGATGATGGTGGTGCCTTGGGTATTATCCTAGCTGATTATTATTCATTTTTTATGGTGAATCGATAATGACCATAACTGATATCAGGCAGGCCAAAAAGTCCGTTTAATGAGGCTGCATGATTGTGGAAACGGTTTATTTGGGCAATTGCAATTGAACCGGACGAAAAATAGCAGCTTGATGTGCATCAAATGACGAACCATCAGAAATTACACTTTGCGTACACTGCTTTAGTATGAGCGTTAAATTATTATATACCTCTACGAGCAGTGGCTCGTCTCGTAATGCTGGTTTTACAAACTACGATTTGGACGGAAAAATAAAGCTACATAAAAATCACTATTTAAACTTAAAATTAAATAAAAACCAATATAAAAATTTGAAAAGTTTATTTAAACCCATAGTTTCACGAATCTATTCATTGTCCCACCTTAGTTTTAGTTTCTGCCCCCCCTCCCCCGATAGACAATCCGGCGCCAGGAAAAAACATAAAATCCACCCAGAAGGTCAGATTGCACCATGAGGTGACAGATCTAAATAAGAAAGAAGGGCCGATCCCCCCCCCCCTTTTCCACGCAAACTATGTATTCGCCGACCTAAACCCTGCCTTACAGTGTGAAAGATCATATTCGGCTCGGGAAAAATTCTTCCAACTTCGTTGCCAAGGACGAAAACAAGAAAGTCGTCCAAATGGGTAGAAACAGAGACCCCTCCAATACAAAATAGCGCCACCTTCCGAACCACCGAGAAAGTATAACCGCAAGTAAAATCCACTACCAAGCATACAATTTTATTCCGACCAGTATAAAAACCGAGCCCCCAACCCATAAATGTATCTTAACCGATTTTTAACTTTGCCACGCCAGTCTAATTCGAAAATCTCCGTAAATTGAAGCGCTTAACGCAAATTTTCAATGTTAAATTTAAACGCCCCAAATTTTCAAAGTGTTATCCCCCACCATGGCTGCCAGATACCCAGAGGATACGCCCGAATTGTGTAAGAAATCCCCTCTTTGATTTATCTGTTATTTTGCATTTTTTGTTCATTTTTATCTATTAATAAAGACATTTCAATCAAGTTTCATTGAGTATTCAAATCACTGTCCGACATTATCATATTTCTTTTACTTATTGTCAGCGCACTGCTACGTCGTAAGAAACGATGCGCGGGAAGCGGGGGTAATAGTAGTTAGTAATTTTAATTTTAGCCCATTATTAGATATTCCGTTTTGACAATTTCCGAGCGCCGTCCGACCAAACTATGTGCTTATATAAATTGTCCTTTCGATATCTTGACTATACCAGTGGCTATTCTTTAGTAACCGGGACAACAGAAAATGAAGTAACCTAGAGCTGATGTGTTTTATTTACTAGACAGTACAACGGGTAAAAATATATTTATTTTGCCAAATGGAATAATAGCTCCCGATAATATATTGGTTCAATATTATATATTGTACTATAATATATGAAAAATTAATTGTGGTGGAATAAAACGGTGGAAATGAAAAATAATATTACAAAAAAAATTAGTTTTGTAAGGCTTACGGGTAGCATTGAATATCCGCTGCCAACGGAAGTTTAGGCAAAAATGTAGGCTAGATCACGTGGTCAATAGGTACTATTTCACTTGTTACTATGTCACTAGAAATCTACGGTTTGATTGGAAACTGAATGCATTATGAATGTTAAACATGGTTTTATTGGAAATGCTGTTGATTTCAAAATGTTGGTTTCCGAAATGTAAAATTTACGGTTTGACTACATTACATTTTACCGGTGAAATGTAAAATTGGGTATGCCACAAATATTATATTAAACATGTCTTAACCGTTACTTTTACTGAAAATTCCATGTTAAATGAACTGTTGTGTCACCATTAAATAAACTTTAAACTACTGTTAGTTTCACACTCTTTACACCAGTGAGCGGCTCGACGCTGTAACTTGGCACTCCATTCCGCTTTAAGGAAAATGCTCCTTCAGTATTTTAATCTTTGATATAACTTACATTGAAGCGGAAGTAAGTGAAATTATTATAATATAGAAATCTATAATTGTAGGGCATTATTTAGAAGTTTTGAAAGAGTAGCGGACGAAATGAAATGCGAATAAATATGGTTACTCTTTATTTTTACAAGGATACGTTTAGTAAATGATATTCCTAGGTCCAACGTTGTGACGTTTCCGTTGTCATTTCGATTAATTTAAAGGTAATATAATTTCTTGTATTTCTAATGGCCCACCTTCGACCCCACTAGCTCTTTAATGGTAAAAGAAACCTCTGAAAACGTATTTGCAGATAAGAGCAGCTACTGTAAAAATTCGCTTATCAAATTTAAAAACAGAAGCTTAACGGCTGTTAATTAAGTCTTTTGAATTGAGCAAAATTAGTGTGATATTAGATGTAAAGACCCGTTGGAATTCAACGTATATGGTCTAGAAAGGGCCCTATGTACATTTAAAGCTCGTAAATATAACGATAATTTATAAAGTATAACATATGCCCCCCGGTTATAACAGAGGGAACACGCCCAAATATGGTGGAATGCTCTTCATTTAGCTTGTGTATTTCTTCAATTAAAATTTAACAAAACCGTAACCGTGAAATTTTAAAATCTGCACCAGTTTCCCCTTCCACAAAAACTTGTTGAGGTTAACGGTAATAGTTAGTGTAGGGAGCTGTTGGCTCGAACGCGTGGCATGCAGGGCTTGGAACCACCCTCCTCCGCATTGTAACCCAGCCACCTGAATTAATGGCTTCAAAAGTCGCATGATGACTTAGGCCTATGGTGGTGCCTTGGGTATTAGCCTAGCTGATTATTATTATTATTAAATGACGAACGTTCGACTTAGATTATGGGAGCACCAACTTAGTCAAATTAAAAGCGCGAATTCATTTTAAGTACAGTCATGTTTCGTTAGACCTGTATGTATCCAGGTACCGAAACTAGGGAGTACCGTATTTTTTTGAACGGTACCAATCCCACGAAATTTTGGCTTCCCCACTACTCCTACTTGCATTAAATTGCAATTATTAACTTCTGATTAATTCACTTATTTGAACAAGGGTGAGCTGCGATCGCACAGGTGGGGTCGAGTGAGCCCCGGGCCCAACTGAACCTAATCTGAGGGGATCAAAATACACGGGGTGCGAAAATGTTGAAAATACTGAATAAAATCTGCTAAGAGTAATTTTTGGGAATGTCTGTAAATCTTCGTAAGCTACTTAATATACATTTACTTAAAGATCGATTCGAAAAATCAGCCAGATAAAATTACCGTAGCCCCACAAAGTTAAATGGAACTTCCCAACGTAATAAATTCGTCTGTTCCGTCGTTTCCCTTGCAATATATTCAGTTTAAGGGAAAATGAAATAACAGATGACCTTATGACTAAGGGGACAGTTAATTTGCATTTCGGGGGGGTACGAAAAGCTTCAACCACTGACGTATTTTCTCTTACCTATTCAATTCGGGGAACTCGGCTTATTTGAAAATGCAGACGATGTGAGTCTATTTCTTGTCTAGAGTATTGTTATTTTGGGGTAGGGGGTGTAAATTACACGTTGGTTCCAGCCGATGAAAAGATCTGCGCACATTTATTTTCTTTTCTTAACTTGTAAGTAACACCATTTTGGTTTTGTTCGACAATCCCCCGCCTGCTGGAGCCTCTTGGTTTATACGTTCTTGGCATCCTACCGCTTAATTCGTAAAAATTCCTTTTTTTAGGTTGTTTGGGGGCACCGAAGTTTTCTTATCAATAGTAGTGTTATAAATGAGAGAACGCTCTATGAGGCACTAATAAGGCACCTGGGCGCCGGGCACCGTACCTCACAGAAATAACATGGGGTACTATTTGACGGTGTATAGATAAAAGGACCGGCTCAACATCGACGTGTTCGCCGACCGTAAATCCTCATACAATTAACATGAAGTATTATTTAACGGTATCTCACGAGCACCATGTCGCATAGAATTAACACGGGGAATTATATTAACAGTATTTGATGCGTTCACCGGTCGTAATTGTACTGCGAAAGAGTTGTGAGTACCGTATCTCATAGAAAATACATGGAGACGAGGATTTGAATATTGACCGTGAATTGTTTAAACGCGTATTGCGTGGATATACCCTTAATTTACAAAGCCTGCTTAATCTGCTGTTTCGAACGTGGTGGTATAATCCTAATTGTTTATGGCGTGGTACAAAGTGCAACAAAGTTTACTATAAAAGCCAGAATTTTCCTTTAAAATATCATTCTGAATTGGGATCCCAGAGTCCCTTGCAACTTGGAATTCGAATTCTAATACGATGTAAGTATGGATGTAGCTAGTTATATAAACGGTTTCTAAAAATTATGAAACGTTTGAGGGAATCGTTTCTTATATTTTATTATTAATTAATTAAAGGTCGGAAGGAAATTCGTGTATTATTGAAGTCAACTTTATGAGGTCCAACGATGAGTACGTCGTTAAAGAACTAGCGTTTTTGGTTGTGGAAACTGGGGATAATGGGGTTTACTCATTTAAACCACCTTTTCCTTACAACGAGCTAAGCGCGAAAGACAGGAGACTGTGCGGTTGGATCTCTAGACATATTTGTGGGATGCTTTGAGACGAGGGTGAACATGAACTGGGCCAGTTGGATGGGATAGTTACTAACATAAAATCCAAAGCGGCAACCTTTTACACAAAGGGGATGGAAAAAGAATTGTACCTTTCCGAACTTTTTGGAAAAAGACTGGTGAACGTCGAAGATTTAGGGTGCCCTAAGTACCAAGAACTTTCCGATCCCTGTCCAATAGTGTGTAAATATCATTCTAATAATTCAAATTGCGCGTTGTTCAAAGCGCAGAAAATAAAATTATGGAATATGTAATATTGTCATGAAAATAAAATATTTTGATTCAAACCATTTTACCGTTTCTTAACTCAATAACAATAACGTTTTACGAATAATTCTGAAAGCTTTATCTATTGAATAAAAGTCAACCATCCCCGACCTCTAACTATAATAACCGAATGTGAAGCACTTTGTTGTTCCGAGTCTATATCATATTTGTAATATTTATCGATTAAACTATCACGTTGATATACAAATTCCATTTTCAATCTGGTTAGATCCGATAGAAACACTAAGATAACCAATTTCGAAATGTAAGAAATGTACATCGAACTTTTAAAATATATTTTTGCTTTAAAATTAAATCCGTTCCCATACAAACGCAGAGATAACCAATTTCGAAATGTAAGGAATGTACATCGAACTTTTGTTATTGTAAATTCCACCTTTCGACTAGAATATAAGCTCGTGCTGATTTAGTCAAAGTCATACAGACTTCTGAATAATAACTGGAAACATGTCATCTTTAGACAAAACAGTAGTAGTGGCGGTATTAAAATATACAGCTACCTTGGGCTTAATTCCAGGTCGCCCCGATTTACCCCATTTTAATTTTAGAACCTTCGAAGTTGTTATTCGAAAATATCATAAAGGATTTTGGTGCCACTTTGAACCCGATCCAGAAAGCAACACCATCAAAGTCCACCTTTGCTACCACCCTAATATTGCTAAAATAAGACTGGCCTTCGGAGGGATGATGGCATTAATTCAGGTATCATGAGTATGCTTATTTTTTGAAAACCTTTTTTTTTTACAAAAGACTGTGTTTTCATTTTATTATGTTTTTTTAAAGTTGGAGAAGATGGATTTGACTATTACTGTGGAGGAGGATGTCCAAGCCTCTACGCTTTTTTTGGCAATGAACTCCATCCCATTGCTCTCCACATCTCCCACACATTATCCTTCAACTTCTTCCGCAGCCACCTCCTCGTCATCGGTCACATCAGTATCACCTACTTCAACACCTCAAGCAACGACATCCTTATCCCCCACTTCTCCCACCTCACGAAACTTAAAAAAGAGGAGCACACCGGTGGAAAAGTCAATTAAAAAAAAAAACAGAAAAAATTCACTGAATGACGAAAAAAATAAAAAAAATAATCATAACGGTGATTTGGAAGCTTTGCTGGCTTTAGAAGACGTCATAAAGCAAACTCTCGGAGAAGAGTTTCAAAATTTATAATTTTAAAAATAAATAAATAAATGCAAAAAAAAAACAAATTATATTTTAGTTCTGAATAGATGTACCACTGAATAGTAATGGATATGTCAGTGAACACCAATTAAAAAAAATTCAAAATAATACTGGAAATATTGGTTAACGTTATCATATTACAAAATCTACAGTGGGATATATAGAGTTTTTATAAATAAAAATATCTCTCATATATGGAGTTCAGAGTCTAACAATATCAGATTTATAGGCAAGAAAGCGGAGGGTATAAAAGATCGGGTCAGTCCTTCACTCTTTACCAGTTGCGATGAACCGCTAGACCATACAAATGTTTCCGTGTACCGTATGCGCTAAAAAGTCAATTTTAAATCGCCACGTACGAGAACAACACGAAAATGTAAAATATGTTTGCTCAACCTGTAACATTAGTTTTGCGCGAAGATACAAATTAATTCAACATTCGCGAGTTCATCAGCTTAGCCAACTTTCAGCCACACCAGACCACCGATATCAAGACAACCCAAAACCGCTTCAAAATCTCCTAACCGTCGGCGTATCCGAGCAATCGGAGGACGATTTTCTTCAAAACATCGAAGAAGTCTCCGTTCTTGAGGACGCTATCGTCAGTTCGCGGTATACTCCGAAAACGACCCAAACAGACTCCGAAATATTAATTTTAACATTAAAACCAGCATTAATGAAGTATTTAAAAAAACACTTAAATAAGAAGCGGGGCTTAAAGTGGAACATTTTTATTCGCGTGAGATACGTACGCGAATTGAACGATGGTGCGGAAGTCGAGGCATTACCGTATTTCCGGTGCAAAACTCAAGCAACACTTTTACCAGATGTAATACCAACACAAATAGACACGTGTGTGAAGCAAATAACACACGCGATTGAGGAATTCCAATATATGGGCAGTGGCTGGACCATAGACCGTATCTTGTTTCTTCAAATCAATAATATAGCGTACATACCGCTGGTCAGGGGTACGTATATAAATCTCCCCCCTGAGCTCAATAATACCGGCAAAGGAGTATTAAATATTAAAACCAAAGACCAAAAGTGTTTCTTGTGGTGCGTCCTCGCTAAACTTAATCCACAACCTCCAAATTCCCATCGCGATAATCAGAATAAATACGTGATATTTGAAAAAGAATTAGACTGCAGCGACATTTCGTTTCCTTTCGAATTAAATCATTTTAAACTCAAAAAATTTGAAAATAAAAATAATCTATAAACAGAGCCCCCGAAGATCGGCAAATAGATCTGCTTTATCTCAAGTCAAAAGGAAACCAACATTTTTGCCTAATTATGGATATTAGTCGACTATTGAGTCATTTCACAAACCATAACGGGAAAATTCACGTGTGTCGTTATTGCTTACATCTCTTTTCAGGACAAAATAGTGCTAGAAACCATAGTGAACACGTGAAAAACTGCAACGTTCACGACCCCCAACTTGTCAAAATGCCACACAAAAATCCCGTTTTAAAATTCGAAAAAATTGATGGGCTTCAAAAGGTAAAAAATAATTTCGGAAATTCATGAATTTAAGAGCTTAACACATTTATTTTTAGGTTCCCTACGTCATTTACGCGGATTTTGAATTTATAATTGACAGAATCCAGTCTTGTTTACCCGATTCCTCACTATCATCAACAACGAAACTTTCGGAGCACGTAGCTTGCGGTTTTAGTTACGTCGTAATAGGACCCGACGGTATTTATATTTGGTTTCATTAAAAAGTTTATTTTCGCTACGAGGTTTATCATTATTACAGGAAAGCCAAATGCCCCTGTTACGTATAGGGGAACCGACGCTATCGACATTTTTCTTGAAAGTTTGTTGATGGAACGGAGCACCATCACCAAATTATTGAAGGAAAATATTCCAATGAATCTCACACCAGTCGAAGAAGAATTGTGCCGTACCGCGACACAATGTTACGTGTGTCAGAAAATTCTTACGCAAGATGATCCGGCAGTCAGAGATCATTGTCATTATACCGGTACGACTTACGTATTTGATTATTTCAGATATAAATAAGTTAACACGGAATTATAATTATTAGGACGTTTCCGGGGAGTCGCGCATAATTCTTGTAATCTAAAGCTGCGAGTGGGAAATTTCACGCCGGTCATCATGCATAATTTATCACGGTATTGTATTTTTTTTTAATTCCAATATTTACAAACTATAACGTGTTTATATAAAATTTCAGATACGATGCCCATCTTATCATGCAAAGGATTTGTTTGATAAAAAGTGTAAACATTTTCTGTATTCCATCTAACGCCGAAACGTATATCAGCTTCACTTTCGGTCGCCTCCGTTTCATCGACTCTATTCGCTTTATGCCCGCTAGTCTCGAAACTTTAATTTCAAATTTAGCCACTGGAGGTCAAGAAAAATTCCCCATCTTGAGCTCTTTCTATCCAACTCATCAAATCCCGTATTTGCTCAAAAAGTTAACGTATCCCTACGACTACATGAGTGACGTAGACAAGTTTGAAGAGACAGCACTACCACCCAAAGAGACATTTTTCAACACCCTCACTGGCGAACATTTAACGGATGAGAGTTACGAAAATGTCCGCCAAGTGTGGAACATGTGGTAGTGATAAAATTCTTTAACAGGTGAACTACACGATTTGTACGTGCAGGCGGATACCCTCCAACTCGCTGACGTATTCGAGAGTTTCCGCGCTATGTGTGTAGAATACTACGGCCTAGATTGCGCGCACGCGTACACGGGACTTGGGTTTGCCTGGGAGTCAGCCCTCCGCATGACAAAAGTGAAGTTGGAGCTACTACTCGATATTGACATGCACTTGTTTATTGAACGTGGCATTCGGGGAGGAGTTTCGATGATTAGTCACCGCTACGCCGAAGCCAATAACCCGTACATCCCCGACAGCTACGACCCCAATAAAGAGTGTAGTTACATCATGTACCTCGACAAAAATAATCTCTACGGGTTCGCCATGGTCGATTACTTACCCACGAGTATGTTCGCTTGGGTTCCCGTCGAAGACCTACTCGACTACATCCATAAACATGTGCTTACTTTATCGCACGAGTCTCCCTACGGCTTCATTTTGGAAGTCGACTTGGAATACCCCGTTGAGTTGCATTATGAACACAACTGCTACCCCCTCGCACCCGAATCTCAAAGAATAACTACGGATCAATTTTCTTCCTATTACAAACTGATGCTTCAAAGATTAAACCTCCCCGCAAAAGACACTCTGCCTAAGCTCGTCCCTAATCTCAACAACAAAGAGCGATACGTAGTTCACTATCGTAATTTAAAATACTACGTATCGAAGGGACTTAAACTCACGAGAATACTCTCTTTCGATCAGTCTCCCTGGCTTCGCCCATTCATAAATTTCAATACCGAAAAGAGGAAACTTGCCAAAAACCGTTTTGAAAAAGATTTTTTCAAACTTTTAAACAACTCCTGTTTTGGTACGTTATTAATCAAAGTAAATGAAAAATAAGTAGATTATTTTTTTTACCAACAGTATTTATTGTGCGAAATAAATTCTTTTGGTTTAATAAATGTAATTTCGTTAATACGCAAGTAGCCACGTATACAAATTATCGGAATAATAAGTACTAATCTCATTTCGTATCAATAATAGGTAAAACAATGGAGAACTTGAGAAATCGGATAGATTTCCATCTCGTACAAACACCTGAGCGGGCTATTAAGAAAGCGTCTTCTCCGGCATTTGAAAAATTCACGATTTTCCACAACGAACTCGTGGGTATTCATATGAAGAAGAAGTCGCTTACTTTGAATAGACCAATTTACACCGGTTTCACCGTTTTGGATCTTTCGAAACTAACCATGTACGAGTTTCATTACGAGTACATGCGCAAGACCTACGGTGAAAAGGTCCGATTACTTTTCACGGACACGGACAGCCTGGCGTACAATATACAAACAGAGGACGTTTACACGGACTTCGGAAATTCCTCCCATCTCTTGGATTTCTCGGGGTATCCCACGAATCATCGTCTTTTCAATGACGTAAAAAAAAGTCATTGGAAAGATGAAATGGATGGGATCCCTATACGGGAGTTCGTTGGGCTCCGCCCCAAAATGTACTCCATCCTTTCGGAAACGGGGGAGAAAAAACCGCGAAAGGTGTTTGTAAGCGAGTAGTGGAAAAGGATATCCGACACTCGAGCTACCGCGACTGCCTCATGGCTACTCGAATTACGAGCAATTCTATGAAGCGGATCGTCAATCAGAGGCATCAGCTATTTACCGTCTCCCAAAACAAAATGTCTCTTAATCCATGCGATAATAAAAGGTATATTTTGGGGGACGGCATTCGAACCCTATCGCATGGTCATTACTGGATCGATATTTCAAATCGCCAATAGTTCAGTCTTCTATTGTATTTATATTAAAAATATATTTTGAACTTAAAGCGTAATGTAAATAAAATGAAACTATCTTATTTAAATGATATTTTTAATTTAACGTAAAACTGTAACTAACTTTTCAAATTTTTACTTTGATGTAATGTAGACCTGTGGAGATCACCAAACAAACTCACTGGTGTTATTTTGAATGTTAAATGTAAATTAAAGAAGTTTTACTAAGTTATTGAAAATTTATTGAATACCTTGAATACATAAATTCTTTTATCATTTTATCATTTACATTTTTATTTTTAGAAAATCTAGTCACAATATCGAACATTTTTACACCCCTACATCTATTAAGAGCAAAATACACGCAAAAACCTTCACACGTCACGCTTCGATTTCCTTGAAGTTGTAAAGAGTTAAATGTCACAGTTTTACTATTTCTTTCGACAAAGTCATTAAAGCGAAACATATCTGGGGGGTTACCGTAGGAGTCGAACATATCGGTATTTGTATTATTCTTCGAGAAAAACAAAACTATCCAGTGCTGACCATCGTCATTCGACGTATCCGTGTTCACGATATACAGAGATGGAAACGTCGTCACGAACTTTGGTAGTTGGTCCGCGGCGAATACGCCTCGAAATAAGTCTCCGGTGAAATTATCTTTCTCCAAAATTCTCGTTAGCTGCATTGTGTCCATTCTAGTCGAAGATTACGGTTCGGTTCTTATCAATTTAAATCAAACTCTGGAATTCCGCGTAAACAATTACGGCAATCGTTTCGGGTAACGCGGAAGCGAATTTCATTTCCAGCCTCAAATTTCCGTTTTTAACAAGATGAAAATGAGAGGCATTGTTCATTAAATCGGCGGTCAAATCGTAGATGAAAAGGCAATCTTCGCGACTTATTTGGTTTCCCTCGTCAATGTTCCACTGACCCGTTTGATTAAATAAATTGGTGTACGCTTGGATGTAGCTACGCTCCACGAAGTTAGGTGTTAGGGCTTTATGTGGTACGCTACTGCCGTCGACGAACAAACCAATGTGGTTTAAATTGAAATGCTGGAAATTATATGGCGACGATTTAAGTTCACCCAGAAACGCGTTTTGCTCAACCATCCCGATTACGACTTTATTCGGAATTTGTCCTGTAAATAAATGATCTTGCACGACGCTCATGTTGCCTCTCGGAATCGAAAACGACATCACTTCCGTGCGGGAAATTGGGTACTTCGCTTTCGACATTTGTAACACTTTGGCGTGTGATAGTGGGATTTCGGGAATTAACTTGACTTTCCTCAAATACAACGAAGCTGATTTAATGTCCAATTTACATTTTACGTCAGAGTGTAAATAAAATTCGGTATTTGATTTCCCAAAAACAAATTTTAAATCCACCAAGTTCAAAAGGAAGCGCGGCTGTTGACAAATATCTAAGCGCCGATCATATCTATAGTTTCCTTTTGTGCGAAGTTGGCTCTTTGTAAGAAACCTTTATTGTTCACGAAATCGTTGAACTCGTACGCCGTGTCGCGATAGAATAGGCCGCTGGTAAGATGACTCGTTTTAGCAGAGTCTCCAAATGTTAACATAGTTTGAATCATACTTTGTACGGGTAATTCTGAGCGGAAGGAGTAACTGATTTTTCGTTTAAAAATAAGTGGACTTCGGGAAATAGACTGTGCAAAAACAAATTAATGGGGGCTACATTATCCGCCGGGGTCGTAACCACACCCGCCGGAGTAACAACGGCAGCTTTAGGGTAAGATCCGTTTTCCAATTTCACATCCACCTGAACGTGAAGGAGAGTTTGTGATAGGTCGATGTACGCTTCGGAATTCCCACTAATGCAAAACGTTAACGCTGAATTGTTGCTAATGCTGGAAATGGGGTGGTATTCGACCCATTCGCCACCGATAATCCCCGTTTGCGTTAACGGGACTTCGAAAAGGTCCAATTCGGAATTCACGCAACGACTAGAGTTCGGATGTATCAACGCCATTCTAAGACTTTATGAAAATATATCGGAGTAAGATCGGCACGATGCTTTCTTCTTCTTGGTTTTAGCTCGAGTGACTTTGCGCGATGCTCTACGCCTCTTTTTAATTCCAGATCCCGTCATTTGCGTAACGGCTTCCGCGGCTGATAACAATGTCTCTTTACCAGCGCTCTTAGATCTCTTCGCTAGCGATGATTTAATTGGGATACCGCTAGCGACGTCAGACACGCTCCAGTATCGAGAAATTTTCTTCCTAGAAACCGGGCTCCGCGCTTCAAAAGCGGCATGGCACGACGAAATGCCGAAGCGAGTATGTTACCCAATCCATAGCCTCTCTGGACACCCACGCCGCGATACACGGGGATTGATCCGTATCCAGCCTGATTTAAATAGTACCTCTCGAAATCGCTTACGGAGGAAATGTATTGCGGACGTCTCATGATGTTCGTCATTCGTTACTTTTCATTAAACTGAGGACTACTTGTTCCCGACACTCGCTATTATATAGTGAGCCAGGCCCTCCGCGGTCTAAAATGTAGAGTAACGTGCACCTTTCCACGTTCAAATTGCACGGGGTTCCCCAAGTCGTCCATAAGATTAATTTCGATAGTTTGTATGTTGGAAGAAGCGGCGGGTAGGTTATGTGTACGAGAAAATTCAGTATTCACAGTTTCCCCGTCTTTTCCTTTCACGTTAATAATTCTTAAAAGAGGGACGTTCCTGTCCCCCGCGATCGTATTTTCAACGATGTCAGAATAGACAAACAATGAATGTAATCCTACGTCCATATCTACGGTATAAGGGACTAACGAAGATTTACAAATTTCATATTCACCTTCTTGCTTAAGAGAAAATCCCAACATCATCGCTAAATCGGGAGGGATGATACAGTAAAAACTCTTAGTTATATGAACCTCAACTCGTTTCAGATGTTTATGGTATTTGAACTCAACCCTTTTATTCTCAAATTTTAACATTTCAAGTAAATCTTCGATAGAAGAGAAATTTGCTCTAGGTATATACCTAAAATCTTCCAGTTTGATACCATCCGAACAAACTCACACTACCCGTTCTTCTTTGATATTATTCCACGTTCTAGGATAACTTATTTCCGCTAAACCTACTTCGTAAGGTCCATTCAGCTGAACATTCTCCGGAAGGTAAGCTCTGAATTTGCTCAGAGTATTACCCGGAAAGTAATTCAGCGAAGAATCGGATGGTAGAGTGATATAGAAACTCATTCTAAGTCTACTTCTTGAACCCAACTATCAAATTGCGGTCCGTACCCCTTCCAGCGTACGAGTAACTCGACTGAATGATCAGATTTCCGTCGCCTCCTGAGCACTTCTTCAATTTTGAACGCGCAAGTGTCAAGATCTTTCCCCACCTTTTGTACTTCCTCTTTGTAAAAAATTCCCAAAATGGGCTCCGAATCTAGCGCCTCCAGTTTATATACCGGCGGTTGTCTCGGTATCTGCTTAATCACTCGAAATAATTCTTCCGAATAATTCGGGAGATATCCTTTTTCGAATAGTCCCTTGTTTTTGCTTATTCTGACAATGTCTCCAATTTCGAAGTCGTACTTTATCGGAGGACTAAAGTCTATATCTCCGTACAAATTTTTCCAAGTTATTTTCGAATTTTCGGGATTTATATTGACGGGTTTACATTTAATTGCTCGGTGTTAACTGTTATTATAGGCGCTAACTAATTCTTGAAGCACGTCAACGTACTTAAGTTATTTTCCTTGTAAAATATCGATTCATTCTCGATTTACACGATCGAATAAACCGCTCAACGATGCTGGCTTTCACTTCAGAGTTCGTCGCGAAAAATTCTATTTCGCGGGAATTTAATTTGGATTGAGCGGCTTTACAAACAAACTCATTCCCGTGGTCACTCTGTATTCGCTTTGGTTTCCTTTCACCATCTAATATCTTTTTAGAGCGTTCACTATAGTCTCTCCTTTCTTATTTTTCACCGGTTCGACGTAAGCGTACTTACTAAAAATATCAATACACGCGAGAATATAGCGATACCCATTGTTTAGCCTGGAAAGTTTCTGGAGGTCAATGAGGTCGGCTTGCCATTGATCGTCAATGCCGTACACTATCGTTTTATTTCGTTTGTATCGCCACTTTGCATTTTTATGTAGAGTATAGGTATCTTGGTTTTGTAAAAATTCCCTCACATTTTTCAACGTAACTTTGATACCCTTTTCTCGAGCGGAACGATATAGTCCTCGAACGCCAACGTACCCGCCAGAGTCCGCTACTTCGTAATAGATCTTTTCTAGCTTATCCGTAATTAGTGCAATTTACATGTGTGGGTGTCGTGTAGTACAATTTTAAGAAATCGAATAATTCGACTATTACAAAAATTAATATTATTAAAACGACGGTTAATAGTTTTGAATTTTTCGAAAATGATATAGTTAATGTGGATACGATACTTTCAGCTACAACTTCCGTGCAACCATCCATTATGAGATATGGGATTGAACTAAATAACAGTAACTGGTGGTTAAATGTGTTATTGGTATATACATTCAAATCGTCACCCACTGATTTTGTCTAGGTGGTGACGTGTTAAAAGATAACGATTTTAAAGAACTTATTCTAGTAGGATTCTTGATATATTTTTTTGGTACATTATTGTTTTGCAATACTTCGTAGAAGTTCTTGAATCCCGTAGGGTCGGAATTTGCGTTGGTTTTTCTAACCGCGTCGTAAATTAAATCGATTACGTTTGATCCAGAAACGACTCGTCCTACAAATGTCATTTCACCGAGTTCGTTCCACGAAATAAAACGTAATGTCCAATTGTACAACGATATCGCGTCGGTAAGCATACTTGACGGAATAGACGTCGCAATTTCTTCGTACCACGTTTTGTTTTTAACAGTCTGTTGTTTTTCAACTGGTTGGCGATTAGATATTATGTGTCGCTGCAAAGTTTGATTATATATCGTTAATTTTTCGGATTCGTTCATATTGGGATCGTCGAGGATCGTTTTCATTTCTTTATCCAAGGATGGTATTTCACTGGGAACATCTTCGGGAGTAGCATTCTTCATTCGACGTAAAGCGTCTTCAGACACTAAAATCATTTTTCGGGCCATTTATTTATTAATGGCGCGGCTTATCGCAGCGCCGGCGACTGAGCTAACGATTGAAAGAAGTGGAGCTATCAAAAACGGGAGAAATCCACCCTTCTGAACTAGAATCTGTTTTCTTTTAGCGAGAGGAATTTTGCCGCAAAGATGATGTAAGGCTTAACGATTTTTCTTCAATCGACTCTTTTGTCCATCCGTTAACTGAATGTTCCCGCGTAGTACATTTATACAACATTCGACCAGCGCTAAGATGGCGTCGCGATTCGCTAATTTAATAATAGCTTTCCTCTGTTTCACATTACACGTGCTCAAATATTTTAAAAAATCCAAGTTTTTACACACTCGTTTTGACGTTGCTATAGTCATTTTGATTTTATTTCGGGATGAAAATCGCGGCTTCTTCTTCCGGTATGATCCCCGTTCGTAGCCTATATTCATCTGCGGTATTTGGTTTCAAGTCGATGAATAAATAACCGTATGGTTTCACCACGGCTTGACGAAAGCGTCAACAACGAATTTGGTATTAGCCGGTGAAATTTGTTTAGCGATATTTAGCACGCTGGAAACGTCTCTAGCCGAACGGAAAATGACGAGGTACTGTGAATTCAAATTAAGAGTTCTAACTTCTTTCCCCTGATAAAACAAATTTTGCATTAAAATCAGTACGGACGTGTTACGATGATGCGAAACTCGTATAAATAAATTTGTGACGTCTTTGTTATTCGCTATTTCACATAAGAGATCATCGAGAATTACAAAATTTCTAATCGTCGGATTTAAATTGTTTGGGTCTAATAAACCCTCGTGAAACTCTACGGTAGGATTATGCTCCAATACCGAATTAAATAATTTCTCTTGGTACTCAGTATAACAAAAAACTATTCTTTGAGGTGGAGGAGCAATGCACGACTCATGTTTAATTAATTTAGCAAGGAAGTGGGACTTTCCACATTGCGTGGGCCCAGCGACGAGCCCGGTGAACGGATGCTTCATTACTGGTTCCATGTCTCTAAATGAGCTACAAAATAAAGAGCCCAGTTTTTAATACTCAAGTTTTTTATTGACAAATTCAAAAGTCTTCACTTTTATACAACATTTTTTTAGCGTTGCACATTATGAAAGTCAATATAGTATCGCGAAAGTCCTCGCTTAAAAACGTGTCAAGTTTAAAAGTGATTTCGGAATAACTAATTATATCCATCGCGTCAAACAAATGTATATCTAAACGAGAGTTCCAATCAATCATCAGACAATCGTGCTGCCTTTGTGAGGGATGATCAATTTTGCAACCTTAGCATTGCTTATTCACGTAGTCTGTAATCGCGGTCAGAACGACTCCTTTAATATCATTGAAGACGCGTTTTACTTCGTTGTGATACGTCATCACTTCGTCGTATTTATCCATCAACGTCTTCCAGGGGTATTGCGTGACAGTAAAGCCCTGTTTGGTTAAGATGCGCTTTCCGTAGTTGGTCCTAGTTCCAAGGATTTTTCTCTCACGTCCACTACCTTCCGCGTTTGGAAAATGCATAGCTCGACTCGTCTCGTTTCTGATCCTTCAAAGAACCACGTAGAATTTGGGATCGAATCGTCTTCCAAGAACGTAGTAATTTGATCGCTCGCTCTCCGTAGTTGCTTGAACTGGCTTTCCGTCAACTGGTGGTAATAGGTTAAATCCCATTTATAGGGTCCAAATTACCGCCAATAAATTCAGTGATACAATTGATATTCACAATTGCAAAATTAGTATTTTAAAGCAAATTGAATATCCCCTTTAACTAAAATTGCGTTAGTACACTAGCCAATAAATAGTACTTCTTAGTTGTATAACTGGTCAAATGCTGCATTCTCAAATAATAAAATACGTTGTTGGGGGTATACGATGGCATCTTAAACCAATTGTGATCTCGACCTTGAGAATATAGGTCGATTCCAAAAATCGTGCCCCCCTGTGACTTCCACTACGTCACAACATCATTTGTTCAGTAGTCTTCCCACTCTCCTTACCATGAAAACGATGAAACAGACGACGTTATGACGTAGTAGCAGTGAGCCTTCACTTCATGAAGGCATGAAAATGTTTTTAAACTGACCTGTCACCTATCGCGATTTCCACCTTGCAAATACCCATCTGCACATTCAAAATCTTTAATGAAAAGGCTGGTTGCCCTACGTGTGAGCAAAATCTTTACCTTGAAAATATACTAAAGAGTTATAATAAACTAATAAGGCGATGTCGACGGACAAATGGAAGAATAAGCCCTTCAGAAAAACTATCTTCAAAATTGGTGCTTGGTAAGTTGGCAACCCCTGAGCGCTGCGCTAGCTCTTAGCGTATAAAACGATTACGAAAGTCAGCGGATTCATTATTTCTTATCCCTATAATGTTATTCCTTAAGAATTATTGCACCTTCGTCATAAGGTTTTCTGTTCCGTCGTCTACCCTTAGCCTTATTGTAGTGGGGGTGAATTTTCACTTCATAGGGGTAAGAAAATAATACCCACTGACCGAATTAACGTATTGAAAAATCAAAATTCTCTATACCCCAAAAACCCTTCTCTTATCCAAAGACCTACATTATTTTTCGCATCGTACTTTTAAAAGTAGCCCAATCAGGCGAAAAACTCTCGCAACTTATAAAAAGAAAGAATATCCGTTGATATTTTTGCTATATCCATAAAATCAACGAAATAAACATTATCCAATAGAAAGTATCTTAAAATAAGTACAACACCTGCGAGTCCAATTGATAAAAATAGAAATAAACAAGACAATAGACTTATTTGATCGATAAGTTAGGTTGTAGCTTGACGTTTTTTCATATAAAACTAATAATTGATACGCAACGTTTTTGATACGTAAAAGCCTATTCTTTGGATAACCCCCCCCCCCCCATAGTCCTCTTACCCATTATTAACTTCTTATGAGCAGTTATTTAATTCAATAAATCGGATAATACGTGCTTGAACAATAATAAAGCGTTTTCCCTTATAAATTTGTTTGTTATCAAAAGTTAATCGAAATTTATACGGTTTAGCTACAGGATGTTTCAAATGGTTACGCAAAAATTGTAAGGAGTTGAGAAGTATGCCTGTTTCTTTTTTTCTAGTTTCCTACGATGAGTTAAATGAGCAACGGAGATCTTCAAAGTGTGGCCTACTAGCCCCTGGAAGTAGGCTGCAATTCCAGTAAATTACCTTCCCACTAAAAGAAAATATCGCTCGCACTATCAGAAAATATTCCCCCACTAACATGAAAAGTCCCCCACTATTGTAAAACTTCCCTCGACTATGGGTTAACTCATATGTCATCAAATTAAAAAGGGGTGAATACCAACACAGCACCACACGTCCGTTTTTAAATTTATAAATATTATTTTGTGGAAATGGAAATTCGCAGAGATATTAATATTTAAAACTTAAGGGGGAAGAATACAGTAAAAGCCTCTTGATCGTTCAAGCTGAACGTTTCTGTTTTAATAACATAATTGAATTATATTTTTCATATTAGGCTGAACCTTCCTCTAGTGCTTAAAATAATTTGAATAATTCTAATATTAATAGTTAACGAGATATAAGGTCCTAACTAAAGGGTAGTTTGGGCGCTTACCCGCCTTGTTTAGCTCCGGGGGTCAAAATTAAAACGTAATTACTTAATTACTTTTAAATTTATAATTGTCAAAATTATTTAAGTCACTAAACAAGAGGCTGTTATACACTTAAATATTAATTTTATAAGTTAAAATAGAAAATTAATAGGGTTCGGCTTGAAATAGCGCGAAAGTAGACAATGGCCACTCTAGTCTTCCCCCTTAACGTTTGGTACATAAGGATATACGAAATTTGATAAGGATGATTTTACTAGTTACAATTCCATATGGCCAGTGTGATTAATTAAAACCGGGGGGGGGATGAGGGGCGAAGCTAGGCCCCAACTAATCGTGGTGATTGAAATATCCAAAGGGTCTAAATTTTAAAATAGCAATAAATGGAACTCTAGTTCTATGGTTAGGGTGCGTTCAACCTTCTTCTAGGAAAAAGACAGTTGAAAGATTTTTGTTGTGTCGTCCCGGGCTTTACGTTACCGCGAAAATTCGGTTTCCTCAAAGCACAATTTTCAAGAAAAAGTCATTCGGTTTTCGGTTCTGAGTCGCGATTTTGATTTCTGTATTTTCCGCTGAGCTGGGCGATTCCGCTCGCTGTTATCGAAATTTTAATGCTTCGTTAATTAATTGATATCAAAACAAAAGCCATACTAAATTTTTATAATTTTTTGAATGCAATTCAAAATAAATACAGTGATGTTAATTTATTGGTTTTCGTATGTCGATATATAAGTTCATTAATTATGAAGTTTAACCAAGATAATTGCTATAAGTTTTTTCAATGAATAGTTCCCTCGTGGAGTGTTATTAAAATATATTCGAAATCGTTCAATATCTGCTACTGTGAAAATGCTCTACCGCTGGCTGCAAGCGAAATTGTGAAAAACAGCACAGCCAACTTTTAAGTTTCCGCCGATGAATTGCGTCAAGTGAAAACCAGGCTTTCAATTCAAGGTTTTGGCACTGAGCTGCTGGCTGCTGGTGTTTGCCGCGATCTTAATCACTAAAGCTCAAAGTCGATTAGTCGTCAAGTTTGATTGCCGATAAAACGCACCATCACACAACTCAATTTTCAGATGATTAAACCAAATTGTTTCGAACTTAAAAAAGGATTCGGTCTGTTTTTCAAATGATAAAAATGTAAAAATAATTTTAAAAATTTATAAATTCGGGTTCGTAGGTAGGAGTCACTACTGTAGACTTGAGTAAATTTAACCATCAACAAGTTCTTGGCTTCGAATTTCAAGTTAAAATTATTCTAAACTTCAACTTATTTTCTCATATTAGTTTTAAACATGGATCAAATTAGAATCAAATTTTCCAAATTATTAAAGTAAGCAAAATTAGGGCATACTTCTTATTGAATTTTTTTATTTGATTTCAGTATCTACTTTATTTTTGTAAGTAAAAACTAATTTTAAATATTTCAAAGCATCGAGAAAGTACAAAAATTCACACCGAATTTAAAGTAAGAGTAAGATTTTTTAATTAAATTAAAAGTTGAAAAATTGCGATTTTTCCTTAATTGTTTTAAAATAATTTAACAAATAAGATTTACAAATTTTTAAATAGGCTAGAGTTATTTCAATCTATTACGTATTTTATTCGAAACATTTAGTTATCGTTCAAAAACAAAGATAAAATATTAGAAGTCTAATGATAAAATTTAATAAGACACGTACATTGAGGTCTGGTATAATTAGAATGGATATATTTATCATTTAAAATAACTGATAAGAAACAACCTTAGGTTTGACCAAAAAACCTAAATCTTATTAAAGCGAAAAGATAAATAGGGGTTTGAATCTTAATTTTATTCAAATGCTTTGTATAAAAAGATTATAAAATCTTAATTATTTTTATATATCGGTCCATAAACCATGAAAAAATAGGAATATTTTAACAAAATAATTTAATCAAACAATATTTATTGTTTTTAGGATATAACGGAATTTTCGTAATGGTTAAGTACATTGCTGGGAAAATTGTTTAAAAAATATTCAACTTACTAATTTTTGAAAATGATTATATACAAATCCGTCCCGGAGCACGAGTGCTTTATTTTCCGAATGAATTAGATCCAGTAGCGCATCGATGGTGACATATTTTTCATCGATGAATTCGGATTGCTGAAAGCAACTCATGACTGATACGAGGTAAGTGACTGCAAATATCCAAGAGCCCAAAGCGAGTCGTAGTGGCAAACGTTTTGTTACAAATTCATACGCTAAAGAAATGGTTTTATTATTGTTTTCAAAAGGTAAGATTTATTTTTCGACAGTAGAAACTAATTTTTGATTCCAAAGCAGGAGTTTTTTATGAGATCAAGTGGGGTTGCGGAATAGTTAGCACTTTCGCTTCGCTAAAAGAGGAGCCGGGTTCAATCCCAGCAATGGGTAAAAACTCGGAACTAATTCTTCTACGTAGAGGGGTTTACCACCCTCCTACGCAACTTCACCTGGCCACCAGAATATATAGCATTAACAGTCGCTGGCTGACTTGGGCGTAGGCTAGTGCCGTGGGTACTAGCCTTGCTGATTATTGTTATTATAAAGTAAGAATAAATGAGTTTACCAAATGTGACATTGACAACCATTTTGTTGACAGAAATTCGGTAAAATATGCCACTTAAAATCATTTTGCTCGTACGGAGAAAAAATTCTTAATTTATAATTTGCCAAACTAGTTTAGGAGCTTTCGAGGTTCACCCCCAAAAGCCCCGTTTAGCCTTTTTTGATTTACTAAATAAAAATATACTGATGGTAAAATTTGTAGTTTTTGTTTGTTTAACTGAAAAACGATTAATATTTAGTTTTATCGTAAAATAATATTTGTTAAATAATTCCCATATAATGAAAAATTTCGTATTTAAGCTTTGGGGGCTTATGAATCTCAATATTTTTCAAATTAGTAAATTGTTTGGCCGACCGATAAAATTAATTTAAAAAGCGCGAAAAATTACTGATTTGGCTAAATATACAATATAAGTCACGTCCTTTAAGGTTTCACAAGATGCAAAAATAAGGGTAAATTTCACGAGGGGAAGGTGAGTTAGTTGGTTCATAATTATAATGTCTGGTTATAAAAATAACCGACGTAAGAACAGTACTGGTTAGGTATATCACAATACTCTTCTAAGTTATTGTCTTATAAATCGAAATAATAAATAAATTAGCTTCCTGGTTCGCTGATTGAAATACCAAAATTGGTCTGACAGGACATATTCCAATAAATAAAAAAATTACGGTGTTGGAAAAAGAATATTTCCCTTCAAACAAATAATTTATAAAGACAGTTTTAAGGCATACTCAAAACTGTATATGTTAAATAAATTAGGTCTAAAATAGCCTATTACTAACAATTGTAAGTTAATTAAAAAATCATAAAATGTGTAAAAATAACCAACAATTGAAACTTTTTGAACTATTTAAAACTTGCAATTGAGTATCGATTATACTCTTATTTTGGGACAATACATGTCTCATCTGGAAAATTTCAGACCAAACATAAAATTAATACTTTATTTTCAAAGCTTTCAAAAAGTAGTTATGGTTCATTTAGTACCAACACTATTTTTGACTTAATTTCTTTGATAAAGAACGGCTATACTTTCACTTTATGTATTACAACTTTCGTAAGAAACCAACCTATGAAAAAAAAATAAAGTTTAAAACCCTGAATTACTAATTAAGTTTTCTAATTTTTATAACATAATATTTTTGTATAAATATATACACCAAAAATATAAGAATTCTAGATTAAATTTTAAAATGCCTGAACCGAACACACTGTAGCACTCTGTATCAATAAATAAATATCAACGTATGGGTAAAAACCTTATACACGTAAACAAATATTTTCAATTCCAAAATATTTTTTGGTGTCTTAAGAATAGAGTCTTAAATTATGATGAAGTTATTCCTAAAGTGTACAATCTAAAAGAATCAAAAACTTATTTTGTCAGTCACAGCTTCATAATTTTGTAAGTCGTATTTTCCGTGAAAAACTGGTCTTCCGAATATAATTGATACAAACATAATTCTAATTTGAGAATAAAATGGGGTCTAAAATTATCAACACCTATTTAATAGGAGTGGACGTTTAATGAGCCTAGCTAGAGCCTACTTCATTCCATCGCTTACGAGAAAGCTCTTTGCTCATCGTCGACGAAATATCTGTAACCACATTAGACGTTGAATTAAATACATTATCGAACAAATAATCGTGGAATTTTCCAACGCCTCTTGCTTCGAGGCAAAAGCGCTTACCACTAACCCACCCCACCTCATCTTTTACCCTCTTCGTAATGATAAGTTAAAAGGAACCACCTATGGACTGCAATGTAAAATATTATAAAATTGGCGAATAAGTAGATAAGTCCTTAATGAAAAGGTATAATGAAGCTAAACCCTAAATAAATTTTAAGACATTTAAAACTTACTAATAGCTCGTGGCTTTACCCTCTTCCATTGTCAAGATAAAATATTTTTATTAAATACTATAAATGGCCACCGTTTTCTAAAATGGTGGTCATTAAAATTAAAATGAGTGTCGATGGTATTTTACTGAGATAATAACGTATCTCTATTTTTCTCAGACGATATTAAATTAAACCCGAATAAAATAAGTTTAAACAATTAATTTTTATTCTTGAATTTGACTTCAAGTTTGACTAGTTAGCTATAGAAATTTATACAAAAAGGAAAAAAAAATGCACCCTTTGTTTTTATATAGTGCCACTACGAAGCCTAACTAAAGCAGTTGCTTGTTTTGAAACATAGCTGAGTAGAATTTTAAATATAAAGAAAATCCAGGTGGCTTTATTATAGCACAAAGCAAACGTTGTAATTTTATTGAAATAAAATAGTTTTTTTTTCCATTATTTTTAATTGCTTTTCAATTGGGAAATATCTCAAATAAAATCGTTTAATTTCCGAATTGATCTACGCTAATAAAATCCAACACTAGAACTTACGTTCAAAGAATATAATAGAAGTGAGATCCCAAATGATTAGAAAACACTGCTTCAGATACTCTCCAAAGGATCTCTTCGAAGATTTCGAAAGCCATTCTGTTATTTCCACAGATGATATTAATATGATCAGAGATAGTATAATAATGCTGATACCAAGGTAGGCGGCTACCTGTTCGGGAGATAATTTCCCAAATTTTACTGGTCCCAAAATTGCTAGCATTGTTTTAAGAACAACCTAAACTTTCATCGCTTTTATTGAAAGGGAACTCATTGCGTAGCTGTAACTTTTTTTGTGAACGTGGCACGCGATTTGGGATTTCCAGTGATTTTGTCAAAAGAGCCGCTTTGATTAAGCAGTGCTTGTACTAAGCCTCGAGTGTTCCACCCACATTTAAGTGGAGGTTTGAAACTCATCTCTTTTCGAATAACTTCAAGAGTCGGAATCGTTGCTTATCTCTTTTAGCGTTTAATTTAGGTATACAAAAACGAATCGGGTCATCTTTCTTTGAAAACAATAATTTACTGCCAATTCACTCAAAATCCAAAAATGGTGATTTCAACCTCCAAAACTAAAACGTGTAAAGATTCTTTTTATCATACCTTATAGATATCAAACTTGAAAAATTTGGTCTATTATAAATTATAGAGAGAAGCGCTATTATTTCCTATTATATTTCAAAGGTTTAATTTAATTTATTTAAAAGAATGGTTCTTGTTTTGTTTCGCCAAAGCGTGCGATAAAATATGACCAAAGACGCGTTATTACCTCGTAGTCCATTTGAAGAAATGACAAACTGGATGTAAGGACCAGCTTCGGCGAAGAAGATATAACATAGGTTTCACTAGATGAGTATACTCCGCAAGTGGCCAGGTTCACTGACTTTTCAAATACGTGCAGTTCAAAAGGAATCATTATCATATCGATTTCCTATTTAAAAGAGTTATCTCCTTAGATTGACAAACATTAAAATAATATTTTCCCTTGGGGGAATGAAAATATTATTTTAAACCAATTGTGGTCAAATAACCAGTGCTACTTTCTCGAAGATAGTATGTATAGAGATTTTGATTCATATTTTTACCTCTCCGAGGTATAACCTAGGAGGGGTTAAACAATCACCGTATCTGTGTGTCTATCCTGCGATCGCAGTTTCAGGGCAAAGCGTTAGCAGAGATAAGAGGGTTAAACGGTAGAACCTGTGGGTGGTCCACTTTGTTAGTTTTTTGTTATTTATTTACGGGTTTTATTATCGTCTTAAATATAGTTGTAATAACGCAAATGCGTTTATTTAACGATTATTGATATAAGAGCTGCCGTTTAGTCAAGTGGCTCTCTGTGCTTTGTTGATGGTAAGGTTTTTGCTTCTTGTTAATACTTTTGGGGTGGATATTTGGATATCTACGATTCCTAACGCAGTCATTGATTTCCTGGGTGTGCGAGTCATTATATGATATTGGAAATGGGACGGCATTGGTCTTTTGCATGCGGTATGTGTCACAACGTCAACTGGAAGTCTACGAGTCGTCCACTACCAGATGTCGAATATAGCTATTCTACGGTATCTTCATCAAAGGTGAGTGTTGAAATAATATGAGCGTTAAAGATGCGGCAAGTATTTCGTAAGCGAGAAAAATACAAATACCCTCTGTAGATATTTCTTTCATTAAAATTTGCTTCGTATTATATTCAACTGATAAACTTGTACTGTAAAAAGGGTTAAATTCAATTGTGCATTGTTTTAGTACGTCTATCTCACTGTTGTAACTACTTAAATTATAATATTCTGAATAAATTAAAATCGAATGTTTCGTTTCAATTATTTTAATTATAATTAAAATTTTATACCGGGAGGGATAGAACCAGGATTACGTTTTTAATAAATAACTCTGAATTGCGGAATATTATCTTTAATGGTTATCTCGAGAAATTAATACCACTAGGGACAATTCTTCCGAGGATAGGTATATTTTGGCAAGCTTGCTAACTTGTATTTTTATGTATGCACGGTCTTATGTCTGTGAGCACCTTATCTCGAAAAAATTTCAGCGATATCTGAAGTTTCTGTTACTTAATTTCCATCTATTAGTAGATTTGTAGAGCTCTAGGTTGTATTCCTTTTAGTGTTTATATATGACCAAAAGGTTTTGAAGTCTTTCTTGACTGAAACTGTGATTTGTGATAGACCAGTCAATTTATCTCTTTTTATAAATGGTTTAATTAAGTAACGTTCAACGTTAAACCTATCCCTGTTTACCTCTGTTAGTAATCGTTTAAACATTTTATTTATGTAACATTTCTATTTAGTGCCCGGGTTAGCTCAGGAGAATACCAATTGGCGAAGGAGGGTCGCTTGCTAGAAAAAACTTTAAAGCCCGTCGCACACTGGATGGTTGCTCGTCCTAGCGACCGTTGCTGGCACCGCCAACGTTGCTCGTATCGGCGACAAGATATCGCACATTACAATAGCCTAAACTCGCGCTGACGCTGGCGACCTGCTGTTCGGAGGAACGTACGTTTCGTACCGACTTAACTTGCCTGAACATTTTGAAGCTCTTTTCAGCTTCGGTCTCTGACGTTACTACATTCCTACTCTTTTTATCCAATAAGCATACGGGGGAAGGGGTACACTAGATTTTTCCGCCTAAAAGAGAGATTGCACCACGCCACGAAACACGTGGATATGTTTTCTTTTTGTTGAATTTAATTATTATCAGCCGGCTTATATTGTGGCAGATGACATAATGTCAATTATTTTTTTAAATAATGAGGGGCGTGAAAATGCAATGAACGATTAAAATGACTGATAGTTTAGATTGGGATAAAAAATTTATGTATTTCCATTACAAAAGCCTGAAAATGTTTCGTAAAATATATTTAACCCTTTAATAACCCGGGTTTTTTTTTCTTATTTATAATAAAATAAATGCACACCTATTTTAAAATTCAAAAATATCACAAAATTATTATAATATTTAAAGAGAATAATAATAAATGAAATCCAATTAGCTTTTCGAAACGATATTTATGCTCGTGCGACAGACACGACGGATATCAAAACAAACGACTGCGTGCGCATCCGATTGTGTTCCAGATTTCTATAGTAGCGACCGGCTAGTGTGCGATTCACCGAACGTAAGCGCTAGCGTTCTTTCGCGCTGGAACTTCGTGAGCAACGTACCGGTTACGTGGGGCTCTCTGAGTAACACACCCCACTGCCGGTACCCTACTTTCTGCTTTTTGTACTAACTCTTCTATTTACACTTTCATTTCTCTGCTCTTTATTCTAGTTTCCCCTATTGTACCTGGGTTCTTCTAACCCGCTCCTTTTTGGCTTTTCAGCTGCCTTTTCTGCGACTCTTTTCTGTACTCTTTAATATGCCGTATACTTGGCCTTTGTACTTCTCCTTACATTAATTTATAACTCCTGTAGTATAGAAGCTTTTATAGTATTTCCGTGGAGCAGGAGTATAAAACAGACACCTAATGACGACAAAAACGTATTTTGAAAAAAATTGATATCCGTTGCCACCGTCAACTTGAAGAAATTTGTTGCCAGTGTGCGACGGGCTTTGGGGTCGCGGGTTTTCTCGGAACACAGTTATCGACGGTGGTGGTGAGTACAGTTGTAATAGAAGAAACCCCGTCATTTACGTCATCCAGAGCATAAAGTGCTTGCCAATCCACCGATGCCAAGCTATTATAGCGTGAAAGCTAGTAACTTTTTGTAGAGATAACTAGACTGATAGTTGCTTTGTTGCGTCATGATATTGCCATGGAACGTTACGGTAAACGAAGGGTGCAGATTATCTTCTTTGACCAGAGAAAGGGGTGAGGAAAGGGTCACAGAGTGGTTTTTGACAAAGCATAAATCTAGAGTGTTACCCTGATGGTTACGTAGATTATTGACTTGTATCAAGTTGCAGAATTGTATAAGCCCAAAGATCAAATCAGATTTTTTCTTCGCGTAATATTTACAGTCGTAGTTATCTAGCAGTTTCCAATTAACTCGCGGTAAACTAAAGTCACCCAAGATAATTATTTTACCATCGTAGACGGATAAATAAGTTTCCAAATGACTTGTAAGTTGACTACAAAGATCTACAGTGGCGCTTGGTGGCAGGTAGAAATTACCCAAAAGGAGGTTTTTCTTATTCGAGAGTTAGACCTCTAACCAAACCGATTGAAAGTCAGCCTGAAGGTCATCACGTCTGTTTTACATGAGGTCGTTTGAGATTGATATAAGGACACTAAAACCAAGGCTTGCCCTGTCAGTTCTATAGATAGTATAGGTATCCGTGAAATAATCTCAGTTAAAAGTTTCCGTTATGCGGTAAATAGGTAGATCATAAATTGCTGAATTCCCAAAGAATTCCTCGGCTTTAGTTCTAAGGCCGCGGACGTTTTGATAAAAAAATATTAAGTCTGTCTTCCATATTAACTTGAGAATATTTTAGGGTCAGAGTTTTCGATTGGTAAAAGGCTGTTCGTGGTGTCAGAAGTAGTATTAAAAAAGTATTTTTGGTCGTCTTTTAGATTGGCATAAAAACGTGAAATAAAACAATCTCTGGGAAAATGTATGTATATGTATATATATATATATATCCACTTACCTCTAGAGAATTAAATTTGTCGATGTCAGCTTCGACGTATTTCGCAATTTGAGTAGAATACATGAACTTGGCAATAAGGCTGAAAAAAAATTCTTTGTGACCAATTATCCCAAAATTCAATATTAGACAAAACAAATCGTTGCCCCATCATCAAACCCGCACAGCGCATTTATTATTATGTAGAAAAATAATTTGAACCGTGGAACGATAAGTTTCTATAGCAGCGGTTCCCAAAAGGTGTTCCGCGGAAGCCTGGGGTTCCCTGAAAGGGTCACATTAGTTCCGAGAATTCGCAGCGCAGCCATCTTTGTTTGTGACAAGAGTCTTTTAAGATAATTAAAAATATATGTTGGGGTTCATTCAGAATTATGTGGATAATTTAGGGTTCCATAGCAAAAAAACAAAATGGGAACCGCTGAATTTTATAGAATTCGAATCTAAAAACAAAAATGACTAATGCATCCCAAGACTATCGTGACTGATTCCGATTGATTTGCCTTCTAACAGCGGCTTCTTTAACAGCTAATAATAATAATCAGCTAGGCTAATACCTAAGGCATCAAGCGACTTTTAAAGCCATTAATCCAGGTGGCGGGGTAACAATTAACATTAAGAGGTGCTTATAAATAAATGATATCGGTTACTACAACTCACTTAACAAGAAGCGGCACCATCACAAAAGATAAAAGCTAAGAACCGGTTTGGTTGCGAACAATAATTACATTCCTTTCAATATTTGACTGAAAAGGAGTAAAAATATAGAGGCAAAGTAACTTTTAAACATATTTTCTTATTAAAAAATTAAATTGGTTTGTAGGCCCATTTTGCCTATTAGGATATTCTTTCTCAAAGTCTTGAAGAATAGCTTTCTTTACGCCAAAATTATTCCGGATTCGATTTCAACAATCAGTATGACCTTGAGGTGGTACAGCCGGACCAGGGACGGGATACTTAAATCCTTTGACTTGATTTGTAAACTAGCTCAAGCCTTTTAAGCTTAAATATTGGTTTACAGGTTATCACTACCGTACCACCCTCGGCCGCACTGAAAAAAAAACTTACAACAATGAAAAAAACTTGAAATATGTTTGGAGGCTCTCGCTACTAAACACTAGTCTTCGTTTTTAATATAAGTCGAACGAGACGTCAAAAGCATTTTGAATCTTGTAGTGCTGCTGTGTAGTGGCAGCTTTTGTCTAAGACTTTTCTTAAATTCTTACCAAGCTTTTATTTGATAGAACACCAAATTAATCATTTATACCCATCGTCTTATTAAATATGTTGATTTTTACCTGGTCTTAATGTCTATATTTTTATAAACCTAACAATAATTTTTTGCTATTAAGTAAATAATCGAAAATGATTTTTTTTATTTAACTGCTATTAAATTAAGCGTTTTCTTTATTGTTCAACTGGTAACGTCATTAAATAAACTATATATTGGTTATAACGCTATTTCCAAAAAGGGTGTAAGCTTTGAGATTTGTATACTGGAGTAAATACCTAATATTATGAATCCTCTTGCAATAGTCCTGTAGATCCAAAATCACGTCTTTTGAAAAAGGTACCACCTGAATTTCCTAGTGACAATAGATTTGTTAATAACAGTATGGTACAATCATTTCTCTTAATTAAAGATTCCAAAAGTATTTCATCTTGATTTTGTTGAGATATATCCACTCAAGGTAAAATTAATCATAAGGGTTGTCCAAGGTTTTGTTTATTTTTAAAAATTTCGAACCCAAGGAAAAATAAAGTTCTGGGTGTTTGGTTTGTTCATACATTAAAGGGTTAAATAGTTAAGATAAAGATAATTTTAGTGTTTTCTTGATAGACTTTGTTTTGCGGGAAAATCTTTGCATGTTGCCATTGCTATTGAATGCTACCTTAATAAATTGAAATTAAAATTTCCAAAGGGATTCTACTAGAAACATGTTCCTAGAAGTTTATTGACGATATTTGATCATGAGCTTAAACGCATACTGCATGAAGCGTCCAATTTCATGCAGTCAGTGACGGCGCCGTGGCACGAAAGCCGACCAGAGCTTCGTTTGCAACTAAAACCGCGCAGTGTTGGGAACCGCTCATCTCATTGTGAGCGGATTTGTTATTATGAGCGAAAATGAACGGTAAAATATCTTTTTAAAAGAGCGCAAAACAAAAATGAGAGGAGCGCTGATTTTACCGCTCCAAAAAGAGCGGAAAGAGAGGAGCGCTGATTTTACCGCTCCAAAAAAGAGCGGAAAGAGCGTAGTGAAAATTTTACCGCTCATAAAAGAGCGGAAAAGGAGGAGCGAAAATGTTTCCGCTCAAAAAAGAGTGGAAAGAGAGGAGCGAAAATTTTACCGCTTAAACGTCTGTATTCTGTATGTCCGATTTCAAAATAATCAACCATGGCGACGAGGGTTTTCGATACGTGAAACTAGTACACGATAATCCCTGTACAGTGGCGCAACTAAACTTACGGTCGCCCGGGGCGGAAGACAAAAACTTAGCCCCCTCTCATACAATTTATATTAATAAATGAATAATTATTTGAATGACTTCAAGTATTAATTAATTAATTGACGAATTAATTCATTATTATGGCAAATGAACATCAAATATTAATTGCTTGGGTAATAAACATAAACTTAAGACTTTACTAAAAGTCTGAAATACAAGGAATAAAGATGTCGTGATAATCTGCGACCGACCATTCAAAAGGCGCCCTCCGCTCCTATAAGTTTGCACCTGCTGCAGCCGCCCCCCTTCGCCCCCTGATAGATACGCTATTGCCCCTACATAAATAGGGATTGTGTGTAGAAGCTACTTAATTTAATTGAGGGAGAGGAAAGCAAATATTATCGCTCAAAAAAAAGCGGAAAGAGAGGAGCGAAAATGATAACGCTCAAAAAGACGTGAGCGTGATCGGCTCTTTGACGAAAATGCCCAACACTGAAGCCGTGTGTGCCAAAGGAATCTACTTGGCTACCACTGTTGCAAGTGTGCTGAACACAAATTTCGGCATCCAACTGAAGACTGACAGCGAAACGGAAGCTGTCGTCGGAAAAAAGTGTACCTGGGGACGGCGAAGGAAAGGCGTTAACCCAGCAGCCAGAGTCTGCAGAGTTGACCGAGAGCGGCCTGGTATTGTCCGTTTCACTGGAGGTACGAGCGGCCAACTGTGCGCTAGACTTTTCGACCAGTTAGACCTCCCACACATGTCGATGACTTTGGATACCGGTTATGGTAGAACTTCACAAGATAGGAGTTCCCACTGTGTTCAAGCATCGCAAAAAATCCAAGTCAATAGAGGCAGGGAAAATATTAGGTACTTAGACCTCGACGCTGGATACCGACGAGAGCCCCAACTGCAAGCTGGTTCGTAACAATTTAAAGCGCTGAAGGGTTTCATCAAACGACGTATGGCCAGTGGCTTCATGCCACAAGGAAGCATAGTGGAGGAGATACGTCAACTAAGGTAAAGCCATGAAGTTCTTCAACAGTAAAAAACCAACCATGGTAGTCAAGGCTTCGGTTTTAGATGACAGGCAGGCGGAGCTAGCCTCGGTGGAAAGAGGAGCTCTCAAGAGGATGTATTTAGAGCGTGCTAAGATTTTAATTCTAGGAGCTGCTGAATTTAACATCGATCGGTTGTAATGATTGTCAATGTCTTCATCTTAACTCCACCCTACGTAGAAATTTTAGGTGCGCGTTTTCTTCTTTACAGGCTGGACGGAGATAAAACGAAAAGGATATTTTCATTCGGAGGCTTCTGGTAGATAAGCTAGAGTAAAAACCTTCCTTCTAAAATGCGAATGATACAGTTGGTACATTTCCTCCGAATGGTACACAACCAACGATGAAGGGTCATTTGTCTCACGTTTGTAGCGAAGGCACAGTTTTCGGAGGGCATACGGGTGGTAGCAGTCATTTTGGTAATGTAATGGTATAATAATGAGACGTACAAAGGCTTTTCCTCTCTGACCTCCAGAAAAATTTAACCCTTTGTGGTTCAATTTCTACATTCACATTTCACATCTGATACCAACCACGCTAATTTAGGATATCTTTACCTCTGAACTTGTTCGAATATTGATCGGAGCGGATTTTAAGGCATCTTTTTTAAGTTTATTTTTGAAGCTATACTAAATATTAATAAAACCGACATTTGGCTTTGACTTAAGTACTTGTAATTACATGTTATCCCTTCCAATACCGTTTAATGTTGATAACAGGATTTTTGCTATTAATATTTTATTATTAATGATATAATTAATGATATAATAACTTACTTCCGGAACTGCCAAAAAAACTGGCTCTTCTGATACAAATCTGTTAATATTATAAGAGTTTGTAAGACATGGACTTCAATCAATATAAAGCACAGACATTAATTAAAAAATTTCCAAAATATATTCTACACTCGATAATATGCTGTTTAGCCTTTCTAGAAACTTTTAAATTTTATTCCCATCATCGAATTGATCAATATTATAAAAACCACTTCGCCGTCGCCGTCGTTCGAGCTTCGTCTTTCTGGCCTCTGTAATCGAACAACCTGTTAAGCCAACCGTAGGTAAAGTCTGCGCGTATGGGTAGTGGCCCCTATTTTTCCACGCTATTCTGTGGTCGAGAAAACCTATTAGCTTGGTCTCTCAGAGTCTTTATACTCAGTTGCGGCAGCAGTAGGTAACATTGTCAAAGCTGGGAGGGGGAACACGGCAAGCTTTTTGGCACTCCCGGCCTTTCCGCCCTTTTGCGAGGCGGGGCGCGGAGTCCTTATACTCAGTCGGGGCAGCAAAAAGTAACATTGTCAAAGCTGGGAGTGGAAATGCAGCAAGCTTTTCAACACTCCTTGATTTTCCACCCTTTTGCGAGGCGATCCGTGGAGTCTTTATACTCAGTCGTATTTGTTTCTGTTCCTCATGTGGGGGGAGCAAATCTGCCATTGGGTACAGGAAGTTAACAGGGGTACCCCGGTAATTCTGGCATGGGGAAAAGGGGGAGGGGTGCCTTACTGGGGTGGTTCCACTATGGGGAAAAGGGTACCTCGGTAATTCTGGAATGGGGAAAAGTGGGAGGAGTGCCTTACTGGGATGGTTCGACTATAGGGAAAAGGGTACCTCGGTAATCCTGGCATGGGGAAAAGGGGGGAGGAGTGCCTTACTGGGGTGGTTCTACTCTGGGGAAAAGGGTACCTCGGTAATCCTGGCATGGGGAAAAGGGGGGAGGAGTGCCTTACTGGGGTGGTTCGACTATGGGGAAAAGGGTACCACGGAAATTCTCACATGGGAAAAAGGAGGAGGGGGTGCCTCACCGGGGGGGTTTGGGACGAGAGAGAATGACGAGTTTTTATGATATTTTTTGTGGGGGGGAAGGGTATCCCGGTAATTCTGGCATAGGGAAAAGGGGCAGGGGGGCCTTACGCATCGTAACCCGGCCACCTGAATTAAGGGCTTCAAAGGTCGCATGATGACTTAGGCCTAAGGTGGTGCCTTGGGTATTAGCCTAGCTGATTATTATTATTATTATTATTACTGGGGTGGAGTGCCTCGAAAAACACAACTAGCTGTTGGCCCACCCGTAGGGTGGGATTCTCGTATTATATAACAACCTGTAAGTCGGTAATAGACATGTTGAATAAAATAGGTCTTAACGAGTACCCTTGGGGGACAACTGTATTAATGCCGTAGGTCACATCGGTTATAACACCATTGCATTTGAGTATGTTTGTCCTATTTAGTAAATAATCAACTAACCAGCGCAGCAGATTGTCGTGAAAGCTGAATAGATCCATTTTTTAGAAGCGGGGGTTGAAAAGCCATATCGAACGCTTTGGCTAGGTTGAGACAGCGTTTGAGGCTTAAGCTAAAAATTAAGGTGGTTCGTGTCTACGCTTTTACCTGTCATAAAACCAATTCGAGCATAATTTGGAAAGCGATTAAATTAATTGAAAAGAAATTTATGGACGATGAAATCAAAGATTTTTCAAAAATACGTATTAGTGAAATAGGTCAGTAATTTTCGGATCCTCAGGAAATTCGCTGTTAAATAGAACTTCGGAGATTTTCCATAGCGATGGGAATTTACCAGTTCTGATGCACAAGTCTAATAATGGGATAAAGAGGTCCACGTAGCCTCCAACTATGAAAGCTGGATTGATGTCTATTCCAGTAGATAAAGTTGATTTAATGTCAGAATTATTAATTCGTATAAAAGTAATAAAAGTGAAGATGTCCGAATAGTATAATTTATTTTTGCACTCAAACGGTTGATTAAATTTAGTATTGTCTATGTAAACTTTTAAGAAAATAGTGTGGGGTCATTAGGATTAGTAAGAGGATTACGCCCCAGCTCTAGGTGCACTTGGGTTTCCCTTTGAGATTTCTGTAAACGTAGCCCCAGAACAAGCGGGTTGCATAAATATTAATACAAATGTCATTCAAAACCTAAGGTTTTCTTAAAGGACGCGTGTTTCAAATTCAATGTCTTAGAAAAATAAGAAAAAACTCCTACCTATATTTAAAAAACCAATCCTCGTAGAGTATTTTATAATTACTTTCGTCCATATTGCAAACCAATAAGTAAGTTACCGCTCAATAAGTTTTAAAATCATGATGCAAATATAAACATAAAAAGTACAGTTAATTGTTAATACTGACTGAAATAAAAGTATAACTTTCTAGTCGCTCCTTTAAACGAAAATGTTCCGAAACAGCCTTGCGTGTATACTACTTGCGATGCTAATGAAACGAAAGCGTATTTACGTTCTCGGCACTCGCGTGTCATTGCTCAAATTAAATATCGAGCTGAAATTGTATATATCTAGACGCAACGTTGCATTTTACAATTGTCGAAAATAATAACCTAAAAGTATGACACTGAGTGAAATTTTTAATGAGAACTTTAGTAAATGCAGAAATAGAGCAACGGTGGACTTCAAAAAAGTTCGTTAAAAATATGATAACGTTAAGCATATTTCTTAAAAGATTTATTAATTCCTAACGCATTCTACGGGGTCCTCGATTTGATAGTCCATGGCATTTTTTATCTAGAATTTTTGTATATTTTAGATGTATATTTATTACATGACGTAGATTTTTTAAATATTTTATAAAATTTAAGAAAATATTCTTCTTTAGCAGGTAGGTGATAAACGAATAGTTTCACTAACAAAGGTGTAGTATATAAACACTATAAGAGCTCGTCCAAAACGTCACGGTTGGCTTCGTCCCTTCAAAAAATTGATAGTCAACGACCATGAATCTATTTAACCCGTGAATATCCAACTCTATCATTAGCCACGGTATACTCTGAGAAAACGTGGGGCGGAGACTGTTTTTGCGCCATACGAGTGATTTACTTTTTTAAGCCAATAATAACGAATTCGGAAATTGTCATTTTTGCGCCAGATAGTTTACGAGAGCAGAATAGCCGCGAAATGACTTCCCACGGACGGTTCACGTTATTTAGTTAAAAATAAGCTTCACAGTTATAAATCTTTCTAGAATAAAAATATAAAATGAAAAGGAATGTAACTCCGATATTTTGAAAGCGATGCTATCGAGTGCGTGTGAGATTTTTCTCAATTTAAACATACAAACTCGTCACTTTGATTTAAAAAAGTGGGTTTTTTAAGTGGGTTTTATCTAGGAGGATGAAAGTGAACCTGGAGTGGTATTTACCATACCTATAGCATGGGGCCGTTGTTCGTATGTGTGGAACCGAAATCCGCTAGAGGCGCTCTGTGTCAGCCTTGGTTCATACGATTGTAACGACTTCTAGCCGTACAAAATAGTCGAATTTTCATAGGGAAAACTATTTTATATAGAGGTAGTTATATCAAGGATAGCGCGCGGAGCGCACAACGTTTAGGTTAGCCAGGTGTGCCGCAGGCGCGTAGGCACCGTTTTCTTGGGTTATCCGAAGTAAATGGTAATGAGACAAAATCCCCCTTGACAAAATCCTCCATGGTTCTAGGCTGTGTTGCTAAGATCAAAGTGTAGTATCAGTTTTCAGCTTAAAAGCTTATGTAGTATTATGGAACATATACTAAACTTTGATTTTAGCCAAAATGCCGAGAGCAGATACTACACTTTCGTGTTTTCTTAGTTTTGGGGGGATTTTGTTCGGCAGCGGGGGGATTTGGTCCGGGGGGATTGCGCCCGGGGCGATTTTGTTCCATAATCCTTCTAGCCGCAAATCTAATTAGTTAAAATTAAAAACATAGTTTTTTTTTATATAGCGAAATAGGCTTAGCTTGGTGAGGTGGTCTTAACAAATCTTTCAACTAGGCCTTGGTGACATGGCCAAAATATTAAACATAATCAAATTATTCTTACCATCGTTTTTTTATTAGATGCACAACTATAACTGTGCTCATTCAAATTTGCTGATATTATATTCATTTTATCTTTCTAAATCTTTCTAATTATCTAAAACTTTAGAAATACACGACGATCATCTTCAAAACCCTGCCTAGAGATCGGCGAAGCAGATAAATTAACTGGCAAGATTTCAATTAATCATAAAAATTGCGGTGAACCGTTTATCCGTGGATATTATCCATGGACAAAAACGATTTAGCATGGGAAAAAGGCAAAAATAACTGATTAACTTTTGGATAATTTTTGTTTATAGATATTATCCAAACAAACGCTTAATTGTTATCAAAACGCCGACCTCTAACCCTGCCTAGGACCTGCTTAGCTTATTTCAAGGTCACAGTTCACATTTTGCCGTTCAGAGATGGCAGCACATTACGATGAACCGGGACAAAGCAGAGAGACAGGTGCAGTACATAGTGCGCGCAAATTACCACTCCAGGTTCACTTTCATCCTCCTAGGTTTTATAAATGTACAGCTATTTTCAAAATAGTTTAGAGCGAGCTACTAGCTTCATTGCGTTCTTGACCTTTCGTGCTTAGATTAAATATCGACCTGAAAACGGTATTTCAACAACTGTTTGTTTCTAATTACGCAGGACCAACTACGCAATTAACCTTTCTTCGAATTTATTATTTTCAGAAGTAACTTACAAAAATATGGAAAACCTTTCATACTTTTAAAGCGCATAAGGGTTGGTTGTTAATCAATTTTAGTTATTTTATTTAAAAAACTATTTCACAAATTTTTAAAGATCAAGACATTGAATAAAAAGCGAGGGCAAGGTTGAGCTTCGTTGATAAGAATTTACCTTACGCGATCAGATCCCCATTATGTTGCTAACCTTCTCATTTATAGCTCCTTCTGCAATATTAAACAGTGAGATACTTAAAAGCGGTAGCACCTGATTACGCTCCAAATACAATTACTCTCGTTTCCGCAGGCTTCAATTGAGTGTTAAGAGAGTTAAGAAATTTGCTCGCGTTTCTAAAAAAATAATTTTAAATTTTAAACACGCGCCGTGAGTTTATTCAACGAGGCTTACTTACACCGACATTTTCTGGTTATAAGGACATGATCTTTCTCACTTCCTGGAATTATAAACTTTTGAAATAGAAATATATTTTTATCTAACTGGAAAACAATTAGCGGTATGATTAGATTGTGTATTTTAATTTTCATTCTCTTTTTTTCGTATTTCCATGTAGAGCGTCGCGCGAAAACGTCGAAAGCAGTTCGTTCGGGAACAAAGACCGTTTATTTGGACCAAAATACCCAATTTGAATAGAGAAAGTTCAAAAACATGCCCACTACGGCTTAATTTAGAGAAACAAATTAATATTTAATTAAAAAAGAACTGTTTTATATTTATTCAACGTGGCTTTCATCATTTTAATGAGGATGCCTGGCGAGACTGCAGCCTCGGTTTGAATACTAATTTTGAAGATCTAAATTAAATAAATTCGTCGAGCGTTACTGTCGCCATGGCTTGAGGAAAGAGAGGCTTATTCGATCCGGTTAAATAGTGAAGGAGGAGAGAGAGTACAATGAACTCAACTAGTTGGCTGGTTTAAGTCTATTTGATCGATTCCTAAATGATCGAACGGGTCCCATTTGATCGAATTTCCATTTGATCGAACGAAATTTGATCGAAAGATACTGTAGGGTAAAACTACTAGTTTTTGGGAGTAAATCGAAAAGGCAACATCTAGTCAGAATGAGATACAGTAGACTCTATGAATAATACTTATTTCTTTAAACTGTACTAAAGAAAAATAACCTAAGCGTATTATTTATCGTAAATTTGATGGATCATACTCCATAGACTGTAAAAAGTGCAGCAATTTGGTCTTATTAACCAATTATTCCATTAAATATTCTTGATATTCTGTGATAATTACATGACATCTAACCGTAATATTTAGCTATAATACCATTAAATATACGACATAGAATGTAGAAATATCCAACTGTGTTCTTCTATTTTTAATGCATCGTTCCTGATTAATAGCAACTGAATCACTGCAAATTTGAGGTACATTTAGAGAACATGTCGACAACACTTATGTGTTCCCATGTGATCTTGTAATGTGTCTATGTGAACTCACAATATTCTTAAAAATCATTATGTGTTCTTCTTGTAAACCATGGTGTTATTAAAGTGTTCAAGTGTTCCAAAATTGTAGAATTACAATTTTCAGAACACTTTACATTTCAAGAACGTTTGGTTCGCATATCAAGAACTAGAGGATAGCGCCGCCGATCGAACGCCGCCGCCGCCTATTATTTAGATAACGCCGAAACGCCGCCGCTGATAAAATTTAATTTCGGCGGGGCCGCCGCCGCCGCCTCCGCCGCCGAAACATGTTTATTTCGCCGCCGAATTAATTTCCATTATTAAAGTATAATAATTGCGTTTTGAGATCTAAATTCGAACTACATAGATTTTTCAATTGGTAGTGCTACGATTTATAGGCTGTTGGGTGCACCGTACTCGCGTTATAAAATTGGAAATAATTAATAATTTCCAAAAGATCTGGAGAGAGAGAAACGAAAACGGCTTTGGAGTTGCCTTGACTCGTATTTTGTAATAAGTACAGAAAGGAATCAGCTGCATTCAGCAATAACTGTTCTATTACATTTTTAAAATTCCTTTGATACAAAGATAAAATAATTTGTGATAATAGACTTAAACGCGCCTTCCCAATCGACCGCCATTACCATACAGTCTACGGGGAGGGTGATGAAAAAACCGGTTTTGAGGGGATGAAATTTCGGCGGTAAAGGGCTGGCTCGTTGATTGTCTGTACGATAATGGCGGCGCCCAGTAAACGTTTCTAAACGAGTGTATAGATAATAATACTAGTGAAATGGTAGTAAATAAGTACAGTATTGTTATTACTAGCGTAAATGTTTTAGTTTAATAGTATCAAATGTAACATAGTTATTCATAAGTGTGCCTCTATTTAACATCTCTGTATTAAAAATTTAAATGAGACCTTGTTTCAAAGCCACCATAGAAAATACAAAACTAACGTCGCGTAAATCTTGTTTTAACTTCCTTCCCTCGCCGCCAGAAATACTTTTGATGACGATAAAACCGCCATCGACTGGGAAGTGACGACAATTACGTCATATCTTTGCAACAAGGTCTCATTGTGAAAAAGTTCTTTCTGGCACACTTATGATTAAATAAGTTACATATGATAGTATGTAACCAAAGTTACCTTTTTCTTGTTTTGGAAACAAGTGGTTCCTATTTTAATAAAATACGTTCTATTAAACATGTATTTTTTTAAATGTGTTTAACAGTTTAAGTTCTAGCGGTCTATTAAAAGGCTGGCGCTATTTCTGAGGGGGGGGGGGCAGTTTTTCCCCTTAGCCGCCGCTCCGCCGATTTTTTTCAACGCCGCCGATTATTTTCTGCAAATCGGCGCGCCACGCCGCCGCCGAACTAATTATCGTTCCCGCCGCCGCCGTTGAAAATTGGTTCGGCGCTATGCTCTATCAAGAACACTATTCTTTCAAAGTGATCTTGAGATGTCTCTAGTTTTTCATATTACACAGGCCTAACGTGTTAAGGTTTTGAACACATTTGTTCAAAACTTTTTTATTCAGAATATTAGATTTTTCATTTTAAATACTTAAAATTTAAACCACTGGCAGCTCTATTACATTATTTGGGTGTTTTGATCTAAAATTAGTTGAGAAATAGCACCTAGTTTACAGTACTTGACCATTCGTAATGGGTGCTATTTCTTAACTACTCAGTGTGAGTCTGAGAGCGACCAAAATAATCTAATATTGCTTGCAGTTGATAACAAAAAGTATAGGAAAATATAATTTAGTTTGCAATGGTCAAGTACTGCCACCAGGTGTTATTTCTCAACTATTAAAAGTGCAAAACACCAAAATAATCTAATACTGCTACCAGTGGATAACAAAAAGTATAGGAAAAATACAATTTGGTTTGTAATCGTCAAGTACTGCCACCAGGTACTATTTCTCAACTATTCAAAGTGCCAGTGACCAAAATAATCTAATACAGCTGCCAGTGGATAACTTCTTTTTGTACTTGCTGTGGTGTCGTATCGCGGAACGCTTTTCCGTAAGCAGATATGACGTAAATAGAGCGCTTTTGTCCATTTTTAGCAATAAAATTTTAAACTTTAATACGTGGTAGATTAAGACTAATCGTTGTCACGACTCTTTTCTGGGCGTGAGAAAATAATCGAAACTCTAGATCCAGACTAATCGTTCTCGCACCTTTGTCCATCCCAAGCATGGGAAAAAAGGTGAAACTGTAGATCAAGGTCATATGATATTATTTCAACACTCGCCCTTGATGAAGATACCGTAGAATAGCAATATTCGACATCTGGTAGTGGATGACTCGTAGACTTCCTGTTGACGTTGTGACACATACCGCATGAAAAAAACCAAAACCGTCCAATTTCCAATATCATATAATGACTCACACACCCAGGAAATCAATGACTGCATTAAGAATAGTAGATGTCCAAATATCCACACCAATAAAAATGTATAAACAAGAAGCGAAAAACTTACCATTGACAAAGCACAGAAAGCCACTTGACTAAACGACAGCTCGTATATCAATAAATAAACCCAATAGATGAACTGCATTAAACATCTGAATCCGTCGTTTAAAATAAATAACGAAGTAATGACGACCCAGTTAAAAACCAGACCAACATAAGTGTAAGAGCACGATTACACAACTCGATATTTTCTGCATAAATGAACCATTACGCTTGAAAATTAAATATCCTAAACCCGCAATAGACAAAAAATGTATGACTGAAAAAACTAAATAAATGGCAAAAAACTAACTAGGTGAACCACCCACGGGTTCTACCCTTTAACCATCTTATCTGCTGACTGCGCTAAAACAAGATTTGATCTTTAAATTTTCATACGTAAATAAATTTAGACTTTAAAAACTATTAAAATACTCTTCCGCTTAAGCTGAGCTTATAATTTTCTTTGAACCGTAAAATGTATCGGTGGTTCTGTGGTAGAACACTCGCATGTCATGCAGAGGGGCTCGGGTTCGAATCCCGCCCGATGCGATCGCAAATTGATATTAAGACGAATACCGTAAAAAATTGGTGGAAACCCTGCCATTTGGACGTTGAGACGTGTATCGTAACACTAAGCACTCGGTCCGTCCCAAAAGTCAATAAGGAAAAGTTAACACCCACAACCGCTATAATACGAACTCAACATTCCCACATTACGCATAAACATTGCAATAACAAAATTTCCAATAAAACATAATTGAAACCGTCACGACGGTGAGCGTTAACGAAAAAAACAACCAAACCGCACCCACCGCAAATTTATCCGTTAGCGCTCACCGTCAGACGGTGGTTTTGCCAACCTTTAAACTGCAATAAACGGTTTTTGGACTTTGCTCCGGTAACGCGTTTTGGACTTTGCTCCGGTAACGCGTTTTGGACTTTGCCCCGGTAACGCGTTCGCAGCCCATAGACACACACACACACCCTGATAGATTTTTTCACACACATTTATTTTGTTTGAAATTAGAAATATATCAACATTTTACTTTTGTTTTTAAAAAACGGCTATATTTTTAACTTTTTTTTTGGGGAAATCAGGAAATTTTCAATTTTTATTAATTTTGACCTGAATGGCGTGCCATAGTTATGTTTATTTCCAAAAATTCCGATAAAAATTAATAAAAAAGTTAAATTAATCATTGGCGTTTATTATGAATTTCGTAGTATATTAGTATCATGATGTTGCGAGAAAGTATGAGTTGCTGAAACTTGGTGGAAATTAAACATTAAAGCAAACTACCGTGATGCAGTGTTGCCTGTCATGTTTTAATTAAAATGGTGGCGTCTTAGTTTACCTTACTGAAGTTTTTAAAAGTGTCTTGGTAAAGAACAGTAGATAGATTTCGAGTCTACCAGTAGTTGGCCGTTTAAGGGGGAAGAATACAGTAAAAGCCTCTTTTTCGTTCAAGCTGAACGTTTCTGTTTTAACAATTACATAATTGAATTATATTTTTCTTATTAGGATGAACCTTCCTCCAGTGCTTTAAATTATTTTGATAATTCTAATATAAATAGTTAACGAGATATAAGGTCCTAACTAAAGGGTAGTTTGGGCCCTTGCCCAACTTGTTTAGCTCCGGGGGTCCGAATTAAAACGTAATAACTTAATTACTTTTAAATTCAAAATTGTCAAAATTATTTTAGTCACTTAACAAAGGGCGGTTCTACACTGAAATATTAATTTTATTATTTAAAATTCAAAATTAAAAGAGTTCAGCTTGAAATAGCGCGAAAGTAGACATAAGCCACTGTAGTCTTCCCCCTTAAGGTCTTAGCACCATGCGTTCACTTTAAATGAGTTTGACCAAAAAAATTAAAGATATTATTATTCGTTTAATAAGAGGGAAAGTATAAAAACCAAATTTGTAATTTATAAACAGTTACAGTATTTAACACAAACACTAATACAATATAAAAATAGACTCAACCAAGAAGTTATTCAGGTTAACAGAGAATATGCTGCTGCAATCTTAGTCTTTGTTTTCTTGATTACCGTAAAATAGAATCCACCTACCCGTAGACAAGAGCTCGCGATCATACCGAAGTGTCTTGGAAAATGGGGAAAGACAACGCGAGAAAAGGTGGAGGGGCGTTGTTTAAGCTCGGATATTCTCTGTTCACTCTAGCCTAAACTTATAGAGATAGCAAAGAACAATATTCAAATTGCGTCCTGAAAATGGACGGCGTTGCTTCAACTGCCGTAGGTTTAGAGAGGCGTGTAGGAAAGGCTATCCGATAATCTCCGGCGAGCCGGCTAAAACTATCTCGTAGCATACTCGAATCTTGTTACTATTTTGAAAAATACCGCCTACTCCTTTCAAAGTAGAGCGTATAAAAACGCGTTAGAATCTCCTCCAAAATCTACTCCAAATCGAATCACTGAGTTCGAAACAAGGACAATTTCCCTCCAAGCACTACGTTCCAGTTGTTCAGGTATATATAAATCGGTGAGTAGAAGTCCTTCGAGCGCAGAGGAAGGTGCTTTAAGGCGTCACCATGATGCCACCAGGCTCAATGTCGTTTGTCACTAATACTATACAATTGGATATTTGAATGGTTGCAACTCTCGTAAGGAGGGCCCAGAGTGGCCCACACCACAAGTCTGTCTTGGGGCCAAAATTTAGTTAAAACGGATCTGACCAGGCTGTTGAGTGTTGACTGAAATGGGGTCGACAGTTGCCAACACGCGTGAAATACTCTGATGATGTCCAAGTCATATATTACACTACAAATCCTATTTTTTCTGCGTCATCACCCTGTTTCAGGAGCGAAAAAAAAGTGGACCCCTTTTTTTAAACCTTCGTTTTCACGTTGGGTCTAAAATGGCGCGTTATAGCTTTCTTACAGAGCATAACTTCTTAAATTTTTCTTCGTCCTTCGAGAATCGGTTGTCTACATTTTTGTACTATTTCAGAAATATGCGTTTCCCGCTAGTGTTTTGTTAGATACCTATCCTGCAAATCAGTCCTTTCGCTTGCCACCGCTATTAGGACAGTCATTTCCTAGCCACGACAGCATCGCCGACACGAGATGTCACTTTATTACGTCGTCCTCCCGTCGGACACAACCTACGGCCAGCCGCGAGCGTTTTCTTCGTTATCAGTCGGGAATTCCGACGACTCGAATCTGGGCACTATCTCGTCGGCGTCCCAACCCCAGGGCCTCCTAAACGTGACGCCCGTAATAGCAGTGGCCGCTAGACAAGGGTCCGCTTACCGAAAAAGATCAACCGCGAATAGCAGTAACAGTTGCCTTCACGAACTGTCTATCGTGGCTCCCTTGAACGTCCTGAGGATCTCCAAGACTACTAGGGGAGACGTGTTAAATATGTTGGGGCAGCAAAAGCAAATACTTGAAAACCAGCGCATTCTGTCCTCCGCGGGCAAGAGGGCGTCACTATCGTACGCCAGGTAGCTCGAATATAACAAGTGAATGATCAACGAAGACGGGTTAGCTACCGCTAGGAAAAGTGTAGGGGAACAATCTGTGAACGGTAAAGCTATTTCTCCACTTCCTTACGTTCATCCTTCCACGTTTTTAAGCGTGGGTTAAATGCCTAATACTATAAGCGCATATATATGAAAAAAATATCGAAGTTAATAAAGAAATATCACAATTTTCAATAATATCAATTTTCAATATTATAAATTTTTCCATAATTTGCATAATATATTATGTTTCATAAGATAAGTAAAGTATTAAACACTTCAGGATGATTGTTTTAATGATAATTTTCTGATTGAGTAAATTTGCTAAATTTGGTTTAATGGGAAAGGCTAACGTCGTAGCCGACTTGATGCTTTCGTCAATTAGGTCACTGCCCCCACAATTACTACATATAGTTATTAAAACACTGTACACTCCCATTAAATAACGGAGATCAATCTAAGGAACCGAAGTGCCGATTTGACTGACTTGCGTGTGTGAAATGGTGATTAAAAATGATAACCCTGGGGCAATTTTCAAAACACTTTACACTCTCTTTAAGGAATTTTATCGTGTAGAATAGGGAAAGCTGTCACGGCAATGATTCGTCTTCTCTATAGAGATCCGACGCAAAAAAAACAGCCAGCGCCAGCTAGAGAGTGAGTTTGGTTTACGACCCAATTGACATCTCGACAAAGATGGATATTTATCACGGCCGTATATCTCTCGTTAGATTGATATATATTTCGCATTTTACAAGTTTTCAAATACTCGTATAGATGTGCTTAGTCGACTTATGGTATAGGTCGATAATACACCCGATCAAGCCACCAATACTGTTTAATTAGTAAGGAATACTTTTGGGCTCATTCACCGATGGTCAATATGGAGATTAATCTTTTCAAAGTGTTTATTAAAAGAAACTCAATAACATTATTGGATAGAACAATAGTACGTCATGGGTATTATTGAGAAAAGAGTCGAGTTGGAATATGCCTCACCGAGAAAACCAACGATGTTCAAAGCGAGACGAGAAATAACCATTCTTGTTGTTCGATGTAGTCGCTGAATCTCTTGCTCTTGTTGTACTTTTTTTCATAAATTATCGTAAAAAAGCTTGGCAGAGTGAAGAGATTATTGCTGAGTGGCGGTAAAAGATACACTTTAAGCATTAATCGGAAAAGAGTATGCATTTGTAGGGGTTTTTTCTCTGAGTATTTCTATATAACTTTTACGTAAATTGTTCCAAACAGAGCCGTCTTAAGGTATGGGCTAAATGGGCTACAGCCCAGGGCCCCCCGCCAGTTTTGGGGCCCTGAAAAGGCCAGCCATACAGCCTCTACTCTAGGGATAAGGGTTTAGTTGGTTAAATATTATTTATGCTCATTTAATATTATCTATCTTTTAGTTACGTCTAAAGTAATTTGACTCATCGTCACATTGCGTATCACACGGTACCAACAATTTCTAAAACCAGTAAAAATATTATTTTCAGTAGGCCTATGTTATACTTTTGAAATTAAAAGTTTTGGTTTGATTATTGTGTAGTTGAATTTAGACAACGGACATAGAAAGGTTGACCGTTGGGGATCGCAAAGGTCTTAAAAAATAATTTAGCCCAGGGCCCCAAAAGGTCTTAAGACGGGCCTGGTTCCAAAGATTGTAATCAATGGATAGTTAAGTGCCTCTAATGATTATCTTTGACTGGACGAACAGCAACTTCCCACGTCGATTAAACCATTATCCGCATGTTAAAACACCATTGTTTACGAAAAAAAAGTCCGCTGACAAATATAATTAAAATGTTTATAAATTTGGATTCGGTAGAAGACATTAATATTTTCAATGCAACAATTTAAATAAATTAATTATCTAGCTGTCAAGTTATCCCTACGTTTTATTGAATTCTGTGCTTAATTATGTAGTAATTGTATTAATCATTTACGTGAAATTAAATAAAAACACAAACATTCTGCTCAAGTAAAGTAATTTTTATTTATAATAATACATGTATATCAAAAACTACTTTACTTACTCAAAATTTTCGTGTTTTTATATAATTTTACTTTAATATACATGGTGTTTTTTGGCTCGAAAAGGTGATTTTTTTCAAAAACTATGTTTTCTAGAAAGTTGAAATTTGTACTGTACACTATAAGTGCCGGGGGTCACTTTCTATCAAAATTCCATCTTAGGCTTAAGGCACAGAAGTTATTGTGGTAAAACTTAAATATTATGGGGAATCTGAATTGTAAGCGCTTGCCGGGAAGTAACCCCGGAAATGATTCAAGCCACCTTCGACAATATGATTTTTCTCGCCCAAGCCTGCATCGTAGCTGAAGGTGGTATTTTCGAAACTTACTTATAAATTGTGTTTGTAAGTAGATAAATAAAATGTCTTTGTTTTTAAAAAAAATCTCATTTTTCACCCTACGAAATTAAATCGTGTAAGACCTTCTTCGCCATTGTCTCCTCGATTTTTCAGCGGTGTTTATTGCATTAAACGCCAGATAAACAAATTTCTGACTTTCATAAAGTTACACTACTCTCCCATTGGAATTCAAAAACGTTATTTTAGCTTGTTCAACTTGTCACTTTTTCAAGTCGTATTTTTCAGTGAAAAAGATGCAATTTGTACGTTTTCGGTGACGCTCTACAATTTTCGCATTGACAATTTTCTCATAGCACCTAGCGATTAAAATTAAAATTTTCCCAAAAAGTAAAAATATTTTTGGATTTAGATGCAATTTTGGTAGAAAGTGTCCCCCGGCACTTATAATGTACAGTACAATTGTCAACTTTCTAGAGAACATAGTTTTTGAAACAAATTACTTTTTCGACCAAAAAAACACCCTGCACACGCATAAGGTGTAATACAAAAACTAACAATAAAATATTTGATATACACTGAAAAATATGTAATAAAATAATCCAACTTTAATTTTTAATGGGATTTTAATAAATTTAATCTTGTTTTAAAGAAAAACCATTGAGACATCATTTTAGAAACTGCCAGTAGGGATGCAACGGTTCCACTTTTTTGGACTATCTCGGTTCCGGTTCCGGTTCCTAAATTTTTGCTTGATCGGTTACGGTTACGGTTCCGGTTCTCAAAATTTTAATTTATCGGTTCCGGTCCTCAAAATTTAGAACCGATCGGTTCCGGTTCCTAAACGGTTCCTATACGGTTCCAGTGTGTATAGTATTAATTAAAGTTAAATACACAAGCAATTCAAATGAAGTTAAAGATAAATAAAATCCACCACATTTATTTATTTAGAATATAAAATTTGTTTTTGATAAATTATATTTTAAAAATAGTAGCTTTCTCAATGACGTAGCTATGGGTTCGGGGTCCTCCCGCGAAACTGTTTTTGGGGTCCCTTATAATCATTAAGGCCGAGGGTGAACATATATCGCTTTCTACAATTAGATTTATCACGTACTTGCATGTTAAATATATAATACGCTAAAAAATGGCTTTAAGCCCTAAGTGAAACGATTAAAATAAATCACGGCAATCAGCGTCTGGAGCATTAAAAACAAAGGTTCTGGAGTTCAAACTCCCAAGTCCGACCAGAATCACAATCTAGATGACTTAATGTAAAATAACTAAAAAAATTATTGCTACTATTCTCTCGTAGGGAACTCATGTAAGCGCGTTACTTGTTTATTCAATTAAGTAGGGTAAAAATTAAATCTTCTGTTTGAAAATTCCCACGGTTTCATCGTTTCAAGATGGAGTGGGGGAATTCTGTACTTTCAAGTTTTGGGGAGATGTAGAGTGAGTAATCGGTTGCGAATGTCATTAAGGCATTAACAGTAATAACATTTATCATACGAAGTGTAGTTTAGTCTTTAGAGTCGTTTATGAATTTAAGATACACAAATCCACAATAATAAAATAAGAATGGTTTTGAATTTTTAAAGGAGTGTAGCTTCACCGAATGCATGTGTTACTGTTTGACTGCTATGCAAATTGACGGGAAAAGACACAGTTGAGCTTCTATAAGCTTTACATGCTTTTAAATTTAGAATTTGAGCTTTTGAAGATTTCAACTGACCAAAAAGTTGAAGTGGCAATAACATTAGTTGCCCCTCCCCGCAAAAATCTAGGTAGGGGCATTGCCCCCCTGGTTCCTACGCCCGTGCCTCATTTCATTGAAAAATATAAAGACGGGATTTCCATGACTCGTTTTGATTTCAGTTGAGTATATCGTTCTAAATGGAGTCCATATTATTTAGTTCAATAAGCTATGTCATTTGTGAAATGTAAGCAAATGCATTAGTTGAAATTTTAGATTTTCTAGACAAAAACTACCCAGGCCAGCGATTAAATTATGCAAACGAATTAGCCTTACCTTAAAAACTTTAAATTCAGAAACACAACTTCGTTATTAATTTACAAGGTTTAACGATCTGCTATAAAACACGTGTCTCGATAGTTTTCGAACTTCAGTATGTTACTTTCATTATGTACGTTGTTTACTTGTTTGGATATTTATGCGATGGTTATTGTGGTTGTATTTATAAAGTTTGAAGCAAGTAAAACATTAACTTGAGCTGACAAGAGAAAAAACTAGACGAGGCCTCGCGTGGTTGAACTGTACACAGTCTCATAGGCAATTTGGGGGCCCCTCGATGGAAGCCCCCCCCCTCCACATTGCGGAGTCTGCCGGGGCGTTATTTACGCCACTGGCTTTTTTGCTGTTTCTCCTCTAAGTCGGTTGCGATGGGGATCAAAAATTATGCTTGCCAATTGCCCCACTAAATAATTGCTCGGAAGGCTTACTAGTAGCAGAAGACAACAAATATTTTTTGTGGCCTTTGATACATTTGTGAAATTGTGTCGAGTTTTCCGACTGAAGAAAATTAAACTAAATCTCGCGGATTTCTGGATTATGCCAGTTTTTAATGCAAACATTTGGAGGACGAGCCCATTTTCAATTGAGAATACGGAAGGGTGTGACAGTTGACAGTTACGTAGAAACCCACAGAACTCCCCTACAGCACAAAAGAATTGTTTCAGAGTCGGGCTGACGTCGACGAATTATTAAAAATCTGTGGTCGGCCGACCTTACTATTTTGAGTCGAAATGTCCTACCCGAAAAAGGGTCGGTCACGGTCGGCCTACCTTTAACGTTTGACTATATGCCAACTTAAAAAAGTAATCCCATGTAGCAATTTGAAGTCGGGCCGACGTCGACAAAAAAGGTCGATCAGCATGGTCGGCCGACAGTTGGCCGACCTTCCTTTTTTTAGTCGAAATGTCCTAGCCGCATATGGGGCCGACAAATATTGTCCTAGTAGAATAATGGTCGATCGACTAAAAAATTTTACTTAATATGGATATATAACCGACTCTTAAATGACTACTGGCCGAATCTGAAATAACTCTGAGCCGACTTCAAGTAGACAGTTTAGCGACTCCGAAACGACGTAGGGCCGACGAACAATTTAACCGTATTTCCGACTCGACCAAAAAAATGTACCAATTTGATTTCCTAAAAGATATTTAGCTGTGTTTGTGTTGGTAACATCTTTCTATTACTTAGTATACATGAATCAACGATTTATCGTAATTTCAGATTCAATCCAAGCAGTTTAAGAGGCAGAAAATGTTTTAGCAGTGCTCGCAGAATATTCCCTCGATTTGAATTAACAATATATTTCCCTAAAATATTTAATAACACGAATATGACCTACTTGAGTTAAGAGATTTTTGAAAAAGCATACATTTTCAGGCTGAATATATGATCTTTTTCGACAAAATAGAGTAAAGAAATTGAAATTATTTAAAAAACTGTTTTAATTTGTTTTATTAAATCGCTAATTTTCACAGGTCTGCGCGATTAATTTAAAAATAAACTGTTGGATATAAGTCGACCATTAGTAGTGTTATAAATGTGCAATGGCTTTTTCAGGTCACGACAGCAATTACAATTTAAGGTCCACGTTCGGACTCTAATTAATTGTTGCATTGATAAGACTTATTGGGTCGGTAAGTGGTCCAATCTATTAGGTCACCATACCGACTTCAAAAGGGATAAAAAACGTACTTACCTGCAATTATCGCAAAAACGTTTACGACTTTTAGAGTCGGCATTTGGACTAGGACCGAAAAGCGACTTTACGACCAAAGCCCGAGCCTAAATCAACTCTCTGTAATTAGGCGCGGCGTTACAGGGTTAACAGACTTACCATAGATTGTCAAAACACGTGGAATAAAAGTGACTACTCTTATTTTATTCTACGTGTTGGTTGGGTTCGAGTAACAATCTTTTAAACATTGGCGGCTATTTTCCAAGATGGCGGACAATCCTATTAGAATTGATTCCGGTGTCTTGGTTTTTCGTATAAACCCTCTAGCATCAGAATCGATACGCAATAGAAATACGCAATTTTAGGCAGTCGGCCCGACGACGTTTTGGAGTCGGTTAACCATCACATTAATAGTCGTTATAGAGTCACGGTTTGAAATTGGGCCGACTGTGGCCCAACGTCGTTCTGGAGTAAGAAACAGGTACATTTTTAGTCGGCACAGAGTCACGCTTTAAAGGCCGGCCGACCATAACTCCCTACGGCATTTCGACTGAAAGACCAAAGGTCGGCCGACCGTCGGCCAACCTAGCCATTTGAGGGCTTTGTCCGACGTCGGCCCGAATTAAATGTGCTACAGGGCATAATAAGAAAGTTTGTTTCTTATTTACTATCTGAATTTCGTTACTCTTATAAATTAATACTAAACTTAGTAAAGTCGTTTTTGAGTCGGCAAGTAGTCCAAAATATTAGGTCACCATACCGACCTTAAAAGGGATCAAAAGCGTACTTACGTGAAATTATCTCAAAAAGGTTTAAGACTTTTAGAGTCGGCATTTCGACCAGGACCGAAAAGCGACTATTCGACTAAAGCCCGACCCTAAATCGACTCTTTGTGCTACAGGGGTTATCTGAGATAGGATAAAGATGAGCTTCTATGAATAAACTGATAGTAAATTAGGAAGTTTAATTAGTAAATTTCAACATGCGCTAAATGTTGGTAAATAAAGTTTTAGAACCGTTTAAAACAACGAAAAACTCGGTTCCGGTTTCGGTTATCATTTTTTTACAAATATCGGTTCCGGTTCCGGATACGGTTATCAAATTTTTATATAATCGGTTCCGGTTCCTAGAATTTACTTGGTTCTTCTCGGTTCCGGTTATCCGTTGCATCCCTAGAAACTGGTCTACTAATTAATAAGGAAAGGGGTTATTAAACTAAAAAATTTCACCTAAGTATTTTATTAAGGCAGGGACAGATTTCCCATAATATTTAATTTTTACCACAATAACTACTGTGCCTTAAGCATAAGTATCTTTTCAACCCTTAACAAAAATTAACAATTGTTGATGGTGATGAAAGAATCCCTAGTTGGGTTCTCGTCGCTCCACCTACGATTTGCCTGGTGGTTAAAAGGTCCATCCCTCGAAAAAGAGCACTCATCGAACATTAAGATAAGACGCAGTAAAGCCTGGTTTTCATCGGACATGGTCCTGAGTCAGTTGCAGAACTCGTAACGACGATTGATGTCTTCATCATGTAGTGCTAGGTTGAGGGTTAGGATGGATTCGTTGGTGGTTGAGCTCATTGTTAAAACCAGATCAGTGCTCGCAGTTCAGATACTCGATCGAGGATAAGCAACAAAGTACGCCAAGACAACGTCTTGCATGTACCTTAAAAACTTTAAGCAAATTGTTTTTGCCATGACCTCAAAACGTAGGGGTAAATTATTCTATTTTGAGCGAACCAACTGTTATTTTTTACAGTATGCTCTTCAACTTTCTCATGGAAACTTTTGGTCTGCGACCTACCCCGGGAACAAATTAATTTTACAAATTACTTAAACATGCTTTAATTTTCATCAAATTTAAAAATGGATTTCAATACTATGCGTTGTATATACACTAAACATTTGATTATTTTGCTGGCACCTACGATCGCTAAACTCCGATCTTGTTGATACGCCACACAAGGCTAATTTTGTGTTTCAAAGAGCACTAGTTCATCTTAGGGATGGTTTTTTGTAAGAATCAAAATATGTAAAGATCTTCTAGCTTTTTGGACATACTGGAAATTATCCCAAAATCAAAAGTGTCTCTTAAATTGGTGGTTATTTTTATTATTTATTAATATTTAAGATTTTATTATTAGTCTGTTGATATTTGGTAAAAAAAATCTTTTCAATTTTAACCCTTCATAACACGTATCTGTTGTATTATTTAATTTATGCTTCTGCTCAACGTTCAAATTTGAAAAAAGTCATAATGTATTTTAGAAGCTAAGACGACGTGCAGCTATTAAAGTTTAAAGAAACTAGTTTGTGTTGTTAAAAGCTAACACCGACTTCAGTGTATTAATTTTACCTTGTACGAATAAACTAATGAACTGAAATCATGAGCAAAAACGTCATTTAAAAATGGAATCGCACGGCAGCGCTCCTACCGTAAGAATTGAGCACCGTCCTGCTATGAGAGGCGCTTCTTTAAAAGAAGCAAGCATTTACAATCAAGTCCTTTATTGGTCCAAAATTTAAATAACCTCACTCGATCATTTTATAGTTCAGGGCTCGTCCAGCATAAAGGCTGGTTCACACGGGCAGTGTTTTCCTGATTTTCTCTATTTTCTCGTTTTACCACCTTTTCCCGTTGTTCTGGCGCACGGGAAAACGACTGTACACACGGACCAAATTTAACGGATTTTTCCGCCGTCAGCGCTGCCGGTAAACGAGAAAACGGAGAAAAAAATGTTGAAATATCTCTACTTTCTTTCCCGGTTTTCTGAAGCACTTTGAGCTCGACTAATAAGCGAGCGTTTCGCTGTCACGGGATTTTGAAATTCTTTAAAAGTAGGCTTAAGAATTTTAGCGTCTACCACGTGACGGCATAACGCTCGCTGACTGGTCGAGCCCAACGCCCCCCAAAAAAGGTTATCCGTTTTATCATTCCCCGGCAGCGCTCGCTGTGATAAAATCCGGCAAATTTTGTCCGTGTGTATAGTCGTGTTCCCGAGCGCCAGAACAACGGGAAAAGGTGGTAAAACGAGAAAATTGAGAAAATCAGGAAAACACTCCCCGTGTGGGTTTGTTTTGGGAACTACATTAGTGAGCCTTTTCGCAAAGAAGCCCATTACTTAATATTTTAAATTTGAATATTAAAGAATTCCGTGATTAGTATACAGTTTGGAAATGGGGTGATTTCAAATATTATGAATTGTAAATCGAAATGGCCTTTTTCAAACGGACATATGCATGAGATATCTTAACTTACAGCTAATAGGGTGAAATTGTTCTAAATTTACTGTCAATATTTTAAAATTCTGAACTCAAAAACCATAATTTGGTTTACCTCTAAGAAATTAAATATTTTTACCGAAAAATGTAATTGCATAAGACGCACAGTTATTACACTTATAACTAAGAGTTTTTGATAATCGTTACCATTTGTGAGCAATTCCGGAGTTCAAAATTATTTGATTTTAGTAAATTTAAAATTTAAATACAATTTTTAAAGTGAAAAAAATTGAACCGAGCATGAAAACGTTTCCGGTTTAAATTTAACTATTACATGTACTGTGAGGAGTTAAAGACTGAAAATCAGTATGAAATTATACTTGTTCGCAACAATTATTTAACACAGGGTTGTAATTTAGCAAATTTAGATTTTCCGTACACAGCAGACATAATGACAGCGTGAGACATGAAATGGAATCAAAATTATTGCAGACTGCTAATAATTATATTAGTTTAAAATTAACTTGAGCAATTGCTTTTATGACCTTGTTTTTATCCTAGAAATAAAGATTTTGGTCCTTAATTTGATTTTGTGGATAGTTTAATAAACGACCTCACTTCTAGTGGAAAATCCGCTCTGGGTTTTTTTAATATGTCTAAATGATAAAACATATGTTGTACAAAATATTTGACACATTGTTCAATAGTGGGAAATGGGTATCAATTCTTCTTGTTATAGCCATAGTTAATCATATCATTTGATTTTTTGGGGAAACTTGAAAAATGAAATTTTTGCAATATGTTTCAATTTTTTAATAAAATCAGTGGCGTCGCTAGGGTGTTTTAGGCGGCGCTTGAGCCACCTGTCAAATTTCTGTAGCGCCACCTAAAATTTCCGAGAAGCGCCACCTAAAATTCCCCTTTTTTCCAATTCACTTGTCGAAAAGTTTCTTCGAACTTAAAAATGGGCATCAAAAATTTAATTTTTCATAGTCGGCCTCAATATTTCAACTTTAAAAACCTTTTTGGAAGCTCCCCCCCTCCCCCATATCACTCACTATAGGACGCCCATGACCAGTGCTAATGGCTTAAGCGCCACCAGTTTTGAAATCCTGGTGACGCCACTGAATAAAATTATCATTGTAAATTTTAGATGTTTAAGAATCGACTTAAAATAGTTTCTTACCTTAAATGTAAATATTATTTTGGAACTATGATTAATCTTATAAATTATAAATAAGCATATTGTTGCATATCCTATATGGAAAGTAACTTAAAAATGTATTTGTAATTATTTTCTAATTTAATCAAAACTTATAATGGTTATAATGACATCACTTAAAGATATAAAAGTTAAATAATTTATAAAATTTTACTGCTTTAAGCTATAATTTAAAATTAATTTAAGCAGTCTGTCTCCTATTCTCAATTTAATTTTGTATATAATATTAAAAATGAAACATTTATTTAAAACAGTATTATTTAAGCTCTGGTAAGGTGCATTTAAGAAAGCTAATTTTGAGACATTAAACCTAAGACTTGGATTCATCTTTAATTTTTATTTTCAGTAAATACAACAAAATTTTAACTGTTATGGTGGCTCATTAATTATTTCCGGTAAATAGCGTTTTAATTTAACGATATTTTAAGGTTAAATTTTAAAATTTACCATTTAATTTGGGCATCTTTGAGTTTTACAAAATATTTGGCCAAATAAAATTAACCAAGAGTTTGGGCAATTTATATTTATTTTTCCTGTTTTGGGTAAATATTTTTCTTCCCAAAAATTTTAGTTATTATACTTTGACCCAAGTTTGGGTAATTATTGAGCAAAAATTTGGGTTTTTTAAAGTTTTGTTAAAATTCTTGTATATATGCAATACTGACCCATTTGTTGGTTGTATAACCCTAGACCGGGGTTTAATTAGAGGTCGGGGACGGTTAAACATTATCCATGGTTAAACTTATTTTTTTCGGGAAAAAATGTAAACCAAGAAATTTACCGGTTAATATTTTGGAAAATGATTAAAAAACATGTATTATTCGGAAAATTTTAGTTTTTTATCGAAGAAACGTCGTTTTTCCGATTAATTTTACAAATTTATAAAAAAAAATTAATCGGATAATACAGAAATATAAATTACTTGATCAAAACGTTTTACGAATAATTTTAGAGCTTTATCTATTGAAAAAAAGTTAACCTTACCCGACCTCGTTTCAAGCCGCATTCACACTATCCAACTTTAGTCACCTGACAATGTCTGTCTGACTAGTCAGCCCGACTAGTCGGGTCAGCTTTCGCGTTCATACTATCCAACTCGTCAGCTTGGTGTTGGATGCGTTTGGTCGGGTAGTTTAGTTCGAACGTTAGAAGCATGAGGTCGTTTATATATCATTAACCAATCAGAGAAAGGAAATTTAGGTAGAAGCTGTCTGTAGTTTTTCTTATTTGGGAATGTTGGCTTTGGCTCAATAGTGTGGCTGGTTAAATTTATTGTTTTGAGTGATAGAAAATATGGAGTCTGATGAAGAAAATAAAATTGCTTTATTAGGTATTGTTTTGATACAGGCTCTTTTTGTTTAGGAGGCATTATTGTCTTAAGCCTAGCTAAACACACGCAGGCTTCAATATGATTTTCAGTATTCCTTGGCAATGAAACATTTCACAATTAGATTAATTCTGTTGTAATTAAAAAGGGAAAGAAATAGTTATAAAACGTACGGTTTCTTTTACTATCAAAATTTCTCCACACAAGGATCAATACCTCGAAAAGTTTATAAAAAAAAAGCTTATATTTTACGTAGTCCACTCACTGCGATTTCACACGTGATCGCATTGACGTCATTTTTTCTCGGTTTCTATTGGCTGCTGCCACCTGACTAGCTAGTCTGCCTGATTTGAATCGCCACTCTTCGCGATTCAAAGTCGGAAGCTTCCCCGACAAAAATCTCATCAGGTGAAGCATTCACATTAAGGGACTTGTCGGTCAGACAAAAATCGGGCAGTTTGTCAGCTGACTAAAGTTGGATAGTGTGAATGAGCCTTAATTCTCGGCCGATTCATTGTCATATCACTTGGATAATTTCAACTTATTTTTCTATTATAATAAGTTCGTTCTTATGCCTATAAATTTCATAGTAACGTGAAAAGTGCCGGTGGCTGGCATAGGTCAACGCCAATAGCTGGGCTCGAGCTCGTCTCACTGAATTCGTATATGAGCTTACGGTTGGTCTGGGGCTCACCTTGGTCTCACCAATTATTGACCGGGTCTCGGGCTCCAACTCGCAATCTTAATTTCCCCACCGATGTGAGGTCTCAAGCTCAGTAGATTTAAAACCTACAAACCGTCTCGAGCTCGGACTCTCTATATATACAAATCGACGGGTGGTCTCAGGCTCAGCCTCGGTCCCGCAACAACTACAATTCGACATGTGATCTCGGGCTCAGGCTCACTATAGTTACTTACAAATAAAATGGTGGCCTCGAGCTCGGTCTCAATATATTTAAAAAATAATAAAAGCTCAAGCTCGAGCTCGATGTTTAATCGCACAATTTATTTATCAAATAGCCAAATTAGTGTTTTAAAGCTCCATCCTAGCATCACTGGCACACCTGGAAGACAGTCGGAGGAGGTCCGGCAGCCCTCAGCCCAGAAATCCAGACGGCGCTAGCTTCTAACGCTTTTTTTGCCAAAATAAATTTCGAACATAGGCTTAGGGCTAAGCAATATCGTGAATTCGAAGGAGGTCGAGCTCATCCTCAGATACGAAAACAGTATTCAAATCGGTCTCGGGCTCCGGCTCTTAGTACGTTAATTTTTAATACGTGCTCGGGCTCGAGCGCCAAGTAATGTGAATCATGTAATTCGTATTTTTACAGGGGCTCAAGATCATGCTCACTAGTTACAATATTCGATCCGCAATACCTCAGCTCGGGCTCGGCTTTAACGTGAAAACGTATCGGTCTCATCTCAGGCTCACATTATTAATATCAAATACCTGAGCTCGGTCTCAAATTGAGCTCACGCTCAAAGGGTGAGCCCGAGCCCGTTGACCTATGCATAAAACCGAATCTAGTAGACGATGCGTGAAATAAAGCCCCAAATTATAGACCCTCTCACCTTAATTGCAGAAAATGGAAATGTAAATAAAAAATTGAGACTTTACTGATATTTTAAGCACACCATAATGATGTAAAGTTATCGTCGATATTTTCAAGAATTACAGCTGTTGAACCTAGAAAGTCAAATGTCGATATTCGTTACCACTTTCATCATGATCAAGTAATATTTCCCCAATCTTTGGAAAATTTTGCACCAAAGGTTTAGCACTAAGGCTATTGCTTAAGTGTTAGTATAATGTATAAAATTTTGTTAACGTTTATGCGTTTTTTTAAAACAGCAGGTGAAGCCACCCCCTCGAGAACGTGTTGGAAAAACTTGCATACGAAGCTTAATGCTGAACAGCCTACACTCAGCTACTCATCCCTATGCGTTTTCGAGGGGTGGTTTAACCTGTACAATTCTAGCATTTACAACGTCTTACAATTCTAAAAATCGATTTTCGTTTAAATTTCATCTTAATTTCTACTTTTGAAACTTCGCGTTCTTCTAATCACTTAACAAATTTTAATAAAATACCACATTTATAGTTTATTAGTTTTTACAAAGGCCATAGACTGGACTGTTCGAAAACCTTAAGCCTGTGTCGACGACGAAAATTTCTCTTTGTTCGACACTGGTATATAATGTGCCACAATTATCAAAAATGCCTCAAAATCCGATAATTTTTTTTATCTTTTTAAGGAGAACCGAAAGAAGTATCAGTGGGTTTGAAGATTCTTCAGCTTTATGATTTTAATGAGGAACGGATGGTAAGGCTGGTAATTTTAAAATATTTCATTTGAAGTATTGTTAATAAAAAAATTGTATTTTAAGCAATTCACAATTCAAGTTCTGCTCATGCTTTTCTGGAAAGACAATTTTATCCCACTGGATGGCTGAAACATAACTTCTCCTGTTATTTTACCCAAGCACATTGTCAACTGCATTTGGCAACCGGATATCGTTTTCTACAACAGCAAGGAATCTTCTCAATTTATGGTAACATCTCCAAACACCGTAATTAAAATCATGGCTCGAGACATTTTGTACAAGTACAGCAGGTAAGTAACGCAACACTTAAATCTAAACATTACTCCACATTTTATGTTTGTCTAATCCTATGAGCATGACTGTAGAAAGCTGAATGATTGACTATTTGGCAGATACAACATTATTGTCAGTTGCCAATTAGATTTTAGGCAATATCCACTGGATACTCAAGTGTGTTCGATGTACATTCAGCTCTGTACGTATTCTATTTTATCTTTACAATTGTATTTGTATTTAAATAGAAATATTAGTGTATTTCAATTTGTTGAACACAAGGCTAGAAAATAGTCGCAAAAACCAATTTCATGTTATAAATAATAATCAGCTAGGATAATAACCAAGGAACCTTAGTCCAAATCAGCTAGCCACTTTTAATGCCTTAAAACAGGTGGAAAACAAAAACTCGGGGTAAACTTCTTTAACCAGTAGGGAGATAAAATAAAAACAGGCTGGGATTGAACACAGCTCCCCTATCTGCAAGGCGAAAGTACCAACCCCCCCGCCATCCCATTTATCTACGTTTAACTATTAACTTGACTATTACCAATGTGAAATTTAAATACACGGTACATAAGTGAAGTAATATTTGAAAGACAGAAGTACACATTGTGAAAATGTGAAATTAACGGTAAATATGACTAATTATGGATCTATTTTGAATAAGAGTACAGGATTTTAGGGTGAATAAGGGGTCTGGTGGGATCTTTAACGTGTATTTATTTTTAAGCATGTCATTTTTGACGGTGATTGGTCATAACCCGGTTTGGAGCTAATATTGTAGAAGTCAGACAGCAGCCATGTTTTCTCCACAGAGACAAAAATTTCAAAATTATTGAATTGTTCCGAATCGTGCTGGTCATATATAACATAATCGTTTCATGGACAATTAGTTAAATTGATTGCATTTATTTAAACAATGGGATAGTAACTATAATGATATTATTATAAGTGTGTATCCCAATTCACTTCAAGCACTGCTAATAGGCTCCACCTCTTAAAAGTCAATCAAATCGGCACGATATCTCATTGTTTGGCTAGCATGGCATAAATGATTTTCCATCACCCTCCAACGCATTATTACCCGTTCATTTTTTAAAGGCATTAAAAGTATCTAGATGACTTTGGCCTTAGGCGGTGCCTTGGGTATTAGCCTAGCTGGTTATTATTATTCTCTGATAGTTACGTCTTTGTAATCCCTCTTGTAACGGTTGGGTGAAAACTCGAAACAACTCGTTCTGCGTTGAGTTGGCAAGTTCTCTCCCCACTATTTTAAGGGGTTTTCCCCCGAGCTCTTAAGTTTCCCCTTCCATAAAAACTTGTCGAGGTTAACGGTAATAGTAAGTGTAGGGAGCTGTTTGCTCGCGTGGTGAAGGGCGTCCCACCACCCTCCTAGGCATTGTAACACGGCCACATGAATTGTAAGAATTGTAATATCTGGCTCAACTTTAAGAGCCAGCTTGCAGGTATTTGGTTATGAAATAGGCGTTGTCTCGAATATTATCAAGAAAGTTGATGACATTACCGAGAACTCGGTTACCAGTGATCTTGAGGCTCAAGCTACTAAAACAGAACACTGGGAGCTGTCGGGAGAACTTTCACTACTAATTAAAAAATTAACATCCTATGGGAATTATACAATATGCGAGGGGTTTACGATGGAAGAAATAAAGTTGAATTCTGGTGGTGCTACATTAACCTCATTAGTATCTAAAACAATTCCATTTTGTCGTTTTGAATCTCCAAAATGCACTAGTCTCATAAATCCTGGTCAAGGTGTTGACAAAAGTAAATGCAGAGAGTGCAACATTTGGATGAATGGGGTGGTTAGAAGAAGTAATATAAATGAAAGGAAACGTAAACATAATACAACAATTGAAGAACTTAAAATCCCCAAAAAAAAGATTTGTAAAACAGATGTATCATCTAGTGTGAAACTTTCAGTTTTAAGTCCAAGAAGCCATGATGTCCGTATCAAGAGCATTCGCCATAGCCGTATGTTATTGCAAAAGGAAGTTTCACGCCTCCGAGAAAAAATTGCAAAAATGACTGTATCGCTTTCTGATGACCAGAATAAAGAAATGATTGAAATAGTTCAAAGAATTAGTAATGAGTTTCCGGGTGATTTGTCCTTTGTGATAGATGAATGTCAAAATCACCAAATAGCAAGAAAGTTAAGAAACGTATGGAACAAAGATCGATATACACAACACAAAGAACAAACTAGCGAATTTTTCAAAGATCAACTTCATAACCGTAAGTAACTAAGTAGGTGTTTAAATGTTTTAGGCAATAAATTATTACCTCAATTTATTATTTTTAGGGACAGGTTATAAAGGAAACAAATGGTCCATGATAACGTTTCGTCTAGCGCTTGCAGTTTATGTTAGCAGTCCAGCAGCTTACTCAGCTCTGAAATCATTCCACATACTGAATCTCCCCAGCGAAAGATCTCTAAAAGATTTTACCCAGGCTCGGCTTCAAGACAGCGGAATCAACCACGATTATCTAGTAGAACAGCGTGATCTTTATGGAAAAATTAAATCGGAACAAACTAGTAAAGGTTTGCCAGAACCCCCGGGGGAAGGAATATTAATATTTGACGAAGTGAGAGTAATCTCCAAAATCATGTGGAATTCCTCGAGTAATAAATTGATTGGTCTGGCATTAACTCATAATGAGTATATTGAACTGAAGGATATTTATGAACTGCTTAAGGACGACAAAATTGAGAAAAAACCTACCAACTACATTCTCCAATTTCTTTGGCGAGATATTTCATACTCTTTTGATGTTGTTGGTCCTTATATAACATCGTGTGGACCAGTCAAGAAAGAGGTTAAACTAATGAATTTTATCCATATACCCAGTTTGTTTATATTAAACGTTTTTTCAGGCTTTGCTCGGTAGTTTGTATGATGTTCTAAGAGTTTTCGAATCATATAAATTTCACGTACGAGCATTCGTATTGCATGGAGCCAGTGTCAATCTAAGCTTAATCAAGAGTTTGATGCGTGTTTCCGGTCCTTTTGGACATAAAGAAAATGAAGATTTATTTGAGCGTCATACGATCAGTCCATGCATGCCCCATCCATACAGGTCATTCCACAAAATACATTTTATAATCTGCCCGTCACACCAGGTAAGTGTTTTATAATGACTTTGGAATTTATAAATTAATAACTCGTAATATTTTTAGCAAAAAAGCATGGTTGCCGCATTATACTCCTCAAGGCCAAAAATACAAGGTGGTACAAAGCTTTTTGAAAATAATGACATTGCCTTTGGTTGGACTGCTATCGAAGAAGTTTATGATGTTGACGTTAAAAGAGCTGGAAATGGTGAAGCGAAAAGAGTGAAGAACTTGCTGAAGAGTTACGTATATAGGGATAACTGGACAAGGTATAATAATAATAATATTGTTTTAAGTGTCTTTAAATTTTACATAATTTACAAATTGGGCTAAGTCCGTTTATTCTTTTAGGTTAAACGTGCATCCGGCTAAAATCATGCAGGTATTGTCTCATTTCTTTCTCGTTAATTTTGTCGTAAGGTCAATGGAGGTAAGTGTGATCAAAATAGTTTTTGGGCGTTTACTTGAAATTACTCTTGAGCCGTGGGGTGGCGGAGTGGTTAGCACTTTCGCCTCGCAGCAAGAGGAGCCGGGTTCGATCCCAGATTATGGCACTGGGTGAAAACTCGGAACAACTCCTTCTGCGTTGAGTTTGCAAGTTCTCTCCCCACTGGTTTAAGGGGTTTTCCCCCGCGTTCTTCGGTTTCCCCTTCCATAAAAACTTGTCTAGGTTAACGGTAATAGTTAGTGTAGGGAGCTGTTGGCTCGATCTCGTGGCATGCAGGGCTTGCCACCACCCTCCTTCGCATTGTAACCCGGCCACCTGAATTAAGAGCTTTAAAAGTCGCATGATGACTTAGGCCTAAGGTGGTGCCTTGGGTATTAGCCTAGCTTATTATTATTATTAAATAGAACACTCTTAAGAATTGGTACCATTGATATCCTACACAACCACGCAATCAAATATAATATCAATTAAATAGTGATATAAATATTAATTATTTAATTTAACTCTGTTACTGATCACACTTACCCCCAAAATGCGGGGCAAGTGTGATAGGGAGGTTGGTTAATTGTGATATTGTGAAATCCTTGATCAATCGCAATGAAATTGCATACAGCGGATAAATATGGTGTCCCAATAAAGATTAATTTTCTTCGTAGCTGTAAAATACTATCTTCGTGTGGTCACACTTACCGCGCACCGCAAATTTTTAAAGACTTTTTTCAGATTAAATTTTGAAAACCTCAAAATATTAGCAAAAACACCAAATTTTCCTAGCAGGTAAAAGGTTAAGCAGACTACAAAATACCAAAATGTAAAACCGGTTTGTCAGTTAGAAAAAAAATTACAGAACTTTTCTTTGGGGCATAAAATCTCTAAACACGACTAGAAGAGTATAACATTTTTTCAACTAAAATTTTTAAAAACTAAATTTCATTTAATATTGAAAATATATAAAATGTGTTTAATTAAGTATATTTCAATATCCATTCATCAAATATTTTGTTATTATAATATTTGGGGAAACCATAATGGGAGATCATACTTAATTAAATTGACCCTATAACAACTTTGGTGTCTTATGTTTTAAATGTTTACAGCAAGAAGAAGTGCTTTCAGCGTTGTATCAAATTGCCAATCCATCAACTACCCCACCACCAGCTAGAGCTACTGAAATTATGATGACTCGACAGTATCTGAGCAACTGCAATCTAATATTTGAGCGTGCTATTTTGGATAAAGTAACTTCTGTAAATGACCCTTTCTTTGAAAGTATTTTGAAAGGTTACAAATTCTTTGTGAATTGGATAAATAAGTTGTTAGGTAAAACAGATTTTTGCGCCACATCAAAGGACCAAAAACTGTTTATATCGTGGCAGACATGGGACCTATTGAGGGTAATGGTTTTTGGTTTCATTGGATTTGCTAAAGACTTCATCTCCGAATTCCCAGGAAGATTTATACTGCCTATAAAGGTTAATGGGAGTGCACTAGAATCTATATTTGAACAACTTCATGGAAAACATTTTACCAAGGATGATTATAGAAAAGCCCCGATAGCCATTGCAGCAACCAACATGAGAAGAAGAAGTAATCAAACCTTGAATTGATTTGAATGAATTAAATTAACTCTTTAAGCAGATTGAAACCCTTCAATTGTTTAGCTAAGCCTAACTTTTATTGAAAATTTGCAAAATTAACAAAGTTAAGTTTTGTATAAATAATTTACAAATCTAATTTTCTTGGAGCGGTTTTTTTTCTATAGCTTCTTTTCTTATCACTTGTTATTAGTGGTGTTTCTGGACAAGCGAATGTGTTCTTAATATTCATGAAAGCTTTTCTCTCGGGAGATACGTTTTTGGTTTGAATCTTGCTAGCTTTTTTGCATGGAGATTCTGACTGACTAGGGTTTTCAGACTCTTCTCCGATATGATTGTTAATGACAAACTCTATTGTTTCTTGTACCAAATTGTCGAAAATCTGACAAGATTTATTGGAACCTTTAAATGAATTTTTGGCAAAAGGTAAAGGTTTCTGAAGGAACTTTGCTTATCACATTGCATAAAATCTCACTACACGTATTATTGCTTTGACTTGGTACTTTCGGATGAGGACTAGGAACTATAATATGATATTCAATTTCCTGGCTAGGTTTTTCTTTACAGTATTTCTGGATAACTAAGTCTAAAGTTTCCTCTATCGAAGAACTAGAAGGACGACTAGAATTCCTTTTCTTTTTGCTTTTTGAAACCTTTTTCATATCGTCTCTCAACATTGAGTCACCTTTTCCTATATTATACTCCACACTGTCTTTAAATTTGGAACTTATGAAATCCCAATACCTGGCATGGCACATTTTTGAGATAAGCTCAACTGCGAATAAATTAACAAAGTCATGCTTATCTATCAGCTCGGTGATTTCAGCTGTCAATTGCATAACAAGCTCTTCGTCAGCCTTTAGTTTTGGACACGTTTCCTAAAAAACAGATACTCCAGCTTAGGCCACTTAAGTTATTGCTTTTTGGTAATACTCACTGGTAAAAAATCCTTGTTAAAACTTTCTTTGATTTTTAAGTCAAATTTCCAAAGAAATTCTCTGAATTGAGGTTTAAGGAAAGACAAACCACCACCATCCAATTCTTTGAGGCAAGGTGGTAGAAATTCACTCTTCTCAAACTCAGTCATTCTAATTTGTCGAATAATACTCAGGGATTCAATAGCCTAGATCCTAGCACCTGGTGTCAGTTTTTTATAATTTGGAAATTCCAGTTTTCCATTATATTTGTTTTTCATCATTCCCAGTGCAGCTCCTCCAAGAGTAATCAATCTGCTGTCAAGTTCATTGTATTCTAGACATTTAAAAATAATATAATAAAACAAATCTAGCAACTAATTCTAGATTTTATTAAACCTGGACTGTTATTGCTGCTAATAGAACATGAACTAAGTGTTGATTTGTTACATTTGGAAATATTAAAAACCTTAAGGCTGTGCAGGATATCCCGGAATACGCTTAAAACTGAGTGGGATATAGAATTGAAAATACCCAAGAAAACTTCTTCAGTGGTCTGCCAAAGATATTCTTGACAGAGAATATGAGCAATAGCATCTCTCAAATTAATAATTTCTAAAAGTAAATGTCAAATACATTATAGCATTTAGTCTAAACATATTTCAACGTATTTTTATTTATGAGGACAATGACATACCAGTGCCTGATGATTGTAAAACCAAAGATAAGTTGCAATAAATGACCTCCACCTTTTCTGTAGCATTTAGACTAGTAACTTGAACAACTAAAAGCAAACCAAATTATAAAAAGGACCATTCCTGTAATATATACAAGGAAAATGTATCCTACTTGATGGTAGAAATTTGACCAATTTTAAGAGTCCTTCCAAAGCGTAAATTACTTCTTCGTTGTAGACAATCATGAAGTCTGTCGTTCTTTTGTAAAGTTTAAAAAGTTTCCTACATTTTTCCCACAAAATCCTAACTAATAATTTAAAATCCGTTCCTTCAGTCTCATCCCAAAATTCCATGACTTTTAAGCCAACCACTAAATGTTTTTGAAAACCGTCAAAAACTTCTTCGTTATCTTTGAGTATATGTTTATCATATTTTTCTAAAAATTGTCTAGTTTTCAAACTAATTTCACTAATTTTAATATAACATAGTTTTTCATCTAAAAGATTTATATCAATTGGTTTTAAATATTGTTTCACTGACTTCCTTTTGTCTGCCATTTTCCGCGTCTACCTTAAGCCTGGTTTTCTTAAGCGGACGACTTTTAGAACTTCCGTTAGTGACCTTAAAGACAGCGACGTCAATGGAGCTAGGCCCCGCCCCGCGTGTGTGCCTATCGTTTGAACAGCTTTGGCTGCGATGGGCATTCCAAGGGTGTCTATCTATGTTTTCTTGGCTTTGGCAATAAAGCGTTTACCCAAAAATTTGTTATCAAAAGTTATTCTTTTTCGAAAAATGTTATCATTACATGTAGGTGCTTCTGTATATATCACAAAGTCTGCCCATTCAAAAAAATATACCCCCCTTTCTCCTAGCACTTGAAAGTAATAATTTTATTATTGGTCCAATTGAACAGTTGCACTAACATAAATGAATGATCTTCCATTAAAGTCAAGCCATTTTCTTTTACCATTAGGTGGTTTCTACATAACATTTAAGAGCTATTGGCTCTAACTCTCTTCGCTTCACTATTGCCTAAGGTAACCTCGCATATCTGGAATAGAAAATATATTTCAATCTTTATAAAAAAATATAAATTAATGTTAACTTAACTATTCATTTTCATGGGAACTAGTGATTCTTCCTACCCTTCAGTTCTATCAATCATTCAATGTCTGACTAGTTGTTAGTTCGTGAATAAAATTGACTAGCTCTTTAACCACCACCTGACTTTTGACAAAAGTCCCGCTACAGTCGGGTCAAAGTAGTTATCTTATGTCAGAGCTAAAAAATGGGAAGATAAATGTAATATTTTTGAAATTTATTCTTACATGGGGTGAAAATAGTTTTGTAATTTCCATTTGGTAATCTTGAGTAAATTCGCAATTCTTTCCATTTGTACTTCGACAGGAAGCTCCAGAAATGTGTGTTTTAACTGAAATATGTATAGAATGTTAGATTTAATAGACACTTAGAATTAAAATTATAATTCATCCGTACGAAGCAGTATTTTATATCTCCGTTAATATCCTTCGTATCATCGTGTGCTATAGCTCTATTGAAACCTTTCATATTCCTGTTGCCTGAATGGTCAATTTAATTTTTCTTTTGTACAAGATAGTCAAAAAGGTCAACAGGTGTAAATCCAGGAATAACAGAGGGATGAGGGTTTTTTTTAACAAGTTTAAAATATCATCAAGTACCGTTGCATCGCAACCTCATTTCTCTGAAAATTACATTATTAATATTCCGCTACAGTATAATTTCATGTTAAGTTTACCTCGAAAATATTTGTTGATTTCATTATTGAATTTAAGCTCCGTCTTTATTTTTGCCTTAGAGATTCGCTTTCGAGTCGATGTAGTGAAACTTTGCACGGACGGACCAAAGTCGCTACTCGGACTAGCCGTTCCAACCCATGGTCGTGGCTAAGGCTTACAATACTTTCTTCGTTTTCGGTTGTTTTATCACCCTCAACCTTTTAGTTATCACGAATTCTATTTATATAGTCAATTTTCTTCCATTTAGACCTAAATTTTACATTTATATTTAAACATAACCCTTTTAACTTCTTCACGTTAAATTTCTCTAAACGTGCTCTATGGTTATCCCCATCCATTTTTTCGTCGAGTAGTCTGCTTTTGATACGAAGTTCCAACTGCGCATGTTTACTTCTTACATCGAAAAGGCTTATTTTTGTGATTATCATTTCAACTTACTATTTTGACTAAAGAGTACGTCGAAATTACTAACGAGGAGTGTAACCGAGTTTTTCACTAAGGGAAAAAATACGCTTAAAGCAAAGCAACGTCAAACGTTTCACACAATTGTGTACAACTCTGAAGCTAGACAACGATTATCATCATTTTCACCAATCGAGTTCTCGTTTTCTTTCCACATTTCATTTACATATCAACAGGTATTTCGAAAGCAAATGCTAAACTCAATATACAAACGTCTGTGTCTTCCAAAACAATTCAGTCTCTAAATATCTTGCCGACAACTGATAAAGCGTAACAAATGATATGATGTACTCCCATTCGCAAAACGATTGGCTAATAATGGTCGGGATATTCCAAACTATTTCGGCCGCTTTGGCGTATACCGCAGTATCAAATACCAAAAGGTTTTTAGAGAGGGTTTTCATAATCCAACTTACTTGGTTAAGTACTTTATGGACTGTTGACATGTGTGTGGCAGCTAGGAGCAACAAACGCAAGGAGAACGCAGCTAGCCCTTATACACGCTAACGGAGGGTTGTGTACGAATTTCATTGGACGAGCGTCACTAGCCTTTACGCTGAATGTTTTACGGGGGGGGGAGACAATTTCCGAATTTTCCCCTTCCGACGGCAGCAGGCGCTAAAGCGTCTAGCCAATGAAAAACGTACACAAGAAAATCCACGACTTCTGACGGGTTGCGTTCTCCTTGTGTGGGGTGATGTGTTTGTTGCTCCTAGGTGGCAAACGCATTTATTGTTGGTAGATATTGTATCATTGCCTCCCTAAATTTGAAGTGCGCGCGCGTGACGTTTTCCCTTCTCGTATAAGGCGAAAATGATTCTCGTGGATCATTCCAACAAAGTCACTAACCCTAATAAGTAGAAATAAAATAATCCTTGCTGACAAAAGAGACACATTAGCGAAAATTATCTGAGGTGAGTTATTCGTTCTTCTGCTAAGTATGATTTATTTTCTGAAATACTTGGAAACGATTTTTTTACCATTTACCAGGGTAACCGTATAGATGCAGTGGTAATAAGATCGATAACTACATTGTTAGTTAGCGAATGAATAGAAAAGTTAATTTCGAGGGAATGTCAAAGGGAATGGGAATGGCTGGACGAGGAATATTTACACGAAAATGTGATGGGAATGGATATTTTTAGACGGTGCCTAATTTTCAGGAATGGTAATGTCTCTTTTAATGCCGCTTCCTAATGTCGATAATCAATTATAAACTTATTATCCTGAATTGTACTTTGGCGTGTAAATTTTAAATAAAGCATTGCTTTAGATAGTTGGTTAATTTGCTATTTCCCTCCCCTCCACCAAACGTTAAATTACCGCCATCTGCTATGAAGAAGAATGCATTCATTTCAACTTCGGGAGAATGGTTATCTTGAGACGATTTTTGTCGCCATCAAGCTCTAACAGTAAGCTCCTTCCTCCTAGAGAAAATCAAACAAGGCTCGAATCGCATTGGTTCCCAAACACTGACGTTTTCGGACACGATAGAAAGAGCACACTGGTAATGTTTTTCGGTTTCCCATCTTGGAAATTAGACCAGGAAGACCGCAAATACTCTCAACATAGTCATTATCTCTGATGATGTAGGCGAAACCTCACGAAACCGGTCAGAGCAGTAGGGCTTCTGCCTAGTTTTTAAATTGATTTTAAATAAAACTTAAGTATAGAAATGAATTCTTGGTATAAATAAAAACATTAAACTTGAACCTCCAAGGGCTTCAATCTAAATGTTTGTAGGCCCCTACACTATATATCAAACTTTGTTTAAAATTTAAAGTCGCTTAAAGTCTTTTCCCACTAGGTGGAAAAAATATTTTCATACACCAATCTCGTGCTTATCCACTGAGTATACGTATCCTTTAAAATGTTTAAAATTAAAAGCATTTCTTCTAGGTAATACGACGGTACTAGACTGTCTATTCATATTCCGGAGATACACGATGTCAAGTTTCGTGAACACCTACATTCCGAGTTTTTTGGTCGTGTGCGTCTCGTACATGTCTTTCTGGTTGGACATCGAAGCGATTCCTGGACGGGTTACTCTAAGCGTCACCGCCTTTCTCACCATCGCCACCCAAATGGTCTCAGCCAGGAACGCTCTGCCCTCCGTCAACTACCTCACCGCTTTGGACGTTTGGCTTTTTGGTTGCTTGATTTTGGTCTTCACTTCGATGATCGAATTTACTATCGCCCACGCTCTCTCCAGATACTTCAAATCAACTAAAATAAAGGTAATTTCTGGATTAAATTTTAAACACATCGTGAGTGAATTACCACGATTTAAAAATATTTAAGCCACCTGAGGCTGGACATTCAATCAAATACCCAGGAATAAAAGGTTTTAGTTATCTTGAAATAATTGTGAAAAGCTTTCAATTTGTGCCCAAAACAAATCTAAAATACCAGAAATTAACGTTAAAATCAATTTTAAAGGAAAACCAAAGTGGCGAGGAGAAAGCTACATGGCAGAACCTAGCTGAAACCGCACGTTGACACTAAAACTGTAGAAGCTTTGGCGTTGTAGAACTAGAACATGCCTTATTTCCCTCTTTTGTTAGTGTCACGTTGCAGTTTCAGGATATTCTGGTACTTAGTTTCAAATCTCAAAGACATATCCAAATTTTGAAAATCAAGTTGAGATTTAAACTCCAATAAATAGAAATTCACCCCTTGGTACACAGATGACGACATATGACACTGAGAACAGTTTTTAGTAATGTTGAATTTGTCACCTCTTTAGTACAGTCAAAGGTACAGGCGATGAACAACGAGTAATCAGCCCCTGGCCAAATCACTTATCATCAAGAAAACATTTAACCGTGTTCACACTAGACACTGTTCTAACACATTTTAGAAATATTTGCTTAGCCCGGGTAGGCCTACATGACGAAAATAAAAACCTGTTTAACCAATACTACACGCGCCTTATGTATGGCAGTGAGCATTGTCTAAACACAAACATTTTGTTTTCGTGTACCCTGTCTTATTCATATTGGTCTTCGGTTGTTTTCTTCTATAATATACAAGGCTTAGCGCAGTTAAATTCAAACCAGTATTTACGATTACTAAAACACACGTTTCTAGAAACGGATCAACCTACCATAATTATCTCTCGATTGGTTGAGCTGGAAAAATGTTAAATTCAGTATTTTTATTGCCATGCTAAAGATATAATACTACGTGTCATATTAGCTCTAGAATTTATAAAAGGCTTCGACGCCAGAGTAAATCCGTGGGGTAGAGATGAGCCGGCTATTTCTAAAACCCGACCCGACCCGGCCCGGCCCGCTAAAATTCAATAAAACTGAAACCCGACCCGACCCGACCCACCAAAATTGAAACCCGACCCGGCCCGATAATATTGTAAAATTTTAAACCCGACCGCCAATGCCCGATAAAATTGAAACCCGACCCGACCCGACCCGATAAACTTGCACTTTTTATGGTTATAGTATAAGCTTGTACTATATGCTAGAGCAAGCTCCCGAATGCAAAATTTAAATTGCTATGACTAGTTGACTAGTTACCGCATGAACTGTGACAGTGGCGGCTTAAGAAGGCCGGTTTGCGGGGCGGCGGCAGTGTTTGGTGACACCCCCCAGGACCGTGCAGAAGTTTTCACGTCCGTCTTCTTGAAGTTTAATCGTTCTCATTTGCACCCTTCCCCTCGAGCTTCTTCGATGGCACCCCTGGCTACCCTGGTACCCCCTCGTCCCCCCTTACGCCGCCACTGAACTGTGAATCTCTCAGTTTCCCACAACAACGCTTGTCATGAAGTGAAAAGATAGAGTCACGTGGGAGACTCGGGAGAGGGGGGAAAAATAGGTAAACCAAATTCAAATTTTGGGCAACTTCAGCGCCGCCAAGTGAGGCGTTTTAGAACTTATGTCTCTCTACGGGCGAGTCAATTTAAGAGTGAAAAGGTGCCAGGTCCTATAGACCAAATATTAAGTATTTTTTCCAATTAGTAGGCTACGTAGTCTGTACTCTGTTGTGAAACTAGCTCTCAGTAAAAAAAAATGTGATGGCAAAGCTAGAGTTTAAACGTTTTTGAGTCTTATCATGTCGGTTTTGTTAAAAAGCAATAATGAAATAATTCGCTTTCTGCATGAAGAGATTAGCGGTTGCGAATAGAATAGAAACTCGGAAGGCCCGATCATTAATATATAAAAGCCCGACCCGACCTACTCAGTTTCATGTAAAAAGCCCGACCTTACCAGTTGAGGAGGCTTAGAACAAAGACATGCAATGATAAATGATAAGGGTTCCCGCTATTCGTTTAAAATTTTTAATGGTTAGGCTTATCTTCTCTTTTTGGTTTGTTAATATCTAGGCAGATTCCCTGCACGGCACCGATAATTCACAATTAGGACGAAACCGGTTTACCGTTGGCAATTCTTGCTATTTTTTTTTAATTTGGAATTCGTGTTTGATCCGAATATTTATTTGGTCCGAGTTTCGCGTCTTTCTTTATCCTCGAAGATGATCCGAGTAACTTAATTCTTTTAGGGACTAGCTTTATTTGTCCATTTGCATTATAAAAATAATAATAAAATAAATATTTATTTAATTCCAGGAAATTGCGAGTCCAAATTCTGAGACGTTCGTTGATGAAGTGAATTCGAGTTTGAAATTACTTTCAAATTTGAGCGAAAGAAGTCGAGGGTTTATGAAAGGTTCGACGGTCAAGCCCGTTTCTCAGACACTTAAACAAACGAATCTTCAAAAATTTTCACCTCAAATAGACTTTAATTTGGATAAGATGGCTAGAGTAAGCTATCCAATTATTGCGATATCATTTGTGGTAATTTATTGGACATATTATCTTCGATTTAATAATCATATTTAATATTGATCGAAATGCTTCAAAAATAATTGTGCTCATCTTAGGAGCTCTAAACTTGTAGTGTCCGGCACTAAAACTACTTACAGGGAGTACAACTTAAATCGAACACAATCTACTGCTAATTCGCACTACTATCACATGATTTGAACGTAACTAGCGCCGTTCACTCCTAGTTTCTGTTAAACCTGGTGGCTGAAATTTAAAATTATCTGATCAACAATAACGAACAAACAATCTAACGAATACAAGCGAAAATCTCACGCAGAAGACATTTTGAATGTTAAAAGCGTCCTCTACAGTTTATGCTGTTAACGAATGGTCGAATAACGTTTCTGACGTCACTGGAATCTTAGGACCATAGTGATTTTGAACCAGCGCCCAAATACCTGTGCGGCTATTTTATAGGATTAACTTTGTGTGTACAGACTACAACCTCCTACAAGTTCCTCCTACATGTTTTCTGGTGCATGTTTATTGTCGTTAATATTGAGTTCTTAAATTGATAATTTGTTTTATTTTCCATATATTTGAAATTAAGAAATATTTAATGTTTTACTGATCAAAGTATTAAAATCAAAAGTAACATAATAACTTAAAGTATGACAGTTGTATCCCGGAAATGATTGTAAAACTTATTAATAATAGGTTACTTATCGTTAAATACATTTATTATTATATAATCAAAATATGTAAAATTTAATTCGACTAATGTTTTTAACGTAATTAAGGAATTTGTTATATTTATATAGCAAAGTTACGGATTCAAAGTCCTTGTTTCATAATTAAATAATACTACATATGTTTTTTGGTATATTAAAAATGAAAAATACATTTCAGCTTTTATTGACAAGTTGTTCTCTGCATTATGAAAAGCCCTGTTTTAATATTGGTATAACGTTTTTTAAAAATTATGGTTGCCTTATCAAAATATTTAAAATTTATTCAAGCAATGTGTTTGGCGCTATTAAAAAATTGGTTTTGCTAAATCAACAATGCAAAATTTAAGATTAAAAGTATTTCATATTATAAAAACACGTTATCAGAAATAAAATATTATTCAAAGTTAATATAAGATCTGAGTCCCACGAATTTTAATTTAATAAAGATGCTATGCAATTACAAAATGTAACTTTGAGTTCCAAGTAACATTGGACATTTTCCAAATAAGAGCAATTTTAAAATTTGAGGATAGGAGATTCATAGACTAATTAACAACAGGGACGGCCCAGATCTATAACATTACCCTATAAAGACCCCAAAAAAAAGTGTTAACGCGTTCAGCAGCGTTTCCAGGAAAATATTTTTATCCAGGTGATTCAAACGTCATAAACTGGAAACTGATTATTGAAATTTCGCCATCGGTCGGAAAACATTTTTAACGGTTTAAGCGGTCGCGATTTGAATTATACTAATTAGTTAACTGCCTCACCAGTAGATTATTGAGTATAGTAACAGCCAAACTACATCCACGAAATTGCAGTATCAAGCTGAAGCTTCAAATCCAAAATGATGAAGACTTGACAAGTGAAGATTAGTACGGCGTATTAAAGAGACCAGTAGTAGGGTTGACCCCACTATTACATGCAAGCCGTGGAAGCCTGTAAAGACAAAAAATGTGGTGCCGTAAATTGAATCAGCGATGGTAAAAGGTAGTCAGGAGGTATATGAAAATAATCGCGCACTTTGGGTTAAAAACATGAAAATTTATACACCTATAGTTAAAGGTATTCTTAATCATTTAAAGTGTAATGCTCTTCCGTGGACGACCCCCGGAAAAGCAACGCGCTTATGCTTAGTTTTAGGGGTCGGCACTGAAAAGTATAGTTTGTTTCTTTCTCTTCGTAATTTGACGCAATTGAGATATAACACATCGGTTCACTCTCATTTTATACGAATAAACAATTTTTATATAATTTAGCTTATCTTAGAGATTAATTACTATAATAAATACAAATTATGTTATATTTTTTATAAATTGTTTCTCATACATATTTATTATAAAGTATTATTTATAAAGCGATGATTATATTGAATAATTAATATATTATTATATGGCAAATTTAGTAAATGAAAGATTGATATTATAAAGCATGTTGTAACTTTATTTTAAGTACTAGCTTTAATAAAGAAAAATCTTATAATCTTAAATTAAAATATAGTTAATATAAATTATCATGCAGAAATAATTCGAATTAATAACAATGAGTACGTTTTATTATACACAATACAATAGCAGTTTATCGATTAGTTTTAATATGCTATTCGGTTATTAATCAATTTCACATCCTCCACATTTGCATAAAGCCGTACATGGTAGTTCGGCCTTCACACTAATGCAATGTCCATTACAACCTTTGGTACATCCACATTTGATAATTTCTCTGCAAGCTTGTGCAGCAAGTGGTAGAGTGATTGACCCCAAACATGACATAGGCGACTCTTAAAACGTGCTGCATTAACGCGTCTTTTGAAGGAGGTATGTTATCAATGTCTCTGTTATTTGGCTAAAAAGAGTTTGTCTTGCCATATTTACATCTTCGTCGGTACTACATCGGTCGGTTATTAAAATCCCGAATCGCTCGATTAATGGGAAAATTTATCTAATACTTGACGGTGAAACTCGCAAGGACAAAGCTGTCAGTGCCGGCGTTACATCGTTAAAAGTGTTCCATGTAGACCATGCCGTTTTTTTCCCTTTCCCGACAAAGCTTGAGGTGGTATCGCAGCCTGTGAGAGCGTGAAATGTGGTCAAAGCTTGACACTTGTCCCGTCCCAACTTCGAGGTGACCAGGGTGGCGTCTTGATACCGAAAAGCGTTTCCTGTACCAAAAGTGAGGTATAACTTCTCACAGGGAATGACGTGGGCGAAACTGACGCTCAGTACAAAAACATCAGTATCAAGAGTTCTTATTAAGATTTTTTTCAATCGTAATTTAGCTCCGTGATAGGCGTGTAGTAAAAGCTTCGTGTCAGCTTCTTCGTGAGTGCACGGTGAAATATCTTCAATGTTTGTTATCTCCATGGAACTAAGGGCCTCATCTTCGTTTGTTACAATCACTAGTCCTGGAAAGTCGGAAGAACAAATTTTTTGACTTAAAAAGGCGAAAAGTTCCTTTTTGTTGTCATCTACCCTCAGGAACTGTGGCCAATTTCGAGGCAGGTCTTTTCTTCCTTCCACCCTCATTCTAGCTCCAGGTCGCCTTTTTTTGTCTAGTACTTGCTTTTAGACTGTTTTGTATATAGACGTCGAAAACCATGTCAATGCGTGAAACATAATTTTGAAATTGTCGTTTAATGTATTTTACGATTGATTCTGCATAATCACTAAACGAAGCACAGGTTTCGGGTTTTATCATGTTAATCATTGCGGCACCGTCAATGAGTACCAAGTCAACAACTGGAGGCGTTGATAGATCATGTCCCGCTTCTAATTGGTCTTCGAGACACTGTGCTAGGTCAGACTTGGTACTAGTTCTAACAGCACCGTTTTCGGAGATAGATGGAGGAAATGTTTGGTTTTCATGACTGAAAAACTCCTGAAGATTGCCCGTTCGAACTTGGCAAGCTATGTATAGCCTAGAAAATGGGTTTATGTCTTTTCTCAAAGCTGTTAACTGTAACTGGTTTCTTGACTTTTATTTTACTGGTGGTCTACTAAAGAAAGGTAACTTATTCTTCTTGACGACTTCAGATAAGTCAACCTTACATTTCACCAGCCGAGTTTGAAAAAAAAACTTTTAATTGGGCTTCTCCTACGTCTTTTATGGTTTTCAATTGTGAGCTATTTTAGGGTCGATAATTTTTTGGGTGTCCAATACAATTAAGTACTTGCTTTGGTCTGAAAACGGGTTACCCATGTCGTTGATAACCAAAATCATTGATTTTACGTTCTCCAGAAATTGTATCTGTTTACTGGGCGTGTCTTCGTGATGTGGTAACAAATGACCATTAGTGTCTTTTTCTTACTATGAGTCTTGTAAATTCGTTTACGAGTCTTGCTAGTTCTGGTCCCACTACCATCCATCTGCGAAGAGCCGAAGGTTTTTCTGTTAGTCCGATTACTACTCCGTCTCCTTTGATTACTGCGTTATTTTGTTCATGACTTTCATCCAGAGGGATTTTACTAATAAATGGTCTTAAAGATTTTTTTACTGTAAATTTGCCTTTGCAAAATTCGTCGAAGATTTTAGGGTGTCGACCCTGAAGAGAAATCATATCTCGTAAGTGAACACAAACGGCTCGAGCGTAATTCGTGTGGTCGAAGGAAAAAAACAGGCCACTTAATCTTCTTAGGGTCTCTACCTAGGACAGAAAATTACCCTCGTGCAGCGCACGATCCCATGAAAAAACTGCGACTTCTACATCTAAAACCAATTTCCAAAAATGAAACTGTGGAGAAGAGTCAGCTCGTAATTTGCACCACTATTCGAATGACGTCTATGAATACACCTCATTCGTATTTGGACGTTCTTCAAAGGCTTGTTGTCTTAAAATGAATAAAGCGCAAGCAGTTATTTGGTGAGCACGTAAAGTTCTTAAACATGTGAAGCCTTAAGAAATGAATTAGCAGTTCCAGATGTTGCTACATTCACCTGTTCAAGCGCGGATACCCAGCCACTACCATCCAATAGGTCACCCAAAATTTTCAATTAGTTCATTTTTAGATGCAAGCCACCGAGCATGACAACCATTGAGTCCTCGCCGAATTTTTCTGGCCAATTCCACTGAATTTCTTTCGCTAACTTAAAAAGAGGCTGGTCACAGGCGATAATAGGTATCTGACCAGGATTTAACTTTTCCGTTGCCTTTTTTACAAGTTCCATGGAATGACGTATCATTGCTACGGATTTTGAATCATCTGGAAACAGCGGCAAAATTGCGGTAGTAGATACGGCGTCTTTTGGTACCGTATTTTCTCCAGGAGGTTTGGTACTGTGATATGCTGCCCAAGAGACGTGTATATCATCAACTTCTCCAGTTGCAATTACTTTCTGAGTTTGGTAAGGTGAACGTCTTCGGAATAGTTATGTTCTTTTTAGTTGCGCTAACAGGCGGAACTTCAGAATAGCTTTGCGTCAACGTGGAAACCTTCCTTCCAGTTTTTATAAGTTCTAACGGTTTTTGTTTGTGTCCTTCGTCATATTCTTCCGGATGTTGGAATAAGATAATCCCAGTTCCATGAAAGGAACTTTGCGCACTAGTTGCGGAAGGGTTGTGGTCGATGTTATCTATGGCACAAGTCGTAAACACCCCTAAGTTCAACGATGGAGGACACACGGCTTCAGTCTCTTCGAAGTGTTCAACTACTGCATTTCCTAATTCTGCGGAGCAACCAAGTACACGATCATATGACAGAGAAAGTCCAAGTCTGTATAAAGTGTCAATCACATTCGTAGATCTAGTTTTTTCGTGAACGCCAGCGACATTTGAACCTGGATTACATCGTTTTTCTTGTATTACAGAATCAGCTTGGCTACGAGACCTTCCCTCAACGCCAGTTTAATAATTCGACTCCTTGCTGAATCTACGACTGGATTACTTCAACCTCTTTCTCTTTTCAATAATCACTCCGGCAAATTTACGTCATGAATTCCTCTACAATTTCCTGATCGCCAACTCTACTTCAATAATAAACGCCAGAACCCGAGAATTTCAGTTACTTCTACCATTGTCTCTTTGGACTAAAAAACAATCGTGAAAAGTGCCACTTTACATCTCCACCGCGTGTAAAGCTGTGATTTATCTCGCCGTTCTTATTCGCCTACACGCTTGATAAAGAGATTCCACACAGCTGCCCAGTTGGAAACCTAAAAAGAAAAAAGTGAAAAAACATTAAACCAAAGAAAAAATTCTCACTCGGAAGTTATATAAAAACTGCTTTATTGCCGCCGACTCAGAACGCCAGCGACATTTGAACCTGGATTAAATCGTTTTACTTGTATTACAGGTAAATCAAACATTTCTTATTATTATTATCATTTTTTTTATAAACGCTGGTGCTCGGAGCTTATAAGCAGACTCTTATATTAAAAAATTATTCATAAAAATATGGGGATGGAAGCCGCACTAACTTCTATTTTACAAGAACTTAAAAAAATGAGATCAGATAATAAAGCTGAGTTCGACAAGTTAAACACTTGCAACCAAAATATCAATCTAAAACTAGATAAAATATGCAAAAAGATAAACGAACATAAGACCCGACTCGGCAAACTTGAAGAAAAAGTTGATGAAATAGACACTATTAAGTTTGAAACGGATAAATTCCAAGAGTTAGTCAAGGAAAGGCTCAATTCCAGAGATAAACAAATTTCGAGTTAAACGTCCCAAGTCGATTCTCTTGAAGCAGATAAAAGACGTAGTAATATAACCATCTCAGGTCTTCCAGGAAAGCCTGGTGAAGACCGCACCCAGCTAGCGAGATAAGTAAAAAAACAAACTTAAAGAATTACTAAACATCGAGGTCAATCTGCTGCCCCATCAGGTATATAGAAGAGGGGAAAATAAGAGAATAATTTTAAAACTAGATAATTTAACTCTAAAAAATGAAATTATGAAAAATGCCTATAAACTAAAAGGATCGCAAATTTACATCGCACACGATTACACAATAAAACAAGAAACTGCCCGTTACAACCTACGACAATTTATTAAACATCCTGATAATAATTCGGCTAAATTCAAAACTCAATTCACTGTTGTTAAGGACGATCAAATCTACATTTATAATGAAGCTAAAAATTGTGTAGAGTTGAAAATTTAAAAGCAAATTGTTAATTATTAATAAATATAGATGGTTTAAATTTCGTAATACCATTATGAGCTTGGTTTATTCAAATATCCGCAGTGCGCACTGGAACTTCCCGGCTCTTTATGCTAATCTCCTAAGCCTAAATATAAATCCAGATATATTCGCACTCACTGAAACTTGGTTTAAAAATAACGTTGTATTCTATCATGCTGGTTATACGTTCTGCGGCTTGGGAGATAGAATTGGAGGTGGGATAGGCTTTTACTACAGAAATGATTTGCAAATTTCTCCAATTCAACAATGCTGTTTATTTTTTAATGACATAGAAAGTTAAGCAGTCAAAAATAACAAATCCAATGAAATTTATGTTGTAATTTACCGTCCGCACTCAGCCAACATCGACAAATTTTTCGATTTTCTGGATCAAATTCTAAATTTCTCTCTCAAAATTCGCCATAATAAAAAAGTCATAATTGCTGGTGACTTCAATATCGACCTTTTATCTACAACCCCGTGCTCAAACAAAATACTAGACTTATTTATCAGCTACAACTTCCAGCAAAATGTTTTTCAACAAACCGGTAAATCTGGAAAATGTAACTGTTATGTTAACATTTCAGTCCTCGATGTAGACGTATTGGACCATATTGTAATTCACCTAAAAGGCCTTGATTGTGAAAAAGTTACCGAAAAAACTAAAATTCGGAACTTCAGTCAAAATAATTTAAATTAATTCGCGTCAAATATTTCAATTATCGACTGGAAAAATCTTTACAATAAAACGTGCGTCAACGAGGCTTACAATTATTTGGAAAATAACTTAAAAAGGGAATATGATAAATGTTTTAACTATATAACCTTATCAACTAAAAATAATTCATGGGTAACGAAGGAAATAAAAAATTTACTAAAACGGAAACATAAACTACAAAAAATTGCGAAACACTATCCATCGCCTGAAAATATAAATAATTACACAAAATTTCGTAATACTACTAATAATGCCCTTAGAAATGTACGGAATAATTACTTTTATTGTAAATTAAAAGAAAGCTAAAACGCAAGACATAAATGGCAAACTTTAAACGCTTTAATGAATAGAAACCAAAAGCCTCAGATAGATATTCCCATAACCCCAAATAACTTAAATAACTACTTTACAAAAGAATCTAGATTAAATTCAGACGAAAGTACAACTTATTCGACACGAAATTCTAGTACCATGAGCCTCTTCCCAGTTACCGCGGATGAAATTCGCTCGATCTCTGCGAGTATCCCAAATAACTCGGCCGCCGGCTTTGACGAAATGCATACCAAACCAATAAAATTAATTCTTCCTTATATTTTACTTCCTATTGTATTTTTAATAAACCTTTCTTTTAATGCACCTTTCTTTTAATGCAGGCATATACCCGAACGCTCTTAAAAAAACTTTAATAATTCCTATCCATAAAAAAGGTGACAGAGCCGATTGTCAAAATTACAGACCAATCTCTATTTTATCTTTCATTTCTAAAATATTTGATAAGGCGTTTCATAACAGATTACTCTCTTTCACTACAAAATATAATCTCATATCTGATTCTCAATTCGGCTTTCAAATCTTTAAATAAGTTTAATTTAAAGTAATTAAAAGATATATATTAAGGACCCGAAAATAATTTTATTTCAAACATTTACTCCAGGTAGATTATAAATATTTGCATGAAATATATGAACGAAAAATCTACCAAATTCGTAGCGAGTTAGAAACTCACCTCTTTAATCTGATCTCGAAATGCTTCGGAATATATATATATATGCTGCGACGGAACTAGCTTCCCTGAAGGGATATCGAAAATCTGCCGACGGAAATGAATAGTCCGCCATCATATTAGTAGAATTTAAAAATTTCAACGTCCTAGGTATATCCAAAGTCTCTGCACAGACGAAATAAGAGTGAAAAAACACGTTTCAGTCCATGTTCAGAAGAGTATTTCTCAAAAACGCGCCAGTCTCCACTGGATCTTTCTCAGGCCCCTCTCTAACATTGCGCTAGGTAGGGCTAAGCCCTAGGGCGTCTCCCCGGAGGGAAGCCATCTGACCCTTAATTTTTTATATTTTAATTCTAAAGTATTCAAACACTGTTAAACAGATACTATAAAAAATATATAAAAGGGCACCTAATATAATTAGCCCAGAGGCGCCTGAGAGCTAAAGACGGCCCTGATCTTTCTTCGACATTCCCTAGAACACTACCCCAAATTTTAGTTATATTTGCCAAATTTGGTGATCTACACGCATATCCTTTAAAAGTTAATTTAAAAATTAAAATAAATTAACAAAAAATAGCCCAAACCGCACTAATTTGGTTAGAACCGGTAACAGAAAACTAAAGTCTTAAGATTAACATTCGGGCTATACTAAATGGCAGAACTATATGATTTTAGAAATACCTCTTATAGAATAACTTTTTAATTTTATATACTGTTACAAAAGTATTTTGGATTTATAATATCAATTTTCTGGTTCCGAAAGAACTTCTAAGCTTAGATTATTTAATATGGATATCTTTTCGTGGTGCTCAATGGGGTTTTCTCTGTCACCTTCGATATAATTAAAATTGTCGTCTTTTTCTTGTAGAAGGTCAACACTGATTAGGAATATTGGTTCTTGGGGTTCGTTAAGTAGCTCACGGGAAATCTTCGGTAGATTACACGTTTTTCCAACCTCTTATTTAAAGAAAAGTCCAAGACAATCGGATCTGAGGAATCCATTGCTCTACAGAAAATGTATGTTTTATTGTGAATCCTCGAAGATTTCCTCGCGTGCATTTCTCGATCTCGGTGATAGATTTTTTTTCTGGACTCACTAAGCATGCCCACGGGCAAAGCCGCCTTTCGAATTATTTCATTTCCCATAAAATTGGATTTTATGGACAGTAACTGGCAAATAAAACCAATGGTATTCTGCGATATATTTATTAGCTACGCTCTTGCAGTTAACCCCAAATTTTTCAGAATTAATTGGCAGACTTGAAGAAATTATAAACAAAATAACGTGTAAGCTTTCGATTAACCATTTCTCAATGCCAAGAATTTCAGCAAACACCGACTGATTTTTCAAAGACAACGATCTTCTCGTGGTATTGCCATCGTTACTCGTTCCTGCTCCACCAGGATTAGGGAAATCAACCCGTTAAGCCAATTTCTTCCACAGCAAACTTTGAATTTTCCTTTTTCGTTCAATGAAAATAGGATTTTAAGCCCCACCTTTTATTCTTCGCGTTCTAAGTCCGTCTACATTGCTATACCCCAAATGCAGACAGAACTTTAGGAAACGTATCCACCGGTGTAAACACCGTATTCAAATGTGCTTTCGTCTTTCGGTTTAAAGTGTTAACGTGCAATATCATTAAACTGTGTCGGTGTAGCACCAAAAATAGGGCAACACTGATGAGATGAAACTCTAGAAATAATACTGAGAACTTTGCCATCGATGACCGTCAAATGGAGACGGTACTTAACGGAAATCGTCACTCCGGACATTGTCATTGTAAATGGAATTAATTTGTGTATTTGATTGACAACCCATGTCTTTTCACCTAAAATCGTTTCCTTCGATTCTATTTAAAATTCCAATCGCAGAAGCGAAATGATTGTGGGGCTAGGTTATTTCAAAGTGTGTGACGAATATCCGATCGCACGTTAAGGGGAATAACCGTTGTTACAAACAATGTTGCGTCAGCGGTTTCGTAAGTCGAAGCACCAAGAAGCTGCTTATGTCACTGGAAGCGTATTTAAATTTAATTTCTTGGCGTATGTGATCATACACTTAATTTGCAATTTAAAAATTATTCATGTTGTGTGATTTAGCAGATTTGTAACGGCACGAACGCCATAGATTCTGATACGTTGATTGCAGAGGGTCTACAGAGTTCTTTGGATTTAATGATCTATTGTACGATGGAAATATGTAAGCGCCATGGGATATTGAATTTGTCTAATCATTTTATACGCGTTGATAAGTTGCAATCAATAATCAGTGCCAATGCTTTTTCTTCGGAGCAAGTCGTTGGTTTTGCCTTGGCAATAGTTGACCTAATCAGAGAAGGTCTGTTCGGACTTTTAATTAATTATCCCAAGACAACCGCCAAATCAGTTTGACCTCATCTTTTCGCAACCATTTCCGTAGACTTGATCAATTTGGTTAATGGTTCTCCATCTATATCATTTACGAATTTATTTATTTGATTACGTTAACAGCGTTCCTTTTCACTCGAAAAATCTATCGGAGGCCTTCCTAAGCAAGCCGAAGCTATCCTTTCGGAAGTTGATGGTTCGGAAGCTGGCGGTTCAGAAGTGGCCACAAAATCAACAGGAAGAGTAAAAGAAAACTTTAGCCAACCACCGCGACGTTTTCCAAATTTATCTCTCTTTCTACCAGCAGCTTTCCACCAACGAATATAATTACATAATAACCCTCTGCTTTAACCATTTTAATTGCGGTTCTGAGAGATTTGATACTATTTTGTTTCCAAACAAATTCCTAACTGGCAGGGGCGTAGGAACGTTCTAAAAGTTTTAGGGGGCAAAGATAAACCAAAAGGGGTCTGGAGAATGGTTTTGAATTTTTAATGTAGTGTAGCTTCTCCGAATGCACGTGTACATTTTACTACTATGTAAATTGGTGGGAAAAAACTGAAATTAAACACAGTCAGGTTTTATAAGTTTTTTATGCTTTTAAACTGATAATTTGAGCCTTTTGCAGATTTCAACTGACCAAAAAGTTGGAGGGGGCAATAACATTAGTTGCCTCTCCCAGCGAAATTCTAGGAAGGGGCACAGTGTTTTGAAATCGACTTTTTGGGGACAAAATTAAATATTAACATTATTAAATAAGTATTTTAATATTTTTACTCGACTTTTTATGCAGAATCCAAATATATGTAATATATTTCTATAACTGACACCAGGAGGCCAATCGTCCCCTTTACGGAATTTCACGGGATTTCTTGCACCAATGTTTTTGGAAGGTTATTATAGACGTAATATTAAAATTCGGTAAACCTGGAACAAGTGGAACTAAGGTAGAAACGCACCTAAAGGTCAAATTTTGCCCAAAATATGACTTTTTTAAATGTTGTTTTTGCGAAATGGTGCAAGTGGTTGCAGATTATTATACCTTTATCTTGTAGAGAAATTTCGGAGAATAACGAGAAAAATATTCCAAAACTAACCGACTTTAACTTTTCAAGATACATGCGTTTTTATCACTCTCAGAAAAATGTCCTTCGTTTTGTATTTTCATGATGCCGTTGGCCATATTGTTTATTTCTCCACTACTACAAAACCTACCATTCCAGAGAACCTCTTAATTTGTTGTTTAATTAACTAATTTTTGTTGTACCGGCAGCATATATATATATATATTCCGAAGCATTTCGAGATGAGATTAAAGAGGTGAGTTTCTAACTTGCTACGAATTTGGTAGATTTTTCGTTCATATATTTCATGCAAATATTTATAATATACCTGGAGTAAATGTTTGAAATAAAATTATTTTCGGGTCCTTAAAATATATCTTTTAATTACTTTAAATTAAACTTATTTAAAGATTTGAAAGCCGAATTGAGAATCAGATATGAGATTATATTTTGTAGTGAAAGAGAGTAATCTGTTATGAAACGCCTTATCAAATATTTTAGAAATGAAAGATAAAATAGAGATTGGTCTGTAATTTTGACAATCGGCTCTGTCACCTTTTTTATGGATAGGAATTATTAAAGTTTTTTTAAGAGCATTCGGGTATATGCCTGCATTAAAAGAAAGGTGCATTAAAAGAAAGGTTTATTAAAAATACAATAGGAAGTAAAATATAAGGAAGAATGAATTTTATTGGTTTGGTATGCATTTCGTCAAAGCCGGCGGCCGAGTTATTTGGGATACTCGCAGAGATCGAGCGAATTTCATCCGCGGTAACTGGGAAGAGGCTCATGGTACTAGAATTTCGTCTGAATTTAATCTAGATTCTTTTGTAAAGTAGTTATTTAAGTTATTTGGGGTTATGGGAATATCAATCTGAGGCTTTTGGTTTCTATTCATTAAAGCGTTTAAAGTTTGCCATTTATGTCTTGCGTTTTAGCTTTCTTTTAATTTACAATAAAAGTAATTATTCCGTACATTTCTAAGGGCGTTATTAGTAGTATTACGAAATTTTGTGTAATTATTTATATTTTCAGGCGATGGATAGTGTTTCGCAATTTTTTGTAGTTTATGTTTCCGTTTTAGTAAATTTTTTATTTCCTTCGTTACCCATGAATTATTTTTAGTTGATAAGGTTATATAGTTAAAACATTTATCATATTCCCTTTTTAAGTTATTTTCCAAATAATTGTAAGCCTCGTTGACGCACGTTTTATTGTAAAGATTTTTCCAGTCGATAATTGAAATATTTGACGCGAATTAATTTAAATTATTTTGACTGAAGTTCCGAATTTTAGTTTTTTCGGTAACTTTTTCACAATCAAGGCCTTTTAGGTGAATTACAATATGGTACAATACGTCTACATCGAGGACTGAAATGTTAACATAACAGTTACTAAATATATTATCGATACATTTTCCAGATTTACGGGTTTGTTGAAAAACATTTTGCTGGAAGTTGTAGCTGATAAATAAGTCTAGTATTTTGTTTGAGCACGGGGTTGTAGATAAAAGGTCGATATTGAAGTCACCAGCAATTATGACTTTTTTATTATGGCGAATTTTGAGAGAGAAATTTAGAATTTGTTCCAGAAAATCGAAAAATTTGTCGATGTTGGCTGAGTGCGGACGGTAAATTACAACATAAATTTCATTGGATTTGTTATTTTTGACTGCGTAACTTTCTATGTCATTAAAAAATAAACAGCATTGTTGAATTGGAGAAATTTGCAAATCATTTCTGTAGTAAAAGCCTATCCCACCTCCAATTCTATCTCCGAAGCCGCAGAACGTATAACCAGCATGATAGAATACAACGTTTTTTTTAAACCAAGTTTCAGTGAGTGCGAATATGTCTGGATTAATATTTAGGCTTAGGAGATTAGCATAAAGAGCCGGGAAGTTCCAGTGCGCACTGCGGATATTTGAATAAACCAAGCTCATAATGGTATTACGAAATTTAAACCATCTATATTTATTAATAATTAACAATTTGCTTTTAAATTTTCAACTCTACACAATTTTTAGCTTCATTATAAATGTAGATTTGATCGTCCTTAACAACAGTGAATTGAGTTTTGAATTTAGCCGAATTATTATCAGGATGTTTAATAAATTGTCGTAGGTTGTAACGGGCAGTTTCTTGTTTTATTGTGTAATCGTGTGCGATGTAAATTTGCGATCCTTTTAGTTTATAGGCATTTTTCATAATTTCATTTTTTAGAGTTAAATTATCTAGTTTTAAAATTATTATCTTATTTTCCCCTCTTCTATATACCTGATGGGGCAGCAGTTTGACCTCGATGTTTAGTAATTCTTTAAGTTTGTGTTTTTACTTATCTCGCTAGCTGGGTGCGGTCTTCACCAGGCTTTCCTGGAAGACCTGAGATGGTTATATTACTACGTCTTTTATCTGCCTCAAGAGAATCGACTTGGGACGTTTAACTCGAAATTTGTTTATCTCTGGAATTGAGCCTTTCCTTGACTAACTCTTGGAATTTATCCGTTTCAAACTTAATAGTGTCTATTTCATCAACTTTTTCTTCAAGTTTGCCGAGTTGGGTCTTATGTTCGTTTATCTTTTTGCATATTTTATCTAGTTTTAGATTGATAATTTGGTTGCAAGTGTTTAACTTGTCGAACTCAGCTTTATTATCTGATCTCATTTTTTTAAGTTCTTGTAAAACAGAAGTTAGTGCGGCTTCCGTCCCCATATTTTTATGAATAATTTTTTAATATAAGAGTCTGCTTATAAGCTCCGAGCACCAGCGTTTATAAAAAAAATGATGATAATAATAATAAGAATTGTTTGATTTACCTGTAATACAAGGAAAACGATTTAATCCAGGTTCAAATGTCGCTGGCGTTCTGAGTCGGCGGCAATAAAGCAGTTTTTATATAACTTCCGAGTGAGAATTTTTTCTTTGGTTTAATGTTTTTTCACTTTTTTCTTTTTAGGTTTCCAACTGGGCAGCTGTGTGGAATCTCTTTATCAAGCGTGTAGGCGAATAAGAACGGCGAGATAAATCACAGCTTTACACGCGGTGGAGATGTAAAGTGGCACTTTTCACGATTGTTTTTTAGTCCAAAGAGACAATGGTAGAAGTAACTGAAATTCTCGGGATCTGGCGTTTATTATTGAAGTAGAGTTGGCGATCAGGAAATTGTAGAGGAATTCATGACGTAAATTTGCCGGAGTGATTATTGAAAAGAGAGAGAGAGGTTGAAGTAATCCAGTCGTAGATTCATCAAGGAGTCGAATAATTAAAGTGGCGTTGAGGGAAGGTCTCGTAGCCAAGCTGATTCTGTAATACAAGAAAAACGATGTAATCCAGGTTCAAATGTCGCTGGCGTTCACGAAGAAACTAGATCTAAGAATGTGATTGACACTTTATACAGACTTGGACTTTCTTTGTCATATGATCGTGCACTTGGTTGCTCCGCAGAATTAGGAAATGCAGTAGTTGAACACTTCGAAGAGACTGAAGCCGTGTGTCCTCCATCGTTGAACTTAGGGGTGTTTACGACTTGTGCCATAGATAACATCGACCACAACCCTTCCGCAACTAGTGCGCAAAGTTCCTTTCATGGAACTGGGATTTTCTTATTCCAACATCCGGAAGAATATGACGAAGGACACAAACAAAAACCGTTAGAACTTATCAAAACTGGAAGGAAGGTTTCCACGTTGACGCAAAGCTATTCTGAAGTTCCGCCTGTTAGCGCAACTAAAAAGAACATAACTATTCCGAAGACTTTCACCTTACCAAACTCGGAAAATCAGGTGAAGATGGAAAACGAAGAGCTTAAATGGTGCTCACACATTCAGAAAGTAATTGCAACTGGAGAAGTTGATGATATACACGTCTCTTGGGCAGCATATCACAGTACCAAAAGAAAATACGGTACCAAAAGACGCCGTATCTACTACCGCAATTTTGCCGCTGTTTCCAGATGATTCAAAATCCGTAGCAATGATACGCCATTCCATGGAACTTGTAAAAAAGGCAACGGAAAAGTTAAATCCTGGTCAGATACCTATTATCGCCTGTGACCAGCCTCTTTTTAAGTTAGTGAAAGAAATTCAGTGGAATTGGCCAGAAAAATTTGGCGAGGACTCAATGGTTGTCATGCTCGGTGGCTTGCATCTAAAAATGAACTAATTGAAAATTTTGGGTGACCTATTGGATGGTAGTGGCTGGGTATCCGCGCTTGAACAGGTGAATGTAGCAACATCTGGAACTGCTAATTCATTTCTTAAGGCTTCACATGTAAAAGAACTTTACGTGCTCACCAAATAACTGCTTGCGCTTTATTCATTTTAAGACAACAAGCCTTTGAAGAACGTCCAAATACGAATGAGGTGTATTCATAGACGTCATTCGAATAGTAGTGCAAATTACGAGCTGACGCTTCTCCACAGTTTCATTTTTGGAAATTGGTTTTAGATGTAGAAGTCGCAGTTTTTTCATGGGATCGTGCGATGCACGAGGGTAATTTTCTGTCCTAGGTAGAGACCCTAAGAAGATTAAGAGGCCTGTTTTTTTCCTTCGACCACACGAATAACGCTCGAGCCGTTTGTGTTCACTTACGAGATATGATTTCTCTTCACGGTCGACACCCTAAAATCTTCGACGAATTTTGCAAAGGCAAATTTACAGTAAAAAAATCTTTAAGACCATTTATTAGTAAAATCCCTCTGGATGAAAGTCATGAACAAAATAACGCAGTAATCAAAGGAGACGGAGTAGTAATCGGACTAACAGAAAAACCTTCGGCTCTTCGCAGATGGATGGTAGTGGGACCAGAACTAGCAAGACTCGTAAACGAATTTACAAGACTCATAGTAAGAAAAAGACACTAATGGTCATTTGTTACCACATCACGAAGACACGCCCAGTAAACAGATACAATTTCTGGAGAACGTAAAATCAATGATTTTGGTTATCAACGACATGGGTAACCCGTTTTCAGACCAAAGCAAGTACTTAATTGTATTGGACACCCAAAAAATTATCGACCCTAAAATAGCTGCATCATTGAAAACCATGAAAGACGTAGGAGAAGCCCAATTAAAAGTTTTTTTTTCAAACTCGGCTGGTGAAATGTAAGGTTGACTTATCTGAAGTCGTCAAGAAGAATAAGTTACCTTTCTTTAGTAGACCACCAGTAAAATAAAAGTCAAGAAACCAGTTACAGTTAACAGCTTTGAGAAAAGACATAAAACCCTTTTTCTAGGCTATACATAGCTTGCCAAGTTCGAACGGGCAATCTTCAGGAGTTTTTCAGTCATGAAAACCACCCATTTCCTCCATCTATCTCCGAAAACGGTGCTGTTAGAACTAGTACCAAGTCTGACCTAGCACAGTTTCTCGAAGACCAATTAGAAGCGGGACATGATCTATCAACGCCTCCAGTTGTTGACTTGGTACTCATTGACGGTGCCGCAATGATTAACATGATAAAACCCGGAACCTGTGCTTCGTTTAATGATTATGCAGAATCAATCGTAAAATACATTAAACGACAATTTCAAAATTATGTTTCAGGCATTGACATGGTTTTCGACGTCTATATACAAAACAGTCTAAAAGCAAGTACTAGACAAAAAAGGCGACCTGGAGCTAGAATGAGGGTGGAAGGAAGAAAAGACCTGCCTCGAAATTGGCCACAGTTCCTGAGGGTAGATGACAACAAAAAGGAACTTTTCGCCTTTTTAAGTCAAAAAATTTGTTCTTCCGACTTTCCAGGACTAGTGATTGTAACAAACGAAGATGAGGCCCTTGGTTCCATGGAGATAACAAACATTGAAGATATTTCACCGTGCACTCACGAAGCTTTTACTACACGCCTATCACGGAGCTAAATTACGATTGAAAAAAATCTTAATAAGAACTCTTGATACTGATGTTTTTGTACTGAGCGTCAGTTTCGCCCACGTCATTCCCTGTGAGAAGTTAAACCTCCCTTTTGGTACAGGAAACGCTTTTCGGTATCTAGACGCCACGCTGGTCACCTCGAAGTTGGGACGGGACAATTGTCAAGCTTTGACCACATTTCACGCTCTCACAGGCTGCGATACCACCTCAAGCTTTGTCGGGAAAGGGAAAAAAACGGCATGGTCTACATGGAACGCTTTTAACGATGTAACGCCGGCACTGACAGCTTTGTCCTTGCGAGTTTCACCGTCAAGTATTAGATAAATTTTCCCATTAATCGAGCGATTCGGGATTTTAATAACCGACCTATGTAGTACCGACGAAGATGTAAATATGGCAAGACAAACTCTTTTTAGCCAAATTAACAGAGACATTGATAACATACCTCCTTCAAAAGACGCGTTAATGCAGCACGTTTTAAGAGTCGCCTATGTCATGTCTGGGGTCAATCACTCAAGAAGAATCCACTTTTACCTGACCCAACTGACTTTGGGTGGAAGAAGAATGAAAGGACAACGTAATGGGAAATTAACTGAACAACTCTACCACTTGCTGCACAAGCTTGCAGAGAAATTATCAAATGTGGATGTACCAAAGGTTGTAATGGACATTGCACTAGTGTGAAGGCCGAACTACCATGTACGGCTTTATGCAAATGTGGAGGATGTGAAATTGATTAATAACCGAATGGCATATTAAAACTAATCGATAAACTGCTATTGTATTGTGTATAATAAAACGTACTATTTGTTATTAATTCGAATTATTTCTGCATGATAATTTATATTAACTATATTTTAATTTAAGATTATAAGATTTTTCTTTATTAAAGCTAGTACTTAAAATAAAGTTACAACATGCTTTATAATATCAATCTTTCATTTACTAAATTGGCCATATAATAATATATTAATTATTCAATATAATCATCGCTTTAAAAATAATACTTTATAATAAATATTTATGAGAAACAATTTATAAAAAATATAACACAATTTGTATTTATTATAGTAATTAATCTTAAAGATAAGCTAAATTGTTTATTCGTATAAAATAAGAGTGAACCGATGACGTTATATCTCAATTGTGTCAAATTACGAAGAGAAAGAAACAAACTATAGTTTTCAGTGCCGACCCCTAAAACTAAGCATAAGCGCGTTGCTTTTCCGGGGGTCGTCCACGGAAGAGCATTACACTTTAATCGATTAAGAATACCTTCAACTCTACGTGTATAAATTATCATGCTTTTAACCCAAAGTGCGCGATTATTTTCATATACCTCCTGACTACCTTTTACCATCGCCGATTCAATTAACGGCACCACATTTTTTGTCTCAACAGGCTTCCACGGCTTGCATGTAATAGTGGGGTCAACCCTACTACTTGTCTCTTTCATACGCCGTACTAATCTTCACTTGACAAGTCTTCATCATTTTGGATTTGAAGCTTCAGCTTGATACTGCCATTTCGTGGATGTAGTTTGGCTGTTACTAAACCCATTAACTAATTAGTATAAATCAAATCGCGACCGCTAATACCGTTAAAAATGTTTTCCGACAGATGGCAAAATTTCACTAATCAGTTTCCAGTTTATGACGTTTGAATCACCTGGATAAAAAATATTTTCCTGGAAACGCTGCTGAACGCGTTAACACTTTTTTTGGGGTCTTTATAGGGTAATGTTATAGATCTGGGCCGTCCCTGTTGTTCATTAGTCTATGAATCTCCTATCCTCAAATTTTAAAATTGCTCTTATTTGGAAAATGTCCAATGTTACTTGGAACTCAAAGTTACATTTTGTAATTGCATAGCATCTTTATTAAATTAAAATTCGTGGGACTCAGATCTTATATTAACTTTGAATAATATTTTATTTCTGATAACGTGTTTTTATAATATAAAATACTTTTAATCTTAAATTTTGCATTGTTGATTTAGCAAAACCAATTTTTTAATAGCGCCAAACACATTGCTTGAATAAATTTTAAATATTTTGATTAGGCAACCATAATTTTTAAAAAGCGTTTTACCAATATTAAAACAGGGCTATTCATAATGCAGAGAACAACTTGTCAATAAAAGCTGAAATATATTTTTCATTTTAAATATACCAAAAAACATATGTAGTATTATTTAATTATGAAACAAGGACTTTGAATCCGTAACTTTGCTATATAAATATAACGAATTCCTTAATTACGTTAAAAACATTAGTCGAATTAAATTTTACATATTTTGATTATATAATAATAAATGTATTTAACGATAAGTAACCTATTATTAATAAGTTTTACAATCATTTCCGGGATACAACTGTCATACTTTAAGTTATTATGTTTCTTTTGATTTTAATACTTTGATCAGTAAAACATTAAATATTTCTTAATTTCAAATACATGGAAAATAAAACCAATTATCAATTTAAGAACACAATATTAAGGACAATAAACATGCACCAGAAAACATCTAGGAGGAACTTGTAGGAGGTTGTAGTCTGTACACACAAAGTTAATCCTATAAAATAGCCGCACAGGTATTTGGGCGCTGGTTCAAAATCACTATGGTCCTAAGATTCCAGTGACGTCAGAAACGTTATTCGACCATTCGTTAACAGCATAAACTGTAGAGGACGCTTTTAACATTCAAAATGTCTTCTGCGTGAGATTTTCGCTTGTATTCGTTAGATTGTTTGTTCGTTATTGTTGATCAACTAATTTAAAATTTCTGCCACCAGGTTTAACAGAAACTAGGAGTGAACGACGCTAGTTACGTTCAAATCATGTGATAGTAGTGCGAATTAGCAGTAGATTGTGTTCGATTTAGGTTGTAGTTTTAGTGCCGGACACTACAAGTTTAGAGCTCCTAAGATGAGCACAATTATTTTTGAAGCATTTCGATCAATATTAAATATGATTATTAAATCGAAGATAATATGTCCAATAAATTACCACAAATGATATCGCAATAATTGGATAGCTTACTCTAGCCATCTTATCCAAATTTAAGTCTATTTGAGGTGACAATTTTTGAAGATTCGTTTTTTTAAGTGTCTGAGAAACGGGCTTGACCGTCGAACCTTTCATAAACCCTCGACTTCTTTCGCTCAAATTTGAAAGTAATTTCAAACTCGAATTCACTTCATCAACGGACGTCTCAGAATTTGGACTCGTAATTTCCTGGAATTAAATAAATATTTATTTTATTAGAATTTTTATAATGGAAATGGACAAATAAAGAGTAATTTTAAAACTAAGAAGTTACTCGGATCATCTTCGAGGATAAAGAAAGACGCGAAACTCGGACCAAATAAATATTCGGGTCAAACACGAATTCCAAATTAAAAAAAAATAGCCAGAATTGCCAACGGTAAACCGGTTTCGTCCTAATTGTGAATTATCGGTGCCGTGCAGGGAATCTGCCTAGATATTAACAAACCAAAAAGAGAAGATAAGCCTAACCATTAAAAATTTTAAACGAATAGCGGGAACCCTTATCATTTATCTTTGCATTTCTTTGTTCTAAGCCTCCTCAACTGGTCAGGTCGGGCTTTTTACATGAAACTGAGTAGGTCGGGTCGGGCTTTTATATATTAATGATCGGGCCTTCCGAGTTTCTATTCTATTCGCAACCGCTAATCTCTTCATGCAGAAAGTGAATTATTTCATTATTGCTTTTTAACAAAACCGACATGATCAGACTCAAAAACGTTTAAACTCTAGCTTTGCCATCACAATTTTTTTTACTGAGAGCTAGTTTCACAACAGAGTACAGACTACGTAGCCTACTAATTGGAAAAAATACTTAATATTTGGTCTATATGCCCGGCACCTTTTCACTCTTAAATTGACTCGCCCGTAGAGAGACATAAGTTCTAAAACGCCTCACTTGGCGGCGCTGAAGTAGACCAAAATTTGAATTTGGTTTACCTATGTTTCCCCCCTCTCCCGAGTCTCCCACGTGACTCTATCTTTTCACTTCATGACAAGCGTTGTTGTGGGAAACTGAGAGATTCACAGTTCAGTGGCGGCGTAAGGGGGGGGCGAGGGGGTACCAGGGTAGCCAGGGGCGCCATCGAAGAAGCTCGAGGGGAAGGGTGCAAATGAGAACGATTAAACTTCAAGAAGACGGACGTGAAAACTTCTGCACGGTCCTGGGGGGTGTCACAAAACACTGCCGCCGCCCCGGGAACCGGCCTTCTTAAGCCGCCACTGTCACAGTTCATGCGGTAACTAGTCAACTAGTCATAGCAATTGAAATTTTGCATTCGGGAGCTTGCTCTAGCATATAGTACAAGCTTATACTATAACCATAAAAAGTGCAAGTTTATCGGGTCGGGTCGGGTTTCAATTTTATCGGGCCTTGGCGGTCGGGTTTAAAATTTTACAAATTTTATCGGGCCGGGTCGGGTTTCAATTTTGGCGGGTCGGGTCGGGTCGGGTTTCAGTTTTATTGAATTTTAGCGGGCCGGGCCGGGCCGGGTCGGGTCGGGTTTTAGAAATAGCCGGCCCGACTCATCTCTACTCCACGGATTTCCTCTGGCGTCGAAGCCTTTTATAAATTCTAGAGCTAATATGACACGTAGTATTATATCTTTAGCATGTCAATAAAAATACTGAATTTAACATTTTTCCTGCTCAACCAATCGAGAGATAATTATGGTAGGTTGATCCGTTTCTAGAAACGTGTGTTTTAGTAACCGTAAATACTGGTTTGAATTTAACTGCGCTAAGCCTTGTATATTATAGAAGAAAACAACCGAAGACAAATATGAATAAGACAGGGTACACGAAAACAAAATGTTTGTGTTTAGACAATGCTCACTGCCATACATAAGGCGCGTGTAGTATTGGTTAAACAGGTTTTTATTTTCGTCATGTAGGCCTACCCGGGCTAAGCAAATATTTCTAAAATGTGTTAGAACAGTGTCTAGTGTGAACACGGTTAAATGTTTTCTTGATGATAAGTGATTTGGCCAGGGGCTGATTACTCGTTGTTCATCGCCTGTACCTTTGACTGTATTAAAGAGGTGACAAATTCAACATTACTAAAAACTGTTCTCAGTGTCATATGTCGTCATCTGTGTACCAAGGGGTGAATTTCTATTTATTGGAGTTTAAATCTCAACTTGATTTGCAAAATTTGGATTTGTCTTTGAGATTTGAAACTAAGTACCAGAATATCCTGAAACTGCAACGTGACACTAACAAAAGAGGGAAATAAGGCATGTTCTAGTTCTACAACGCCAAAGCTTCTACAGTTTTAGTGTCAACGTGCGGTTTCAGCTAGGTTCTGCCATGTAGCTTTCTCCTCGCCACTTTGGTTTTCCTTTAAAATTGATTTTAACGTTAATTTCTGGTATTTTAGATTTGTTTTGGGCACAAATTGAAAGCTTTTCACAATTATTTCAAGATAACTAAAACCTTTTATTCCTGGGTATTTGATTGAATGTCCAACCTCAGGTGGCTTAAATATTTTTAAAACGTGGTAATTCCCTCACGATGTGTTTAAAATTTAATCCAGAAATTACCTTTATTTTAGTTGATTTGAAGTATCTGGAGAGAGCGTGGGCGATAGTAAATTCGATCATCGAAGTGAAGACCAAAATCAAGCAACCAAAAAGCCAAACGTCCAAAGCGGTGAGGTAGTTGACGGAGGGCAGAGCGTTCCTGGCTGAGACCATTTGGGTGGCGATGGTGAGAAAGGCGGTGACGCTTAGAGTAACCCGTCCAGGAATCGCTTCGATGTCCAACCAGAAAGACATGTACGAGACGCACACGACCAAAAAACTCGGAATGTAGGTGTTCACGAAACTTGACATCGTGTATCTCCGGAATATGAATAGACAGTCTAGTACCGTCGTATTACCTAGAAGAAATGCTTTTAATTTTAAACATTTTAAAGGATACGTATACTCAGTGGATAAGCGCGAGATTGGTGTATGAAAATATTTTTTCCACCTAGTGGGAAAAGACTTTAAGCGACTTTAAATTTTAAACAAAGTTTGATATATAGTGTAGGGGCCTACAAACAATTAGATTGAAGCCCTTGGAGGTTCAAGCTTAATGTTTTATTTATACCAGGAATTCATTTCTATACTTAAGTTTTATTTAAAATCAATTTAAAAACTAGGCAGAAGCACTACTGCTCTGACCGGTTTCGTGAGGTTTCGCCTACATCATCAGAGATAATGACTATGTTAAGAGTATTTGCGGTCTTCCTGGTCTAATTTCTAAGATGGGAAACCGAAAAACATTACCAGTGTGCTCTTTCTATCGTGTCCGAAAACGTCAGTGTTTGGAACCAATGCGATTCGAGCCTTGTTTGATTTTCTCTAGGAGGAAGGAGCTTACTGTTAGAGCTTGATGGCGACAAAAATCGTCTCAAGATAATCATTCTCCCGAAGTTGAAATGAATGCATTCTTCTTCATAGCAGATGGCGGTAATTTAACGTTTGGTGGAGGGTAGGGAAATAGCAAATTAACCAACTATCTAAAATTTACACGCCAAAGTACAATTCAGGATTATAAGTTTATAATTGATTATCGACATTAGGAAGCGGCATTAAAAGAGACATTACCATTCCTGAAAATTGGCACCGTCTAAAAATATCCATTCTCATCACATTTTCGTGTAAATATTCCTCGTACAGCCATTCCCATTCCCTTTGACATTCCCTCGAAATTAACTTTTCTATTCATTCGCTAACTAACAATGTAGTTATCGATCTTATTACCACTGCATCTATACGGTTACCCTGGTAAATGGTAAAAAAATCGTTTCCAAGTATTTCAGAAAATAAATCATACTTAGCAGAAGAACGAATAACTCACCTCAGATAATTTTCGCTAATGTGTATCTTTTGTCAGCAAGGATTATTTTATTTCTACTTATTAGGGTTAGTGACTTTGTTGCAATGATCCACGAGAATCATTTTCGCCATACACGAGAAGGGAAAACGTCACGCGCGCGCACTTCAAATTTAGGGAGCCAATGATACAATATCTACCAACAATAAATGCGCCTGCCACCTAGGAGCAACAAACACAACACCCCACACAAGGAGAACGCAACCCGTCAGAAGTCGTGGATTTTCTTGTGTACGTTTTTCATTGGCTAGACGCTTTAGCGCCTGCTGCCGTCGGAAGGAGAAAATTCGGAAATTGTCTTCCCCCCACCCGTAAAACGTTCAGCGTAAAGGCTAGTGACGCTCGTCCAATGAAATTCGTACACAAACCTCCGTTAGCGTGTATAAGGGCTAGCTGCGTTCTCCTTGTGTTTGTTGCTCCTAGCTGCCACACACATGTCAACAGTCCATAAAGTACTTAACCAAGCAAGAAGGATTATGAAAACCCTCTCTAAAAACCTTTTGGTATTTGATACTGCGGTATACGCCAAAGCGGCCGAAATAGTTTGGAATATCCCGACCATTATTAGCCAATCGTTTTGCGAATGGGAGTACATCATATCATTTGTTACGCTTTATCAGTTGTCGGCAAGAGATTTAGAGACTGAATTGTTTTGGAAGACACAGACGTTTGTATAATGTGGAAGGAAAACGAGAACTCGATTGGTGAAAATGATGATAATCGTTGTCAAGCTTCAGAGTTGTACACAATTGTGTGAAACGTTTGACGTTGCTTTGCTTTAAGCGTATTTTTTTCCTTGGTGAAAAACTCGGTTACACTCCTCGTTAGTAATTTCGACGTACTCTTTAGTCAAAATAGTAAGTTGAAATGATAATCACAAAAATAAGCCTTTTCGATGTAAGAAGTAAACATGCGCAGTTGGAACTTCGTATCAAAAGCAGACTACTCGACGAAAAAATGGATGGGGATAACCATAGAGCACGTTTAGAGAAATTTAACGTGAAGAAGTTAAAAGGGTTATGTTTAAATATAAATGTAAAATTTAGGTCTAAATGGAAGAAAATTGACTATATAAATAGAATTCGTGATAACTAAAAGGGTGAGGGTGATAAAACAACCGAAAACGAAGAAAGTATTGTAAGCCTTAGCCACGACCATGGGTTGGAAACGCGTGTAACGGCTAGTGCGAGTAGCGACTTGGTCCGTCCGTGCAAAGTTTCACTACATCGACTCGAAAGCGAATCTCTAAGGCAAAAATAAAGACTGAGCTTAAATTCAATAATGAAATCAAGAAATATTTTCGAGGTAAACTTAACATGAAATTTTACTGTAGCGGAATATTAATAATGTAATTTTCAGAGAAATGAGGTTGCGATGCAACGCTACTTGATGATATTTTAAACTGGCTAAAAAAACCCCTCATCCCTCTGTTATTCCTGGATTTACACCTGTTGACCTTTTTGACTATCTTGTACAAAAGAAAAATGAAATTGACCATTCAGGCAACAGGAAAATGAAAGGTTTCAATAGAGCTATAGCACACGATGATACGAAGGATATTAACGGAGATATAAAATACTGCTTCGTACGGATGAATTATAATTTTAATTCTAAGTGTCTATTAAATCTAACATTCTATACATATTTCAGTTAAAACACACATTTCTGGAGCTTCCTGTCGAAGTACAAATGGAAAGAATTGCGAATTTACTCAAGATTACCAAATGGAAATTACAAAACTATTTTCACCCCATGTAAGAATAAATTTCAAAAATATTACATTTATCTTCCAATTTTGTAGCTCTGACATAAGATAACTACTTTGACCCGACTGTAGCGGAACTTTTGTCAAAAGTCAGGTGGTAGTTAAAGAGCTAGTCAATTTTATTCACGAACTAACAACTAGTCAGACATTGAATGATTGATAGAAGAACTGAAGGGTAGGAAGAATCACTAGTTCCCATGAAAATGAATAGTTAAGTTAACATTAATTTATATTTTTTTATAAAGATTGAAATATATTTTCTATTCCAGATATGCGAGGTTATCTTAGGCAATAGTGAAGCGAAGAGAGTTAGAGCCAATAGCTCGTAAATGTTATGTAGAAACCACCTAATGGTAAAAGAAAATGGCTTGACTTTAATGGAAGATCATTCATTTATGTTAGTGGAACTGTTCAATTGGACCAAAAATAAAATTATTACTTTCAAGTGCTAGGAGAAAGGGGGGTATATTTTTTTGAATGGGCAGACTTTGTGATATATACAGAAGCACCTACATGTAATGATAACATTTTTCGAAAAAGAATAACTTTTGATAACACATTTTTGGGTAAACGCTTTATTGCCAAAGCTGATATACTTTTAGCTGAACCAGTACTGCAAAAAACTGGTCAATATGTTCTCCTTTTAGCTTTGGCCTTCAGATAACTTGAAATTAATGAAAATATTTTGAAATAATTATCCGATAATTTTTTGAATAATTACCTAAAAAGCCAAATGAAAACCACATATTTAGACAAACCCGGGTAAAATCTTGTAATTTCATAATTTTGTGCAATTTATCCACTCTCGGTGTCATCTTTTTTAAAGTTTCCTTCAGATATTTAATATAACTCTTTAAACTTCTATTTTCAACTTCCGAGTCGGTGTAATCAGTTTGCGTCCAAACCGAAACCAGATCTTTGTAATTAATATGTTCTCCTTTATGTTAAAAAAAATTGATAAGAGTTCTATAAATTGTTGGTTATTGAAACATACTATCCTCATTACCATTTGGTTAAACATTGCTCAGCAAATCATGTGTTTCCATTATAATTTATCTGGAATGGGAGACAGTTTCTTCCATACTAATACTACCTGATGAATAAGGTCGTTGATAAAACCTTAATGAAACCCGCACACTCTACTTCCTAATGGTAATCAAGAGCAAGGCTTAACGTGAAAATAAGCATTCCGCAATTTTTAGGGCTAATTTGTAAACCTACCTGCCTTTGATCTCTTTCAACTGAACGTTGTTTACTTTTTACGTCGTAATTTAACTTTAACCACCAACAACACAACATACAACCATTTTAAATTAATTATTGAAAATAGTACCGTATAGCTTCTACGTTAAATAACACTACAAACATTTTAAAATGGCGGAATTTGATACATTAGTCGGTCTGCGCAGAATCAGTTTATTTCCCCTTTTACCCCCATACTACGGTCGAAATGGCTTATTGTAAATGCAAATCCGCATCAGGATCGTCAGCAAGGAATTGTAAATCTTGGCTTTTTGATGGTAAATATTTTACACGTAAGACTGCATCGCCGCATCGGAATCATCAGAAATTTAGGATCTTGAATTGAATTTTATGCAATTTTTTTTATTAATTTCGGCTCTTTTCTTTTCCTTAGAGCATTTTCGAGAGCTTTTATACACCTAAAACGATCTTTGTGGCACACTGATATTGTTCTTTAATTTCTTTGAATGTTTATAATAAAATGATTGATAATTTTGCTAATAATTTTTGATCGTAATCAATACCTTGTGTTCTAATTTCCCAATCATTCATCACAGCGGTGTATTTGATATCTAGTTAATTGTAATTTATTTTAAATTAACGTGTCTATTCTGAGATGGCTCCGATTTATAAAACTTGTCAGCAATGTCTTTTATTTTTATAAATAAATTGGAACATTTATCCGAGACATTAACCAGATCTCCTTTTGAAATATTTTTTGTCCAGATCTCGGATTTACTCTCATAGGGTAAATTTACATCCTTGGTGAGCGCTTCTAGAATACTGCTAGGTCATTTCCTTTTGACAACATTCTTATGACAAATACAGCCACATTCCGCAAGGTGTAATTATGATTTTCTACTTCATTTGCATCAATGCTAAATTTCTTCTGTGGTAAACCAAATTCACAGTCTTGAGCTTCTACTTTTGCTTGTTTTTTCCCTTTTATCCTAACAGCTTCTGCACCCCAGTTTCATAGAAAACAATTAGTTTTAAAAAACATTGCAGGAACACCTGAATGATGATTTTTTATTTATTTAAGGAATATTGGAGATAGAAGGGGACATTTTAACAATATATTTCTAAATATGAAGCTGCTAAGTAACACTCCCTGGTTTTACTAAGACTTTTCTGTTCTTTATTTATAAACTCCGTAAGGTATAATATTACCATAAGAGGTTTAGTTAATAAGCCACCATGACTTCCGTAATTGCATTGTATGTATATATGTATATATATATAATGTAATGTAATGGAAAGAGGCAGTCATACAAAATTTGAAACCTTAAGTGAGTTGTTACAAAGATTTTTTGACGAGAAAATGTCATTGTTGGAGCCATAACAATTAAAATTTGTCATCATACGGCTCATTGAAAGCGGAGTTTCCGAGTTACAATAAAATAGGCTCCTGTGCAATTAAAATGTAATAAATTTAAAATTTCAGTACAATCGATTTTCCCATTGATTATACGTTGTAAAATTTTTATATCCGATTAACAGAATCGATTTTAAAATTAGATTGGATATTTTTGAAAAAAATTATATAGAGGTAAGTAAATTTCTTTGAGACCTTTTCTAGTTTTAAAATATTTGAATTGCAGGTATTGCTAAAAATAACCGAACAATATGAAATCGAAGACATCACTAAAGATTTAAAAAGAGTTAAAAAACAAGCACCCGATTTTAGATTCCTAGAGAGCTTAAAACTGATACTAAGGTTTCTATGGCATTTTAAAACAACTTGTTGGATATGGGTAGCGTATAAATGTTTACTGTCAAAATAGAAGCCCAGGTCTTTAGATGAATTTTCGCCGTTTTAAAATCTCCGAGTTAATTTCGTAGTCGTAATAAATTAAATTAGTTTTCCTAGAATAAGAGACCACGACAGTTTTACTTTCATTTATAGGTAAATTATTTTGTATAAACCATGTATTTAAATTGTTGAGGTCACGCTGAAGATTAACGCAATCAGCAACGGATTTAACATGGTTCATACGCTTGTGATCATCCGCTAACTGAAGAAGTTTATTTAATTGAACTACTGAAGGTAGATCCGACACATATAAGTTAAAAAGTAGCGGTCCGAGTGAAGAGCCCTGCGGTACACCACAATCAACAGGATAGGAATTACTAGAAATTATACCATTGCATTTGATAATGTTCGTTTTTTTTTTAAGTAGTCAGAGCACCAAATTAGTAACGTCCCGGAAATACCATAATCTGAAAGTTTCTGAATCAGGCGCTGATGCGAAACCCGATCAAAAGCCAAAAGCCTTGGAAAAGTCCATATAGATGGCGTATATATATATATATATATATATATATATATATATATATATATATATATATATATATTTATATATATTATGCTCCTTAGACATGGTCTCAACCATACATTCCAAAGCTTCGATTACAGTGGTGTCGAAATGTACAAAAAAACAATAACATAGCTAAAGCCCCGTTTTCAATCACGAATTTTCTTTAAAACAATTACGCTTTCTCGTCAAAACCAACCGCGAGAAGCTTCTCTATCGGCTTTTTTGTCACGCGAAGCAGAAATCTAAATGGATTTGATATATGATTATTTTTAAATAAAAGCGCGTCAAAAAGCAAAAGCGAAAAGCCTGAAATTTATCGTAATTGAAAACGGGGCTTAAGGCTTAATAGTTTCAAGGGAACATTTTGCTTACCATTTATATTCTCCATTTAAGCTCTATTTCATTTAGATAGAATGTATTGTGAAATAATTATTTTAAAGTACTATAAACTTAAATTTGCCTGTTCTAGATACAAAGTATTGTGTTCTTAATCAAAACACTGTATCCAAAGCTACGAAGAAGAGTCACTAGAAATATGCAGATAAAATATTTTTTTTGATCGATGGAAAGTATCAAAGTAAGTTTATAACAAAAAATTTAAACACCAAACATCCGATGATATTAACTGAATGGTACCGGGAAAATTTTGTATCACTGCCGCTTATCGAGTTACTAGATCATTGGAAAAACATAGATATTACATTTTGTTGAGCACAAGCCCAAATGGTTGAAAAGGATAGTAAAGTACAAAGTAAAAACAAAATCTAGTATACTGTCCGAGCTTGTTGAATAGCCGCCTCCAATTTCTACCGGGCCTGCAACAGTAACCCACATAGCCCATCAGTTTCCTTAATCAATTGTATATGTTATTCGGATTCAAAGAAATTTCAGTTACAATTTACTAATTGGGGAAAGATATGAGACATAAGCATATTAATTTCATATATGAGAAATGATGGCCCTGCCTAAATACTCGCTATCCACACCTAGCTGCTTCTCCAGGTGGATTTATGTCATGTAATTGTTCTGGCAAAGGAATAATACAAGGAAAGTGCCCGTTTTCCATAAAAAAAATAATCTTTCATTGGACTAGTGACCAGTTCACAATACTGTTTGGAATATCAGAATTCTGAATATACCTTGAAAAAATCATGCGTATTATCCAGAAGTACAAACTCAGCTTTTCATCACTGTAAGTATACTACGTATGCCGAATTTTTGCATTTGGATTTCCATATGGAATGAATATATCCAGACAATACTTTTTTGGATTGTAATAATAATAATAATCAGCTAGGCTAATACCCAAAGCACCACCTTAGGCCTAAGTCATCAAGCTACTTTTGAAGCCTTGGTTACACTGCGTAGGAGGGTGGTGGCAAGCCCTGCATGCCACGTGATCCAGCCAACAGCTCCCTACACTAACTATTACCGTAAACCTCAACAAGTTTTTATGGAAGGGGAAACCGAAAAGCTCGGGGAAAAACCCCTTGAACCAGTGGGGAGAGAACTTGCAAACTCAACGCAGAAGGAGTTGTTCCGAGTTTTCACCCAGTGCCACAAGCTGGGACCGAACCCGGCTCCTCTTGCTGCGAGGCGAAAGTGCTAACCACTCCGCCACCCAACGCTGATTTTGCAACAGTTGTTAGGTAAGTATAAGACGAGTGACAAGTCTGTGACTGGAAATTAAAAAAATAAAATAAAAACAAGGAATGTGATTCCAAAGAAAACCAAGACTTTAGTACCATTAAACGTTCCTCGAGACATTTTATCCCCAACAAGATGGTAACTAAAAACATCGAAGCCAGCTGCGCAATTAACCTCTTCAAATTCAACAGTCGCCAAACTATATACATGTACCTCCTCAAACAAAACAATTATTGCCCCATCAACGATCTCAAACCCTACTCTAAGTCATTACTGTGCTAAAATTTTAATTATAAAATTTTCGTGATAAAATCCATGTCAAAATCAGTCATAATGCTTTTCTAAATAAATATTTTGATAAATAATGACTTTTAATTTATTCTTTAGGAACCACTGAGGGTGTCAAATTTGTTAAGGCGCAACAAACTGTACAAATATTTTCTATAGTTGCTTCATCTTCTTTCTGGGCATCATTTAATAATTCAGTTGGAATTTTTGTATGTAAAATTGTATACTTTTGTCGCAGTTGCCCAATAACTCTCACATTAGTTAATTTCCTTGTAGATTCCACATCCAGGGAGTCTAGTTGTTTCTTCCCATTAACAAACGTTGGGTATTTAATAGAAGCACAATAAAATCCTACTGAATCATCAATGTCAAATCCTCCATTAGAACAAGATCACCGGGTTCTTACTTTTTTAAATCCCTGAACATTCAATGAAATATTTGTCACTTACTCTACCGCCCCAGCCTTTAGAAATGAAACTAATTGAGCCCTGTTGGTTTATACCAACACGGAACTTAACAGTATTGTTCTGCTTAAAGCTGGACTATGTTTCAGCACACTAGAAGGCTTGTCAGAAAATACTTCAAAACAATCTATAATAACCGCACATTTTTTACAAAACGTTTCTCAGAAACATATTGGCATAGTTGCCTGTAGCTAGAGATCAGCGTTTGAATAAGAAATTATATGATTGTTTATATTTATCCATAACCAAGAATTATTCAGAAATATTCGAAAAAATGATTAATTTTGCATGTTAAATCATTGTTTAATCGTATAATTTATTCGTATAAAACAAATAATACTAATTTTAATGATTAATTGAAATATTGGCGGTTAATTTATTTGTTCCGCCGACCTCTACCTGTAGCTCATCCCTTTCAGGCCGTTTAATAGATGTATAAAATCCATTAAACACTGCGTTAAGGCAATTGTAAAAAATTCGTCTTACGACAGATTCTGAAATGCAAAAGCTTTAACTCAACTCTTTATTTGAGTAAGCTAATCTCAGATTTGTAATGGTCATTACCTTTAAATGTTCTACAATATCTTCAAGATATTCAAATGAGGTCAGCCCCGTAAAAAATAAAACTTTTTCCATTTATTGTGTCAATGTAGCTGTTAATCTTATTACTTAATTCACTGAGTTGATAATTCAGACTATCAATTTATTCTCTACACTGTTTTAATGCTAACTCAACCTCTTCCAATTCCAGTTCATTACAACCTCTTAAAGTTGTTTGTGAAAATGTAGTAACAGAACTTTTAACCTCAGATTGAATGGAATAAATAAATAAATAATATAGAGGTTTATATAAACCTCTATACAGGGTCTTTTTTTTTGCTCGGAAAAGTGTTTTTTTTTCAAAAACTATTTATAGTACCGATTTCAAATTTGGAAGGTCAATTCTCTATACCGGGGGACATCAGTTTGAGAAATTTGAGCGTTTTCGGTAATGTTTTTCACCAATTTTGAAAAATTATTTTTCGACCACTAGGTGCGAGATAAAAAAATTCTATTATAAAGTTGTAGGCCGTCATCGAAAACCCTTAAAAATTGTTCACTCGACGAAAAACAATTTATTTATCAGTGAAAATTCGAGCTTGAAAAATTTACAAGTTGGTGAAGCCAAATTACGATTGTTTGAAACGATAATTGAAACCGAATTACCTAATCCAGGTGAAACTTTGGTTAAAAAAACGACCGGATTTAAAAAAACACGAGGCTATAGTTCAATCCTAAACATGCATTGGGTATTTAAAGGAAAACTTTGGGAGATTATTATCAGTGTTTGATAATATTTCGAACAATGCCTCGTTATTCAGTAGCTGAGCGTACCGAGATAGTTGCCATTTACTATGGAGAAGCAGCGCAAAACCTTAGAAGAGTGACTGAAATCTTCGCAGAAAGACATCCAAATGGAGCACCATCTGTAAATACAGTAAGACGAGCAATTCACGATTTCAATCAATTTGGTAACTTGCAACCTAGGTTTCGCGGATTCGGTCAACCGGATTTAGACTTCGAGAACAATGTACTCGCGTACTTTGTGGCATATCCTCGTCACAGTTGCGCTAACGCCGCTGCTGATTTGGGTTGTTCCGCAAATCGTGTGTGGAAAATTCTTCGTAAGAATCGCTATCACCCATACAGAGCTACGCTCCACCAAGGACTAATTGACGGAGACCATCAAAGACGTTATGAATTTAGCAACTGGTTACTAAATGCTGTCCAAGAAGATAGACAATTTTTGCGCCATGTTTTGTTTTCCGACGAAGCGTCATTTTCTAGAGATGGGCCCTTTAATCATCAAAACAGCCATCTTTGGTCTGACATCAACCCACATTGGGGTTTTGAATATCATCACCAGGTTCAATTTGAACGGGTCAATGTTTGGGTTGGACTTGTTGGAAACCGTTTGATTGGTCCCTTTTTCCTGCCGACGAACCTCAACGGCCAAAGGTATTTACATTTTCTACAGAACGAACTGAGTGACGCAATCGACGACCTTCCATTGGCTGAAAGACGTCAGTTGTGGTTTCAGCAAGATGGCGCCCCTCCGCATTTTTCCCGGCAAGTAACTGAGCACCTCAACAACGAGTTTCCTGAAAGGTGGATAGGCAGTGCATTGGCCAGCAAGGTCACCTGACCTAACACCGCTGGATTATTTTCTCTGGGGATTCGTTAAAGCAAAGGTATACGCCACGCCCATTGAAACTAGGGAGGAACTCATTAGACGAATAATCAGTGCTTGCCGAGACGTCACACCAGAAATGGTAGAGAAAGCGTTTGAGAACTTAATTGTCCGCGCACAAACCTGTGTTGCAGCCAATGGTGATATTATTGAAAATGTTTTGTAAAAATTTATGTGAATAAAATATCTGCATTTAAAAACCAAACGTGTACATTTTTTCAAGTGTGAAAACTCTACTACGTTTGTATTAGACTTGTTCCCTTTTCAATTATCGTTTCAAACAATCGTAATTTGGCTTCACCAACTTGTAAATTTTTCAAGCTCGAATTTTCACTGATAAATAAGTTGTTTTTCGTCGAGTGAACAATTTTTAAGGGTTTTCGATGACGGCCTACAACTTTATAATGGAAATTTTTTATCTCGCACCTAGTGGTCGAAAAATAATTTTTCAAAATTGGTGAAAAACATTACCGAAAACGCTCACATTTCTCAAACTGATGTCCCCCGGTATAGAGAATTGACCTTCCAAATTTGAAATCGGTACTATAAATAGTTTTTGAAAAAAAACACTTTTCCGAGCCAAAAAAAAAAAGACCCTGTATATTGCTATTGATTTTCTATAGACGACTTTTGTATGGGACATTTTCCCTCATCGTTCGGAACCTTTTTCCAACCGTGACATTCTCATCCAGCTGCAATTTGGACTCGTAACCGAACTGGTTGGTAAATTATCGGTAAAGTTAGAAGAGACCACCTATGGACTGTGCAAAGGATGATAAAAACGCGAAAAAGTAGATAAGTCCATAATTAAAAGGGATAATATAGCTAAACCCTAAACAAATTTGAAGAAATTAAAAAAATTAAAAAACTTACTAATTAACTCGTACCAATAGGTCTTCGAGCAAACATAAATACCCGAATCTCGGATCAAATAGAACTTCGAGTAATAAACTACATAAACACTAAATAAAATAGCCAGAAATTCCAACGGTGCGGGAAATATGGCTGGCGACTGTTATATCTAAAAGAAAAACTAAGCCTAATCATGAAAAATTTCAAAACGCGAGATTCGCGTATTTTTGTTTGCTCCAAGACCTATTGGTACGAGTTATTAGTAAGTTTTTTAATTTCTTCAAAAGTGTTAAGGGTTTAGCTTTATTATCCCTTTAAATTATGGTATATTTAGACACTAGGAAGCTCTGTGCTGAACAAAACCTGGATGAAAATGAGTTCGGTGATAATTTTTGCTAATCGTTGAAATTTTTTTTATTATGTTAGTTTTAGTTAGACGAATATTAAACACGTACAACTCGAACGAAATTGTCCGTTGAAACGAACTCTTCCCCCTTAAAAATTTCTAATTGAACGAGAATCCCACCTGACCGATAGTGCACTCGCTTAGACAAAGTTTTGACTGCTTCGAAGCTAAATTGTTGCAATTTATTCAACGTCAAAGTGTGAACTATAATGCTTTTCATTTTCCTCAAGTCATCGTCGCTAGATTCACTCATCCAGCTAAGTCGAGCTTCTTTGTCCCGGCTATTAACTAAAAATAGTTTGTGAATACATGGATTAGCCACCCCTGGAAGACATGGTGTGGGAACTTATAGGAATGTAGATTTTACATGTACACAATAAAGCTACGGCTCTACTCATCTATAAGTTTGTGAGTATACCTTAACCTCTCTATTATAACATTAAAAATGTTTTTATTAATTTAATAATGCCAACGCTGAGACGATACGCGGTAAACATAGTCTAGATAATAATATATAATAATCAGCTAGGCTAATTACCAAGGCACCACCTTATCAAATGACTTTTAAAGCCATTAATTCATGTGGCCGTGTTACAATGCCTAGGAGGGTGGTGGGACGCCCTTCACCACGCGAGCAAACAGCTCCCTACACTTACTATTACCGTTAACCTCGACAAGTTTTTATGGAAGGGGAAACTTAAGAGCTCGGGGAAAACCCCTTAAACTAGTGGGGAGAGAACTTGCCAACTCAACGCAGAACGAGTTGTTTCGAGTTTTCACCCAACCGTTACAAGAGGGATTACAAAGACGTAACTATCAGAGAATAATAATAACCAGCTAGGCAAATACCCAAGGCACCGCCTAAGGCCAAAGTCATCTAGATACTTTTAATGCCTTTAAAAAATGAACGGGTAATAATGCGTTGGAGGGTGATGGAAAATCATTTATGCCATGCTAGCCAAACAAGGAGATATCGTGCCGATTTGATTGACTTTTAAGAGGTGGAGCCTATTAGCAGTGCTTGAAGTGAATTGGGATACACACTTATAATAATCTCATTATAGTTTCTATCCCATTGTTTAAATAAATGCAATCAATGTAACTAATTGTCCATGAAACGATTATGTTGTATATGACCAGCACGATTCGGAACAATTCAATAATTTTGAAATTTTTGTCTCTGTGGAGAAAACATGGCAGCTGCCTGACTTTTACAATATTAGCTCCATACCGGGTTATGACCAATCACCGTCAAAAATGACATGCTTAAAAATAAATACACGTTAAAGATCCCACCAGACCCCTTATTCACCCTAAAATCCTGTACTCTTATTCAAAATAGATCCATAATTAGTCATATTTACCGTTAATTTCACATTTTCACAATGTGTACTTCTGTCTTTCAAATATTACTTCACTTATGTACCGTGTATTTAAATTTCACATTGGTAATAGTCAAGTTAATAGTTAAACGTAGATAAATGGGATGGCGGAGGGGTTGGTACTTTCGCCTTGCAGATAGGGGAGCTGTGTTCAATCCCAGCCTGTTTTTATTTTATCTCCCTACTGGTTAAAGAAGTTTACCCCGAGTTTTTGTTTTCCACCTGATTTAAAGGCATTAAAAGTGGCTAGCTGATTTGGACTAAGGTTCCTTGGTTATTATCCTAGCTGATTATTATTAATAATACGAAATTGGCTTTTTCGACTATTTTCTAGCCTTGTTTTCAACAAATTGAAATACACTAATATTTATATTTAAATACAAATATAATTGTAAAGATCAAATAGAATACGTACAGAGCTGAATGTACATCGAACACACTTGAGTATCCAGTGGATATTGCCTAAAATCTAATTGGCAACTGACAATAATGTTGTATCTGCCAAATAGTCAATCATTCAGCTTTCTACAGTCATGCTCATAGGATTAGACAAACATACAATGTGGGGTAGTGATGTAAGTCGGGTAAAAACCCAGTGGGTAGGGTATTTTTAAATAGGTATTTACCCGGGTATTTACCCCATGCACGGGTAAATACCCAAAACTAGGGTTTTTATGATTAGGGCATTAGTTAGTATCGGGTCGAGTGGAGCTATCTGTTATCCTCCTTTTCTACATCTGTTGCTTGGTTTGGGCTTATTAGGTAGGGCAATTTGGGCAAACTACATTTTTAAAAGCAGTTTTATATTAGTCAATTTTATTTCTAGCCTGGGAGTTATTCAAAGATAAAAATAAAGGTGTTGCTTTCATATATATTGCTGTAAGGAATACAAACATTCTAATGTCAACAAAATGACAAAGTATATCAGGAAATGTTTTAATGGCCCACATGAAATGAATAAAATCTTTAATTGCTCATGTTACTGTTAGTGTTAAGGCGGGTAATAAGATAGTCATGATGAGGAGTCTGAGGAGAGCCAGGGGCAGCAGAGACTGAACTTTCAAGTGATCATCCAGATAATGAATAAATAATATTTAATAGTTATCTCATATGTAATATTACTATGTAAAATTTGCAAAAAAAGTAAAAAAACAATAATTAATATTTAATATGAGAATAACTTGATGTGTTTGTGGGTTTTTCAATTACCGTATTCTTAATTGAATAAATTAAAAAATATTTAACAAAGAAATTAAAGGTGTTTATAAACACCCGGGTATTTATGTATTTTGGGTATTTACACGGGTAAGTACCTAAGGTATTTACCCTGCGTTATAAATACCCGGGTATTTTACATCACTAATGTGGGGTAATGTTTAGATTTAAGTGTTGCGTTACTTACCTGCTGTACTTGTACAAAATGTCTCGAGCCATGATTTCAATTACGGTGTTTGGAGATGTTACCATAAATTGAGAAGATTCCTTGCTGTTGTAGAAAACTATATCCGGTTGCCAAATGCAGTTGACAATGTGCTTGGGTAAAATAACAGGAGAAGTTATGTTTAAGCCATCCAGTGGGATAAAATTGTCTTTCCAGAAAAGCATGAGCAGAACTTGAATTGTGAATTGCTTAAAATACAATTTTTTTATTAACAATACACCAAATGAAATATTTTAAAATTACCAGCCTTACCATCCGTTCCTCATTAAAATCATAAAGCTGAAGAATCTTCAAACCCACTGATACTTCTTTCGGTTCTCCTTAAAAAGATAAAAAATTATTGGATTTTGAGGCATTTTTGATAATTGTTGCACATTATATACCAGTGTCGAACAAAGAGAAATTTTCGTCGTCGACACAGGCTTTAGGTTTTCGAACAGTCCAGTCTATGGCCTTTGTAAAAACTAATAAACTATAAATGTGGTATTTTATTAAAATTTGTTAAGTGATTGGAAGAACGCGAAGTTTCAAAAGTAGAAATTAAGATGAAATTTAAACGAAAATAGATTTTTAGAATTGTAAGACGTTGTAAAAGCTAGAATTGTACAGGTTAGACCACCCCTCGAAAACGCATAGGGATGAGTAGCTGAGTGTAGGCTGTTCAGCATTAAGCTTCGTCTACAAGTTTTTCCAACACGTTCTCGAGGGGGTGGCTTCACCTGCTGTTTAAAAAGAAACGCATAAACGTTAACAAAATTTTATACATTATTTTCAAATTGTGATTTTCTTGACAACAAATGTCGTTTATTTTCTGATTTATAATTTATTAATTTAAAAAATTGTACACTATACACTAACACTTAAGCAATAGCCATAGTGCTAAACCTTTGGTGTAAAATTTTCCAAAGATTGGGAAAATATTACTTGATCATGATGAAAGTGGTAACGAATATCGACATTTGACTTTCCAGGTTCAACAGCTGTAATTCTTGAAAATATCGACGATAACTTTACATCATTATGGTGTGCTTAAAAGATCAGTAAAGTCTCAATTTTTTATTTACATTTCCATTTTCTGCAATTAAGGTGAGAGGGTCTATAATTTATTTTTAAGAGTGTGCAACTGAAAGATATTTTTTTAAAATGAATTTACTTTCAAAGTTAAATGGATCAACATAATTACTATTGAATAAAATGCTGTAATGGTATTTATACCTTAATTGTGCTCAAAGCACTTGACTTGGGAAACACGATCTTATAGCAGCGATATCAAGATAGAATATAAGCCTATAAATTTAATTTGATGACAAGCTTTTATCATTTTTCAAACATCTTTGGAAACCAATTAGCTTCACAGTATGAAATCATAATCATATTTAAATTAACATATTTCCAATAATAATGAGAGTAATATTTTTGTTTCTTCATTTTATATTCATTAACGCAATGTTTACGTTAACACAGTATGTTCACAGTGTACTAGTTAGAAAGGCTCGAAAATATGTCAATTAAAATTAATACCTACTTCCTTTCCATATCGCTGCATTGTTACTTTGACACAGTCAATTTTACTGAGTTAATTTAAATAAGTTGCGTTGGTTAAAACATATGCACAGAAGTATGCAATGCAATTAAAATCTTTGAGCCATAGACTATATAAGCTATCGCTAACTAGACTAGCATCTCTGTGTCGTAGAAATGTTGACAATTTAACACCTAGCGCCCCGTATTATTCGTATAAGGAACTTAACAAGTTGCACTTTTCTGGCATCTATCTTTCTAGAACTTGAAATGGGATATTTTAGCTATAGCTAATATAATTTTTGAGACCATCCTACCGACTGACGCCGGGAGCGATTTTTTTAACGAAAAGTTCCTTCCGCGACTATTTGATGGCACTGATGCTTGGTCAAACTATTATCCGCAGAACACGTAAGTCTATGTTGCGATAGCTTATATAGTCTTTGCTTTGAGCTAAGAACCCCGCTTCTTATAATGCTTATATTTTTCGCATGAACCGTGTCCTCGGCCATTTTCAAGAAAATATATTGGGAGGCGAAGTACATCAGACATTAGTAAAACTAATTAACAACGGGAAAATATGGCTTATAAACAGGTTTTACAAGTTTTTTCATGGATAAATCTCTTCAATTGATATGTTTTCGCTGTTTTTATCATCAAGATCCTATTTACGGATAGAAGTTTTTGCATCATCCTGTTAATAAGTTGGAAGATATACCAACGCGAGGGAATATTAGCATTTCGAATCGTCAATATTTTTACCCTAATTCGAGTAGCACCTCGTTCAAGATATATTATATACTTATGATATGTTAATAGCATTGTTTTACTTATTATTTTAGAAATTTAAATCTTCGTTTTCTACGGTCAAATCAAGATTGATATTACCATTATTACTAGACTACTAATTAGAATAGCTAATTTCCTACTGTATAAATAAATGTTAAAACAATTTGTTTCAAAATAAATGCGCGATACCTTTACCAAACCAACCTGAAGACTGGCAATGTTCATTTGAAGTAGAATTTCACTTTCCGGTAGACACGAAAGCGGCAAAATTACTATATGTATATGTAGACCCTTATTTTTAAGCCTTTTTAACGCATGACGTGGACATAATTCATTTTGCTTTAATACGTACCGGCATTTCTTAATATATTTCGTTATAGCCCTTTTGTATTTCCCAAATGGAGCTATTGATCACATTCACTTGAAATTACAAGATTGAAAACGAAAATAGTACGAATATGAGTTCTTCAAGCGGAAATTTCTCTCGGGCTTTATTTCACGCATCGTCTACTAGATTCGGTTTTATGCATAGGTCAACGGGCTCGGGCTCACCCTTTGAGCGCGAGCTCAATTTGAGACTGAGCTCAGGTATTTTATATTAATATTGTGAGCTTGAGATGAGACCGAGCTGAGGTATTGCGGATCGAATATTGTAACTAGTGAGCCCTAGCTTGAGCCCCTGTTAAAATACAAATTACTTCGAACTCGAGCTTGAACCCATTTCGTGATTCACATTACTTGGAGCTCAAGCCCGAGCACCTATTAAAAATTAACGTACTAAGGGCCCGTTCCAGAGACGTTTTCCAAAGTCTCGTTAAAAAACAAGACTCGCGATTTAACGAAACCGATTTAACGAGACCTAGACTAGAGTTATAAAAACGCATTCCAGAGACATTTTAATGAGACTTCGTAAACTCCCGCTCTCGTTATTTCGCCTTTTTTTAATAAGCTCCGCCCACGTCCGGAGCCAATAAAAACGCCGGAAAATATCGGCGGTAAGCGGGTAACTTCAATCGCTCAGTTAAGCCTTAGCGTTGTCTGTGATTTCTTTCTTGTAAACAGTGGAAATTTTCCACTTTCGAGTTTCGACTACGTAATCTCGGCTATTTATCAGTTATTTTATTATATTTGTTAAATTGAATTTATAAATTTACAATTTTTGGTGGTTATTTACATTTGTTTTTATATAATATTTGCATTTATTTATTTATTTAAAAATGGGGTTAGCAAAGAAGAAGAGCTAAGGGCGAAGTTTAACTCGGGTTGAATGAAAGGCAAAAGGAAGCAATTGTTGCTGGGCTTAAAACTAGAATGGGTTTGGTCAACGGAGTTATGTGAGTAGTGAAAGCCTACAATAACATAGTAAAAGCGTGGAAAGAGATGGCAAAAGAAGTATCAGCCGTTGGTAAGGGGACAAAAAGAACTCTCCTACAAATTAGAACAAAATGGTCTTTCTTAAAAACATCGTAAAGACACTGGCCCAAGATATCATAAAGAACAGAAAATCAACTGGAGATGAGCTGACACCACTTGAGAATAGAGTGGTGAAACTAATTGGCGAAACTATGATTCGTGGTATAGCAGGTGTTGAAAATCGCATTGGTAGTACAGCAATGAAGAAACAAGTACATTAAACTCTACTTTATTTTCATAAATATTTAATTTTATTTACTTTAAATATAAAATTTGAATTGTTAAATATACATTACAATTTGTAACAATATAAATAAAGCCCCGTACCTTTTACAAGCGCTACCAGTTTCACATACCACCAGCGAGAACGAGTGGTTTTTTATTGGTACGCCAAGTACAGGGTGTTTTCACATTACTCCTATGATTACTCCACCGAGCGAGGTCGGTAATGCTCCCCTTAATTGGGCTGCAAAGAGACGTGGTAAAATATTTCTATTAAGTAGAGGATATCATTATTTAATTGAAATTTAATTAGGATTTCCATATTGATGACAAAACAACGGCACCAAAGATTGACAATGCAAGATATTGTCAATAAAATGGGTATATTTAGAAACGCTCAGTTTAGATGTATTACTTACTAGCAGATATAGCTCAGTTACATTTTTAAATAGACGCAAGGGCTGAAAACCCACTTCCAAATCCGCCTAGCCAACGGTAAAGGAAAAATCCAAAAGTGTTTTATGTCTTGTTTACGTTGCTCTTTTCTTACATTCTGTGAAAAATTGATTGACATTAATTAAGATATAAGTAATAAATTGGTATACCTGTTAAAGGTGACAAAAGAAGCTATAAAAAACAAAAACCTATTGCTGCTAGCAGTGCTGAAACATTAGACCACGTTGCTCTGTCTGTAGTAAATAATCAAGAACGATTGAATGGGTTTTAGGAATTGTTTCTAAACGAAATGCACAATTTTCTCTCTCCTTTTCCAGTCATTTGTACAATAGAAATAAAATTCTGGTTACCATACTCAACTCTTTTGTTCGGGCTGAAAAGGAAATTGAAAATTTTATTTCAGTGACCTCACCTTATGAACGAATAATTAATAACCCTGAAACATAATTACATTTACCAGCAGTATGTCTACTACTTTTAAATTAATTTAATGAATATTACTTATTACCTTTTCTCTAGCTTTCAGATGTAACACTTCCCACGACAATGGAACTTATTTCTTTATTGTTGTCAGCTGACCCATCGTCCAACGGAGCTGTCTCCATCCCATCTTCAAGCAGGTTTTTTCACTTAATGTCAGTTTGGCGGTAGATTTGAATTTCATTTGGATATTTTTCAAAGGTGGTTATCTCCTTCCGGTAATTTTTTACCCATAAAAGTAGTTAGGGGCTCAATAAACATTTCATTTACATTCTACTTTAACAACGAATATTCCATGACGTCAAAACATTCTTAAATTCAAATTAACCGCGTCCCCCGGGTAATCCGCGCGCGCCCCGCCTAGGTTATCACTTTTTACATCATTTCAACTTATTCCGTACGATAAAACGCGATAAGATATACGTTCAAGTGTCTTTCGAGGTAAGCGGAGATAAATAATATTGGCCTGAACACAATATGTTGATATACGAAAAAACAAATCGTCGCGAGAAATATCATAAATACATCGACTTTTCGACGATTTTACCCCCATTTCAAACCTTAAATCCCTGATCTCGATCCCGAACCTAAACCTGAACCTGCGATCGATGGGTCAACCTCACTTTCCTTCTACTTTGGCGGTAGATTTGAATTTCATTTGGATATTTTTCAAAGGTGGTTATTTCCTTCCGGTAATTTTTTACCCATAAAAGTAGTTAGGGGCTCAATAAACATTTCATTCAGTATATTAGGCAGTTTTTATCATTGGGTATCAGGTCAAAAGGGAGATGCGTTCCCCATTCTCTTTAAATGATAGCTACAATAATAAATAAATTCTTTTATTTTAAGAATTGAAATAATTTTTATTTATATAATGAGTACAAAAAATAATTTGACTAATGTTGTGAATGATTCGACAAACACTCAACTTGACAGTTTTGTGTCGATAACAATTTTCCGCCTTTCCAAAACAAATACAGCAGATGATTATGATGATCTATAATACGATTATTTTATATTACAATTGCTCCCAGAGTCACATTTTAAATATATTAAAACGGAAAGATCTTTCTTTCTTCTTTTCGTTTTGATATTAAATAAAAATAATGATAAACGAATTCTTACCTGCGTAGCAAAATCTAATCTAAGGGGTATCTTCAATTCGGGCCTTGGCCATTCCCATTTGTAGCTCAATAAACGTGGTTTCAGGTAAATGTTTGATTGGTAGTGCCAAAAATCCTTTTTTTTTTATATTCAATTCATAGTATTGGGTCACTCGCGTTACAATATTTTCAGCGGGACATCTGTTTCGATATTGTTTACACCTTGTTTTATCACGTTAGCTCGAAGAAACTCCGCCACCATTATTTCACTATTTTCTCCTCCGAACGCGTTAACGAGAGCTCCGGAGCTCTCGTCTAGCTCGTTAAAAAACATGACTTTTTGTCTCGTTAAAATGTCCCTGGAACGCGTTTTTGAAAAAGTCTCGTTAATTAACAAGACACGCCCCCTTTTTCGTTAGTTAACGAGACTTTTTCGTCTCTGGAACGGGCCCTAAGAGCCTGAGCTCGAGATCGATTTTTCTAGTTTTCACATCTGAGGTGAGCCCGAGCCCGAGACCGATTTGAATTCGGTTTTCGTATCTGAGGATGAGCTCGACCCCCTTCGAACTCGCGATATTGCTTAGCATTAACCCCACGTTCGAAATTTATTTTGGCAAAAAAAAAGCGTTAGAAGCTAGCGCCATCTGCCTGACCACCTTCGACTGTCCTCCAGGTGTGCCATTGATGCCGGAATGGAGCTTGAAAACACTTATTGGGCTATTTGATAAATAAATAGTGCGATAAAACATCGAGCTCGAGCTTGAGCCTTTAGTTTTTTTTAATATAGTGAGACCGAGCTCAAGGCCACCATTTTATTTGTAAGTACCTATAGTGAGCCTGAGCCCGAGATCACATGTCCAATTGTAGTTGTTGCTAGCCCGAGCCTAAGCCGGAGACCACCCGTCAATTTCTTAATATAGTGAGCGCGAGCCCGAGATTGCCCGTATATTTACAACTACAGTGAGTCCGAGCTCCAGACGGTTTTTAGGTTTCAAATCTACTGAGCTTGAGACCTCACATCGGCGGGGAAATTTAGATTGTGAGCCCCAGACCAACCGTAAGCTCATATACGAATTCAGTGAGACGAGCTCGAACCGAGCTATTGGCTTTGACCTATGCCAGCCACCTCCACTTCTCACGTTACTATGAAATTTATAGGCATAAGAACGAATTTATTATAATCGAAAAATAAGTTCAAATTATCCAAGTGATATTGCTATGGATCGGCCGATAATTAAATCCTGGTCTACGGTTATAAAACCAACAAATGGGTCACTATTGCATCTATTCAAGAATTTTAACCAAATTTAAAAAATCCCAAATTTGGCTCAATAATTACCCAAACTTGGGTCAAAGTATAATAACTTAAATTTTTGGGTAGAAATATATTTACCCAAAAACGGGAAAAATAAATATAAATTGCCAAACTCTTGGTTAATTTTATTTGGCCAAAAATTTTGTAAAACTCAAAGATGCCCAAATTAATTGGTAAATTTTAAAATTTAACCTTAAAATATCGTTAAATTAAAACGAAATTTACCGGAAATAATTAATGAGCCACCAGAACAGTTAAAATTTTGTTATATTTACTGAAAATAAAAATTTAAGGTGAATGCAAGTCTTGGGTTTAAATGTCTCAATATTAGCCTTCTTAAATGCACCTTACCAGAGACTAAATAATACTGTGTTAAATAAATGTTTCATTTTTAATATTATATACATAATTAAATTGAGAATAAGAGACAGACTGCTTAAATTAATTTTAAATTATAACTTAAAGCAGTAAAATTTTATAGATTATTATATCTTTAAGTGATGTCATTATAACCATAATAAGTTTTGATTAAATTTGAAAATAATTACAGATACATTATTAAGTTATTTGCCATATCGGATATGCAACAATATGCTAATTTATAATTTATAAGATTAATCATTGTTCCAAAAACAATATTTAAATTTAAGGTAAAAAATTATTTTAAGTCTATTCCTAAACATCTAAAATTCACAATGATAATTTTATTAAAAAATTGCAAACTATTGCCAAAATTCCATTTTTAAAGATTCCCCAAAAAATTTAAAGGGCGCAATATGATTAACTATGCCTATTACAAGAAGAATTGATACCCATTTCCCACTTTTGAACAATGTGTCTAATATTTTATACAACATTAGTTTAATCATTTAGACATTAAAATTTAGGACCAAAATCTCTATTTCTAGGATAAAAACTACGTCATAATATCCAAACAAATTGCTCAAGTTACTTTTAAACTAATATAAATATTAGCAGTCTGCAATAATTTTGATTCCATTTCATGTCTTGCGCTGTCATTATGACTGCTGTGTACGACAAATCTAAATTTGCCAAATTACAACCCTGTTTTCAATAATCGTTGCGAACAAGTATTTTTTTATACTGACCTTCAGTCTTTAACTCCTCACAGTACATATAATAGTTAAAGTTAAACCGGAAAGGTTTTCATGCTTGGTTCAATTTTTCCACATTAAAAATTATATTTAAATTTTAAATTTGCATCCTCACTTGGGAACACTGATTTATTCACTAAAATCAAATAATTTTGAAGTCCAGAATTGCTCACAAATGCTAACGATTAACAAAAACTCTTATAGTTACAAGTGTAATAACTGTGCGTCTTATGCAATTATATTTTTCGGTAAAAAATTAAATTTCTTAGAGGTAAACCAAATTAAGGGTTTTCAGTTCTGAATTTTAAAATATTGACAATAAATTTAGAACAATTTCACCCTATTAGCTGTAAGTTAAGATATGTCAGGCATATGTCCGTTTGAAAAAAGGTGATTTCGATTTACAATTTATAATATCTGAAATCACCCCATTTCCAACTGTATACTAATCACGGAATTCTTAAAGGAAAAGTCCAGGTTGGGTAAAACTTGTGTCTATTTGAAAGATTATGTTTAAATAAACTCAAAAATATCAGTCGTAAAATTGTATCTTTTTTAATGACGATAAATTAATTTTTAAACGAGCCAAATTTACCGCCAAGCATTTCTATAGGGTCACTTGTCAGCTTTTTCGTAACAACAAATTCAAACCCATGTTCTAATAAGTATTTAATACACATCACATTTGATTCAGTTGTCAGTTTGATTGCTTGGTAAGTCTCGTTGGTCAAAATTAACTGCTTTTCAACTTCTTTAATCTGATGTATATTTTCTAGAAAAGTGGTTTTCAGCCAAAGAAGTCGTTCATCGTCCAAAGAGAACAAATGACTCTTGTTTGGGTTACGAGATTCAGTAGCAAAATGCCTATTGCAGGAATTGTGTATGTCAAACCATTTTTGGATTATCTCCATATACTCTATTGTTTGTGTTGCTGTTTTAAACTTGGCAGCCTTGGAATGACTGAAGCTGTGGGACTTTAAATATTGTAGAGCTGCAATAACGGGTGGTGAGAATAAAGTGATTGCTCTTATTACTTTCATTTTTTCCAAGTTGTTAGGGTAAACGCAGGCTCTTGTTAAATTTCTCACTGCCTTAACAGGCTCATCTTTTTGCAGCTCATATAGCTCCGTAACATATTTGCCGGATATGCCTTCAATTCCATCTTCTGTTTCAATGTCCAGCAATTTGTTTCTTAAATTTTTTATAATGTGACTTGGGTCAAAACTGAGAAAGAGGCAACGCTGTTCATCTATTGGATGTGGAATTTTTTGACTTAGAACTCCTCCTCCAAGCTTCCTCATCATCGCAACATTACTTTTATGATTGTCCGTGACAATTCTTATGATAAAAAAACCACAATCTTCAATTTGCCGAATAACCATCCTTGTTAATGCATATAGATCACCTCCTGTTAGTTGCTTAGAAAAAAAAGGCTGCTGGTATGGTGTAAGACTCTGAAAGCCCATGAATTAAGAAGCACAATAGTTGATTTGCCACTACGGTGTGCTTTGGAGCATTCATTTTCTCAGTGGAGCAATCAATAGTATGTATGTTCTCTATATGTTTTGTACTATCTTTTAATCCGAAAACTCTGTCTAATTTCTTATCATAAATTAATTGTGGTTTAATAGACATCTCGTCAATTATCAATGACACAAAGGTTTCGTGTGGATCCAACTTGTTGGCTTCAGACATGAGCCTTTCTTTGATGGCTTTTGTATCTCCCGTTTCACCATCAATTTTTCCAACGTACCTCTTCAGTGTCATCTTTGATGGGAGCTTGAGGAAACCATTTTTCCTTGAAAATTGGTAACCTTTAGGAGACGCAAAGTTCCAGATTGCACATAGCCGTACAGTGTTTGTTGACCATGTGGGACGTTTACTTTTATAATTGCTTACTAAATCTAACAAGAATAAGGCTTCTTGGCTTTCTGGCTCGGCAGCATCTTCAATTATTTGTATAAGTTTCAGGTAAGGCTTTTGTTTAAATTCTAATGAGCTCTCTCTTAATGAGTCAACTATTTTTTGTTGCTGCTGTAATTTTTGGTTTTGACGCCACATTTTTGATTGCAGCTTATTTATGGTGACTTTGAGTTTTTTTATTTCTACAATTTCTTTTTCGATTTCATCTACAGCCACCTCAGAAATATCTTTTCCTGAAGAACTTGCACTAGCACTTTCAACATGTGTAGTAGAATTACAGGAAAGGACACACGCAAGTTCACTAGTAGGTTCACGTACTAAATTTTTTCTCTTCTTTGTAGGTTTAGGCTGCATATAGCTAGGATACTCAGGAAAAACACTTGGCACAGTTAGTTTTTTTAGCTTACGCATTTTTAAACCTGAAAAAACAATTGTTTATTAATCAATACTGAAAGAATGTTATACGACTGATAGAAATTTTTTTAAATAAAGATACAAACCTGAAATATAATCTTCTTCCTTGAAATGTAGACTACATACTACATCTTTGCCATTTTCACTCATTTGAAAATCTTTTCGTTTAATGCTTTTTAACCATAATAACCGAAGATTTTCATTGCTTGGAAACTCGTGAAAAGACAAATCTTTTCTATTTCTTGTATTTGAGGTACAATACGGTACGCAAATAGACGGCATGGTTTATATAAATTTATATACGTTTTATTAATAATACGAATAATTCAAAAATTACCAAGACGTTTCTAAGCTCGATTTTCAAATAATGCTTTCAAAAATGGCGCCTTGTATCAATAACGCGTCTCCTTATATGCAATTATCCCCTCTTTGACTTAAAAACACATTTCCTTTCATTAGTTAAGTTTATCTGGCAATTTTACCCGAACATAATTCTAAAACATGTTATTTTCATTTATGCTAACGTGTTTTTTCCGAAGAAAAATTGTTATTACCAGAGAGAACGTTCTTCTCGGATTTAATTCGAATCCCCCGTCTTTGCCTGTAATAAAATTTACATATTTTGTGAGGAGACGTAGTGCCTCTAACGGAACTATTTTCTTTCGCTTATTTACATGGGATTTGAAAATATTGTTATGGCCGCTATAGCGCGGCAGCGCGAAATCAAAGTTGGCCGTGCCTAAAGTAACCGAAGCTATTGCGTGTCTGTACTTTTTTCCAAATATTTTGTGTCAACGGACTCGCGATGGAAATATTTAAAATTTGTCTAATGATTAAACAAAACTACTCAATTAATTTAGTATTAATTTTAAAATTTGCTTGACAATTTCAAAATGTATTCCAAATATTTTCGAAAAAGAACCATTTTTTTTGTAGCAGGATATAAATAGCAATATACGGTCAATATTTGTTACATTTTTGTGGCAGAAAATAGCAATATATATTTTGGAAAACGTGTAACTATTACTATTTAAATTTAGTTCTAGCCACAAAATTAAATGTCGCAGCGTCCTACGTATTGATATTTAAATTTAGTTCATGATATAAAAATGACATATTTTCCAAAATATTTCTCATTGCCAAACTACACCATTTTCCATCGTGGCCCACTTAAATGATTGGATAAAAACAAACTAATATTAAAAAATATTTCTGTTGGGAGTCTGTTAGAATTCAAAATATTTTCAGGGAAAAGAACAATGGTAGTCGCCCCCCCCCCCCTCCACATTTTATTTGAAATGAAACTTACCTACTACCACAATCTATACTAAGAGTGCCTCATTGATTCTGTAGAAACTTATTTCAGGTACCACTGTTACATTACTGAGCGTGGTGCCGAATATAAGCTATGACTGAAAGTGATATAAATGTGAGTATATTTCACTTAATATTGATTTGATATTTTGGTAAAAAACACTGAAATTTATTAGAAATTGTTGGATATATTTTCTACCAATTCATCCATTTTCTCTTTACCTTAAATTAAATAATATACTTATCCTTCCATAATGGCTAAGATTTATATCAGTCCAATGTCACGCATGGATATATTTTAAGCTTGATTTTAAACTAAAAATCGTAAATTTAACTTATAAAAACGCATGTCACATAATAGTGGGGAGTATGTGACTAACATTTTAAAGATAGTATTTTTCGCCAATGACCATGTTTTTGAGTTTTTTATCGTTAGGAAACAATATTTTTCAACAGACCGTTCAAATTAAATTTTTAAAGTGTAAATTAAAAAAAATTTACTTGGCGTCTTTTTTAACTCTTGAGAGTTGCACCGCTGGAAGTAATACTCGACTTGATTAATTTTAAATTGCTTAGCTGAATTTAAAATAATTCACATTTTTAGTACTGGTTTGTTTAATAATTCAGATAAAATAGTTGCTACTTTAATTATATTGGCAGTCCCAAAATTGAGGAATTAGTTTTTGTATAGTCGATTCAATTATTAATTTAAATTTAATTAATTTTTCATTTATGCACCTATGCTGAAAGTTTGAACTTAAATTTATAACATATTAAATTGAAATCCTGCAAATGTTTAGTGTCGATTTTGCCACAAGATGGGGTAAGAAGATCTACGTACAGCTGCATTGGACTCATATGAATCAGATTTTTTTATTTAAAAAAATAAAAATAACCATTTATATCTTTGACCCATCCCATTTAAGTATTAATTTAATGAAAAATAATAATTCTTGTATATCGGCTCTTTGGAATATTTAGTTAAGATTTAAAATAGATTTGAAGTAAATTTTTACTTAAATATAATAAGAAGTTTGAATTTTTCTCTATAATCACGAAAGAAATATCTATTATATCTTTCTGTAAATATATTGTAGAAATATAATTCAACATGGATCATTTCCAATCAACTGATGACGACTCTTTTCCGAAACTCTTATCTGCAAGGCAAAGAAGCCGAAATAATAAAAAAACTTTTGAGGAATTGTTTCATACTGAAAACAGTAGTGACGTTATATCAGATAGTGACCGAGAAAATGAAAGAGAAATGGGTGTAATCCACAATGGGAGCGATGTAGATAGTAATAATGTCGTAGAGTATAGTTGCGAATCACCAACAATTAGCTCGGATGTTCAGTCAATTTTAGACAGTGATAATAATAATGAAAGCGATTTGGATTCTATCGCTACTAATGACATGAGTGATGCTCCCGATATACCATTTGACACCGACTTAGCTTTGTGGGCCCTACAAAATAGAACAACGCACATAGCTTTGGATAAATTATTACAACTATTACGTAAACATGGCCTTGATCTACCAAAAGACAGTAGAACACTTTTAAAAACTGAAAAAAGGGTAACTGTAGTGAAAACTTTCGGAAACGGAGAGTTTGTTTACTTTGGAATTAAAAAGGGTCTAATTAGGTTTTTGTTATAAAATTATCCCTACGAACAGGACATCTCATTTGCTGTGAATATTGATGGAATCCCGATTTCCAAAAGTGGAACCAACGAATTTGGCCAATTTTAGTTACAGTTTTCAATTTTGATAATGGGTTGGTTGGGAAACCTTTTATAGTTGCAATTTTATGTGGTGAAAAAAAACCTGTTCCGTTAAAGGATTATTTAGAAGATTTCAATGAAGAACTTCTAGACCTTAATAGAAACGGTTTTAATCTTGGTGGAAAAAATTACAGTGTAAGTTTAAAAGGCCCCTTTATCTTAGACACTCCTGCTAAAGCACATTTAAAACGTACCAAAGGGCACGCTGGGTATAGTTCTTGTGATAAATGCGATGTCGAAGGGGAACGAATAGATCATACAAGGACTTTTATTACTAATGGAACTGAACGGCTGCGCACTGATCAATCGTTCTTAGACAAAGTAGACGAAGAACACCATTCAGCTGGAGATCCGTCCCCTCTACTAGCACTTAATATTGGGATGGTAACACAATTTCCCTTAGACTACTTGCATTTGGTATGCTTAGGTGTAATGCGAAGACTAATCTACTTTTGGATGAGAAAAGGACCGTTCTCTGTTCGCTTAGGCCAAAGAAACATAGATATAATTTCCGAAAAATTGTTAAATGCACGTAAATATATCCCAACTGAGTTTGCTAGAAAGCCGAAAGCATTAAAACACATATATAAATGGAAAGGTACAGAATTAAGACAGTTTCTTTTATATACTGGCCCTATTTTATTTATAGGAATTCTTGGTAAAAATTGCCTTAAGCACTTCAGGCTTTTTCACTGTGCTATTTATATTTTGTCAAATCGCAATTTATGTAAAACGCTTACAGATTATGCTGCGGAGCTTATTAATATGTTTGTATCAGAGTGTCAAAAACTTTACGGTGATAAATTTATAGTTATGAACGTTCATAGCTTAACTCATTTGCATCTAGATGTGTTGAGATATGGCCCACTCGATTGCTTTAGTGCTTTTTCATTCGAAAATGAGCTCCAATTTATAAAAAAGGAATTGAGAACTCAAAATAAGCCGTTGCAGCAATTATGCAAAAGATTAAGCGAAAAAGAAAACTTTGATTTAAACAGTTCTGTTAGGAAAATTGAGTACCAATTTATCAGCCCCTGGGATTATAATTATGAAAATCGGGGTTGTAGTCAACTCCCAAAAAGAGGCAAATCGTATAAAAAGATAAGTTTGTAATATCAGTTTTTAAAGCTGATTCCTTCTTTTTAATAGAAAATGGCCATTATGTTATAGTTGATAATATTTTCCAAAGTTATGATAATGTTTTAATATTTGCTCGTGCATATAAAGTGGTAACAGACCTTTTTGAGTAACCAATGAAATCAGCCAAAATAGGAATAGTTAAAGTTTCTAACTTGTCAAAAACAGTCAATGTTTATGACATTGGTCACGTTACTAAAAAGTGTGTTGCAATTCCGCATAAAGGCGAAATGATGATTATTCCTATGCTTCATTATTAATAAGGGTGAATAAATACTGAGAAGTAATAAGGAAAATTTTATATACGAATAACAATTTTTTTTTATACTAGTACGCTGTAGGTCATTTTAAGGAGGACGACACTGTCGAAGTGGTTTTAACCTCTTGGTTAACACAGCAAGGGGAAAAAGGCTACTTCCCTTCAAAGGGTCCAACGTTTTTTTTCCGGGCATTAAGAAACTCCATAGCACCGGATGATTCTTTTACATTATATGACATAACAGTTATAAGACAATAAAACGATTATGTATAATAATATTACCAAAATAGATGATTACCAAAAAGCTATGGACAAAGCAAACCGGAGCAGGGACGAAATTGATGTTTCGAAAAGTACGGACAACGAAGAAGTTAAAAAACGAAGAGCGAAAAAGCCTATCTCCAAAATGATTGAAAACGATAATGAAGATGATATAAACCAAATATCTTTAGATGCCCCCAAGTCGAAAAAGAGAATTGGAAAAAAAAAGAGTGATGAGTATGAAGTACCACCTGCGCCAAACTCGTATTGAATAGTAAGTGTATATATCTAAAACAGTTTACTACTTGTGCAAGATAACACACTAATAAATGAGTTAACTTTATCTTTAGCAGATAATTCATTAGAAGTACTTGTTCAGGATGCTGAATTGTTAGAAAAACAACACTGTGACTATATATTAAAAACCTCCCAGAAAGATGGTAAATTTTTAAAATCATAAAATTTCTTGTGGTTTCTTATGTTTGATTATTATTGCTGCAGACGACTCACAGAAAGAACGCACCAACAAAGAGTTAACCACTAATTCCAACAAAAAGTTCAGAAGCAAGGCGAATGGATTTTTGACCAAATCTAAAATAGAAACCGATTTTTCAAGTGAAAATGGTAAAAAAGTTTTAAAATTTTGTATAAAAAGTTATATTTTATTAATTATTAATAGATTTCAGTTCGGGATGCGAGTCGAGTTCTAGTCCAATTCCAAAAAATGATCGTCAATCTGGTAAGTTTAATTTTAACATTGTGGAAAAGTAATAAAGGCCGGGTATATAAATTGAGTTATATTTTATTATTTAAGGCAAACGTATGAGTCAGAAACAAAATTCTACACCAGTCAATATTGAAGCAGATAGCAGTGACTCTGAGAGGCTCACTCCTAATAAGCCGAAAAAATATTGTAATTTAAGTTACCATTTTTATTTTTAAGTTATATTATATTTTTGTGAAATAAAGTAATGTTTATTTCAGCTACAGACAGAAACAGATTATTTAGACCTTGCTCTTTTGACAATTCATCGGAAAGTGATGAGTTTGAGCACCTTGTAAAAAGAAATAGTAAGTGCAAGGCCTAATTACATTTCCTATTCTTCCATTATTTAATAACATTTTCTTTTAAAGACAAATCAAAGTCTTCACATAAAAATTCTTTTAGTCGTCAAAGTCATTTAAAAGGTGTAGAAAGTACCTACCAACTTTCATTAAGACGTGAAAGTGAGACTACAGAAACAATTGATATGAGTAAGATTTTGTAATAGTAATTATAATGTATAAGAATTATAACGTAATATTTTCAGGATTTCGAAAAAAAGTGTTATATCAACTTAATGATTTAAAACAACAAATACAGCATTTGACAGCGATCTCAAAGCAAATTTTAACCAATTTATTTTACTCTAACCACTCAGCCACCAACGCTTCTAAAAAAACAGCTTTGGCGAATGTCCTTTACAAAGTTATAACGTTAGGTACTATAATTTTTCTACATCATTTTAAATATTTATAAAATATATTAATCTTATATTTAATGAAAAAATTTTAAAATTATATTAATGTAATATTTAATAAAATATTTCTAAATTATATTAATCTTATATTTAATGAAATATTTTTAAAATTATATTAATTTAATATTTAATAAAATATTTCTAAATTATATTAATTTAATATTTAATTAAATTTTATAAACTATTTTAATCTTATATTTAATTAAATTTTGTAAACTATTTTAATATTATATTTAATTAAATATTTATATATTATTTTAATCTTATATTTATATATTATTTTAATCTTATATTTATATATTATTTTAATCTTATATTTATATATTATTTTAATCTTATATTTAATTAAATATTTATAAATTAAATTAATCTTATATTTAATTAAATATTTATAAATTAAATTAATCTTATATTTTATTAAATAAATAAGTATTTTAATGTAAAAGATGATCGTGATCAAGAATTGAACTCGGGTCGCATTGTTACCACGCGGATAGTTCACCGCCGAGCCATTGACTTCCTTAAGGAAAATGTTAAAGTAAAGAAACCATTATGATAAGGCGGGTTTTTTTACTAAAAGGATGAATACAATATATGTGGATATTTTTTATTGAACTTTGTTTTTTTATTTTTGTGAACTTGTTTTTATTTCGTCGGGAATTGAACCGGGAGCACGGTTTTAGGACTTTGATTCGTTGCCGCTGTGTTTTTGATTCGTTGCCGCTGTAACATATTATTCAATGACATTGTTAAACTCTTTAATTGTCAGTAGATTTAATTTTTCGGATTCGCTTTTTTGTTGTGTTTTTTAACTGATCGAGATTACGTTCTTTTTGTCTAATCTTTGGTATTGTTGGTTTTTTCTGTCTTATATTTGTGTCTACTATTTTTTAAGTTTATTTCCTTTTCCCGCAAAATCGTCCAGTCTTAGAGGAACCTTTAAGAGCGTAAGCCATGCCCAAAAGCTTATCCGGTTTTATTATAATAACGTGAAAAATCGTATTTGTGAATGGTAAGGTGTTGCGCTTCAATATTATATTTTCTATTGCTTGATTTCTAAGTATTTGAACTAATTTATTGCTTGACTGCGTTATAATATATTCTATGAGTTTTTTTCTGAAGTCTGATTGATTGGGTTGTTATTGTGTAATTTTTATTTTTTGATATTCTAATATTTTAAACTGGATATAGTATAACGTTATTTCTGCGTATTTCGAATGTGCGTGACGTGGAGGGTATTTTCAAGTTTTATTAGGATCAGTTTTTTTAATTTTAAATATCTTTCGTTTTATTTGTATTTTATTCTTATACAGTCTTTGGTTTCCTGAGTTATTGGAAATTGGACGGCATTGGTCTTTTTCATGCGGTATGTGTCACAGCGTCAACTGGAAGTCTACGAGTCGTCCACTACCAGATGTCGAAAATAGCTTTTCTACGGTATCTTCATCAAGGGCAAATGTTGAAATAAAATGAGCGTTAAAGGTGTGGCTATAGTATTTCGTAAGCCAGAAAAATACAAATACCCTTTGTAGAAATATTTCTTTCATTAAAATTTGCTTCGTATTATATTCATCTGATAAACTTGTACCGTAAATAGGGTTAAATTCAATTGTGCATTGTTTTAGTACGTCTAACTCACTACTGTAACTACTTAATTTATAATATTCTGAATAAATTAATTTCGGTTGTTTCTTCTCAATTATTTTAATTATAATTAAAAATTTACACCGGGCGGGATTGAACCTGGATTACGTTTTTAGTAAATAACTCTGAATTGCGGAAATCTATCTTTAAGGGTCATCTCGAGCAATTAATACCGCTAGGGACAATTCTTCCGAGGAGAGGTATATTTTGGCTTGCCAACTTGTTTTATCCTTCTATTATATGTTTCAAATAACGGATTAAAAATCTTGACAAGATATTTAGATAACTGATTACAGGGGCCATTTCTTACTAAGACAATTGGCCTCATTTGGTAAATTTTTTTTTTGCATATACGGAAGAGGATATAAATATGGATTGGAAAAACTTTGGGAAATTATGCGATAACAATCGAACAGAGTTATAGTTTTGTTTTTAGTTTCTTGTTTACGAATTTTCTGATTTATTGATCCTCTTTCTCACTTGTATCTTATTTTAATTTTGTATAGCTTTTCGTTTTTAATCTTTTAAAATCATTATAACAAAGTTGTTAATTAATCAGCATTAAAAATAATGGTCTTTTCTAGTTTTTTAAAAATTTACGGGCGTATTTTTTATTCACCCTTAAATTGTACGGGAGAAGGGGAGTTAAACTTATAAGAAAGTAATGGGGAAGCGAAACTGGGGGAGTTATAACTAGTAATAAAAATTAATGTTGCTAATGTAACAAACCAATATTGTCGGGACGTTTTCTATAATCGTTTTTTAATTAGAGTGCTTGACGAAGACTGCTGGGACGGTCGCAACCTTGCCGTGATTTTTTATTTATAAATATTGTTAGACTATCCATGAGACACTTTTGTTTAAGACTCAATTTTTAAATAGAATGTATTTCCTTTTTATTTTATTTCTCGCTTCGTTTCAAATTAAATCGATTGGGTAGAAGATAGATGTAATAACGAACTACGAAGCAGTTGCTTGCCCAAATGCAATTAAATAACATGGATATTCGTAAATATAATTTTATTGTTAATAAATTATAAAGCTTTAGCTCGGTATTTAAATTATATAAATAACACGTGGGGTTCCATTATTCCTCGATTTTCTGCAATGCATGTTTCTGTAAGATGAAGCAAATCATGAAAATAATGCTGTATTATATCGGGAGCTACTAGTTGGAAAGTATCAATAATAAACTGGTGCAAATCTTTAAGTTTTATAATAGGCATCTCGTAAACGTACTCCTTGATGAAGCCTCATATTAAAAGGTTGAGCGGTTATAAGACTGGTGATCTTGGAGGTCATCAAACTGAACTGTTCTGTCCAATCCAACGCTGAAGGAACTCAGCGCTTAAATAAGCTTGAAGTTGATGCGGTGGCACACCGTCATGCTGAAACCACAGATGTTGGAAATCGGTGAATTGAGTGTCATCCAATGTACTCCCTACTCCCTTTTGTAAAAGTCCCAAATAGTTCTGTACGTTCAGAAGATGTAGCAAAAAAAGAGCTGATCGTCGACCAAACCTTCTTATACGTTGTATCGAAATTGCACTTGAGTGATTTTATAGAGAAGATTAACATGTTATCACAAGTGGATATCCTGGTTGTTGAGAGGGCACGCGGTGTGACACCAGGTATATCTGTCGTAACCTTTTTAGAGTGCAATGCCTCAGAAGTCTACACTAATAATGAGCAAATAAAAATGTTAGGGTAATAAAAACATTAATTTTCATTGTTATCAGTAATTTTATAAAGAAAAAACTAAAGGCAAATACAATCAAACGTGTGTTAACCAACACTGCTTCCATTTCCGAACATACAAAAAAAACTAAACTGCCGTAAACATTTCAGTTCCACCAAACCATTCGGTAGGATTAACTGGAATATGCCCTATTGCAGAAGCTCTTCAATATTTAACTTTCTAATTTAAAACGGCATGAACTATCTTGTACGCACAAAACTTACGAGAGAAAGAGGAACGAAAACCAATTTCAAATGCTAGTTCAGTACATCATATACAAAATAATACGATCTCCAAGAGGGTAAAGCTACAACAATTTCGGAAATTTAAGAATACATGGCACTCCTTGAAACAAGATTTCATCCTCAATTGTAACTTTTAATTTATTTTCGATCCAAAAATTCGAGCTATCCACGAAAAACATTTTTATTGATAAGAAAATCGAAACCTAGTGTTTTGACAGGGTGTTCGAAAAATTCGGAAATTATTTGTCTTTTGTACAGATCTTCGAAGATAACTGAGCATCTCAAAAATATTAGTGAAGAACTAGAAGAAGACGTCTTCAAGTAACTCGGGTAAATTTTCCCGAGGAAAACGTAAATTAGCTTGACCATTTAGCCTAGGCGGTAAAAAATGGTCGCCGACAATGCCACAACTCTAACTCTAGTCGCGAGTAGGTTTCTTTGACTCCACTCGTGGTTGTTATGTATATTAAGTTCTCGGTCTCTAGAGAAATATGCCTCGTCGGATGTCAACAGAATTTTCAGGAACTGGAAGTCATTATCTACTCTGTTCACCAACCACTGACCAAACCTAAGTAACAGAGGATCGTCCGTTTCTTTTAGGGCTTGAAACTTTTGAAAGTGGTATGGGTAAAACTATATGTAACATAATTACTCATAAGTATGCCTCTGTATAATATTTCCATTGAAAAAATTTCAATGAGACCTTGTTTCACGCGGAACATATATTAAGCGGACCCAAAAATGCTTATAATTCTTGCGCTATTGAAAAGGTTACCATGGAAATGAAATCATGTGATCGCGAGGCACGAGCTAAACTTGACATGGGCAAACCCAGAAACGCGCGAGGAATTCTCACTAACTTCCGTTTCCCATCAGTAAAGTTGATGACGCATATTTCGTCACGGAGTTGTAAGTGACGTGACTTTCGTCATATCCCGTGAACAAGGTTTCATTAACGAAAATGCTTTTATGGCATACTTATTAGTGATTATGTTACAAATGGTAAAACTGATGCCCATGTAAAATATGCCAGACCAAAGAATGATTTACTCACAATTGCTAACCAATTCATCTCGTACTTGCCCCAGGATCGTGTCCAATAATGGTTGAAATAATATTGAGGAAAATACTAATAATAAATAGTTTTAATCTGTTATAACCGGTTCTTCAGTAGTTTCTGGAACTTTAGTGCTCTCTCTCAATTACTTGCTGGTTGTACTCGGCCGCTTTCTTTTAGTCTACGATCAAAATCTATACAAGTGCGACGATGTGGTTCCCTTCTTGCGGGAAACTGCATTTGGTTCAACCTTCGAGCTTCTTTACCTTAGATAATTTAAGTAAAATGCGCGATATTTGTTATAAAGTTTAATGAAAAATAAGGATTTTAGAAACCAAATTCTAATTTAATACCTTCCGAATGCAGAAATTTCTTTTTTCAAATTTAGTTGGACCTCATTTTTACCAGTTGCGTGGCCGGCCCGATCTTCCGATTTAATGCCGTACGATTTTTTCTCAGGGGTCCTTTGATACACTAACTAGTAAGTGTACAAGACGGAAGTACGAGACGTTGAGGACCTACAACAACGCATATTTGACGAGTAAGAGACAATTCGAAACACTCCCGGAATTTTTGCCAGAGTTCGTGAAGCATTCATTCCGTGGTCATTTTGAACAATTCCTGTAATTGTTGTTAATTGTGTCTTTAAATCTAACTAATTTAATTAGTATCATATGCATGTTTGGCAAAAATAGAATTAACAAATTGGTTTTTGAAATAATTTAAAATAGGTTGGCATTACCAAAATCATAATTTAACATAATATACATCTAACAATTAAAAATCTACAAATAAACTTTAAGCACTTGTTATTAATTTAATGGTTTTAACCCAAATAAAACGCCTTCGAGTTAAAGACATGTTTATCCGAAACAACCTGTTTATTATTAAATTAGCAAGTAAGAAAATATATAATTTACTAATAATGTTAATTACTAGTTCTTTATTTAGGATAATGATTAATTTGCCAATGTCCGGTAAGCCTAAAGTTTCGTTTACACTAATTTGCCAAATTTTAAGGCGTTTATAAAATATCATTATTACACGGGCTTGAGGAAAGCAAACTTAAAATGTTTATCGGGGTGACGACCGCCGTAGCTGGATTAGTTGGATACCAAAATTCAATTTCCTTAATTTATTTTCTGAACTTTCTTTAGAACGATTGGAATCGATATACTATATCTAATTTAATATAATTATGAATTGTGGTAGCGGAATATGGTTTGGCCCTCAACCCACTTTTTTATGGGAATTAGGACATTTTATATTAATATTTTAAGCATTTTTCATGCTAAAATTGTAGCGAATCTAGCAGTTTTATACTCAGTAACAAAAACAATAAAGAATTACAATGCCCTTTTAAACATTATGATAAGCAACTGGAAAGCTCATGCTTTGAGCTTGTTGGTGAAGTTGCTTTAAGCTCTTTTTAAATCATAAAACCAGATTTTGAATGAAATACATTTATTAACGCGATAATAACTATTTCCAAAGTATATTACAAATAAGCTAATTATTTTTCAAGCTCAAGCCTTTGCTTTTCCCCATTTTTCTGTGGCGATCTTGGTAATCAGAAGCCGGTCGATTTGTTTTAAGTATTTCTAAATAATTGCACGTGTTGTTTTACCGAAGCGGTTTTTTTATTTGTGTTACACTAATGGCGTAAGAATCGATACAGTTTGGTTAAAAGGTCTGTTACAAGTGGGTGTTTTGAAGTTAACATACACACTTCCATCGCAAACATTATTTTCCACAAATGATTTTAAACACTGCTCATTTATTAACTCAATTTTAATGGTGTGACATAATAAATGGTTAATATTAAAAGTGTTTTAAACAGTTTAAATTAACATTTAAGGTGGTTGGAATACGTTGTGACCACTTAAGACTCAAATATTAATTGTGAATATTTTTATTTATAATATTACGGATCAAATAGGGCTCTTTCCAATTTTCTGCAAACTGATTTGCATTGTTTATTAATTTGAAATCATTAACAATGGTTTTTAACTTCAACATTTAAATTTATACTCGAAACAAAGAAATTAATTATTTACAAAGTCACCGTTTTTTAATTATTTTTATATGCTAGTTGTTTTGGTTTTTATAACGCATAGCTCAAATAAAGCATTAAATGTAAGCATTTATTACACTCATCAATAGATGAGATTTTTTACACAAATGTTTTTGAATATAAAATAATGAATTAAAAATTATTTAATGACTAATAATAATCAGCTAGGCTAATACCCAAGGTACCACCTTAGGCCAAGTCATCTAGCGACTTTCAATGCCTTAAACAGGTAGCCGGGTTACCATGTGTAGGAGCGTGGTGGCAAAGAACACAAAAAGGATAAAAAAATTCGAGTAGTCATTGAAAATGAAGATAATGTTTGAGTAGAAATCAATACTAAGCTCTAATTGAAAAACCAACCTAAAAAGGTTATAACAGAGTTATTTTAAAATAAGATGATATAACGCGATACGTGCAAGAGAGTTAATAATTATTTGAAATAATTTTTATTATTATTCTGTTATGAAGAATTCCATATATTCGGAAGTTATGAGAATTTCTCAGGATTTCGATCAAATTTGATAAAAAAATTTAACGTTAATTATTATGAAGCATATTTACATTAGATTTCCTCAAAATGTTACGTTAAAAGGAAGCACCTATGGACTGCATTGCAAAGGATGATAAAATTCGCGAATAAGTAGATTAGTCCATCACTCTCCACCTATTCGGCTTTCCGTTGCTTCGCAACTCGTTTTGAAATTTTTAATGTTTAGGCTTAGTTTCTCTTTTCGGTTTAATAGTCGCCAGCCAGATTTAGTTTTTCACTCGAAGATCTATTTGGTCCGAGCTATTTGTAAGTTTTTAAATTTCTTTAAATTTCTTCAAATTTGTTTATGGCTTAGCTTTTTTCTCCCTTTTCATGGTGGACTAATCTACTTATTCGCGAATTTTATCATCCATTAGATTTCCTCGCTTACGATAAAGTAGTGATTAGCTGTAGATTTTCTCTTTATGCAAATAACAAATGCATTCCGTAGAACAATATCCCATTTTATTATTTTGGTTTGATCTAATGGTATTTGGTTTTACAGTAGCTAGTTCGTATATATTTTTAAACTAGTGATCATTCGTTTCTAAATGAAATCCTATGTTCTGTACTTTTTGTTATTCTTATTTTTCAGTTATACTCAATTTATGTAAATTATAACAATAAATATGTAATAAATAAGTAAATTTCTTACCCAAATTATTGTCAAATCACTACCGAATATTTTATAGTTTTAGAAATTGTAAAGTGCTATATCATTTGGAAAACATTAATATGATTCTAAATACCTGCCAAATTTTAGAAACTGAGCAAGCTACGTCGCTTTGAGATCATAATCTACGTTTTAGCTCAAGTTTTTAGCACAATATCAGCGTCTTATAATTATATTATTTTTGCAATTCCACAATATATTGGTAAAATATTAAAATTTCAACACGTTTATTTTATTTATAAAGCTAGATCATTTATGATAAACTATATTTTATTAAAAATGACCTGAAAGTTTCATCACCGCACACTGGAGTATTTCATCACAATATCTGGTCAAATTTCAAATTTTTTAAATTTGTCCAAATTGAATAGTTTTTCACTTTAGTAGTTGATATACGAGACTACAACTTGACATAGTTATATTTTTTCAAACACGAACTTTAGTCTGCCCTATAGTAGCAACCGAAAGTTCAGGAAGCAAGATTTTGAAAACTTTTACTTCTCGGATTTCAAAGCAACGCACTCAACCTTGGTTTTCGGGTTTTTCGCTTTAACAAATAGTTTTCAACTGTTTCATGATGGAAGCTGTCAAACAAGTTAAGAACTTCATTTTCATGTATTTTTGGGGTTTCTAGGACTTTCCAATGTGCACTTATGCGACCTTGAAGTTAGGTTTTGTTTTTCTATATTTCAGGAATATCCACTTGAAAATGTTATACTTCCAAAGGCTTCCAATCTCATTTTGTTTTACCATAATATGATAAGTAGGGCTTCTAGTTTGCAGCTAAATGATAATTGACAGCACCCGGTATATTGAACTCTTATGCTGAATTTCAACTTTATATGATGTAACTCTCCATTGCGGAAATTTCCAAACGAATATAAATGGTTTTTTAAAACAAAAACCATAAATTGTGTGTTTTTTTTAAGCCATACCAGTTTGATTACCTAAGCAGTTCATTAAATACAAATTCAATGCATTTTTTAATTTAAAAACGACTGAATAAATTTTTGACATTTTTTAGACCTAAATACCCCACTGTGGTGCCGGTTAAACTTAGATATCGCTAAAGCTTTTTGTCGGGTGAAGATAACATTAAAATATTTGACATTGCTGCAATGAAAGCGGGAAATACTAGAAGTACAAGAATGCTAGAAATATTAATGTCTCCTATATCAACATTTCTTGAAATGCAAATTCATAATTTTCTTCTATTCCACCTGGGAAGACGAAAACAAGAAGGCGCCGACCAATACAAAAATTATGGGACTAAAATCGGCAACTAGGAGGGAAATATTCGAAGCGTTTTTGTCCAGTGCGCAAGCGCTAGAACTTCTACGTAACTTTTGACTCGACTCTCGGTTGTCCATCCGTTCTACGCGCTTTACTCAGTGTCAACCTAGGCTTAGTTTCTTTTCACAATTTGTTATTGAAACCTTTCTTCAGTGTTTAAGGAATACAGTGTTTGTATACTTGAATAAAATATTCGGTATTTTAAGCATGTTGTTTTAGTTTTAATTTCGATTAAAAATGCGTGCCAAGAACTGTTGCTATAACGGATGTCGAAATTGGTCTAGGTTTTCAGACCGAAAATATATGAAAGGTATTACCTTCTTACCTTTTCCTACACCGAAATCACAATTAGATAAATGAAAAAGGTGGATTACGCGTCTTGTGGTAGGCGAAACTTTCTAAATGTTGAAAAAATAAACTTTCATCGCTATGTGTGTTCTGAACACTTTGTTGAAGGCTGTGGACCAACACTGGAGTATCCTGATCCCATGATATATGACCCAGTGAAATATAAAATTGTAAGTTTTGTCATAACCCATTTTAAGTTACATTTCATTTATAAATTCTTTAAAGGATCCGAGGGAAACGGAGTCTTTAAACTTAAGAAACTCAGTAAAAAGATCTGATTTGGCAGCTGATTTCCGAGACTCCACGCCTGATGATCCATTGAAAAATATTACTGTAAGTTTTACTATGGCCTGTTTTAATTTTAAATTATGAAATAAACCCCTTTTTAGGACTCTTAGCAAATTACGTCCTCTTCTACTGCATTAAACATTCTAACAGATAATGAAGAAGATCAACTGGAAATTCTCGGTATTTCAACATTATAATTGAAAAATAAAGTTGGGTCACATAAAATAAAAATATACACTAATGAATAATTAACTACATTCTATTTAGAATAAAAGTAATGACTAGTTTTGCTAACCCTTTTGGGTACATCATCAGTTCTGACGTTAGCGTATTGACGCTGACTTAAATATAGCCTCGCAATAATTTTTTTAATGTTAAAAATGGGAAATATATTTTATTGAATGAATTTTTTATATAAATATAAATAATATAAAAATAAGTAACTGATGAGTTCCAAATAGAACGAAACTGGTCAACCGTTGAAATTTCTGGTGTTGGTCCATTTGATCGAAAAATATGTGATCGACAGTCGATCATTATACGTTGCAATTGATCGAAATTCCATTTGATCGAATCCCATTTGTCATTTGTTTCATAAGATCGAACCTTCAAATGATCGAATACTATTTGATCGAATTCAAAAGTATTTATAGTACCAGTTGGTATGTTTTTATTTTACCGAATGTCAATATGGAGTGCAGAAGAAATAATGATGGAATAATTCATTGCTTAAGTGCAGAAGGAATAATGATGGAATAATTCATTGCTTTAACTGTATTAAGCCACAAAGATGAATTGATTTTTACTTTATACACTATATGATGGAATTTTTTATGACATCGACGAAAACGGCCCGTTGTTTTTGATATATATAAATAGGGTCAGGTTAGGTTACGTTAGGTTGATGTACGCGCCTCTTCGATTTACTCCCAAAAACTAGTAGTTTTCGATCAAATTTCATTCGATCAAATGCCATTCGATCAAATGAGACCCGTTTGATCATTTGGGAATCGATCAAATAGACTCAAACCAAATTTCTGGCTATTTTATTTAGTTTTTTAGTAGTTTTTTACTCGATGATCTATATAATCCGAGATTCACGTCTTATTGTTTGCTCGAAGACCTATTGGTACGAGTTATTTGTAAGTTTTTAAATATCTTCAAATTTCTTTAGGGTTTAGCTATTTTATCCCTTTTAATTATGGACTAATCTACTTATGGGGGTATTTTATTATCATTTGCACAGTCTATAGGTGGTATCTTTTAACTAAAAATAAGGCACAGTATTGAAACTTCGGTGCACTGTAATACTGTACATTTAAAGAGGGGATATGTATTTTTTTTAATATTATAAAAGGAGTGTAATGTTTTTTTTTAAATAGGGGGTTAAATATTTAGTTTATGAAATAATAAATGGGTTTAATATTTGTTTTGCTGAACACATTGCCAAAACGCAAAACTCTACAATATTTCAATTAAAATTGATTGGGAGTTTGTATTAACGCTTAGCGTCATTAGTTAAAATCAGACCTCAATATATACCAGAATAGGTTTGCAAAACCAGTCGTTACTTTTATTCCAATAACTAGAATGATTAGCTAGGGTTATACCCTATGCACCTCCACAGACCTAAGTCATCGAGCGACGTTTAAAGCCTTATAACAGGGGGCCGTGTTACATTGCGCAGAAGAGTGGTGGCAAGCCCTTCATTCCTCGCCAGTTAGTTGAAAGCTCCCTACACTTATGACTACTGTTTATCTCAACAAGTTTGAATAGTTAATATTTCTATTTTATGTGATTTCAATAATTTAATAATAGTGAGTTTATTCATAAAATTGGTTTTGAAAATCTCATGTAGGTGATGCACAAAGGCGATACGAGTTAACCACCATTGAAAGCCAATCCTCGCGTAATGTTGCCAGTGACTTTGCATTAGATGATGTCTGCTCCAAATTTTTGCAATTTCAACTGCAAAATATTTAAGAAGAAGTGAAAATAGACTGGGTTGTTTCAAGAAATGTAGGAGCTCAGATGCTGTTTGTATATAGTACAAATAGTTCCTTTGAAATTGATTTCCTTTAGATAGCATATATTCATTTATGGAAATGAAATTAAAGAAGGAACTGATTTGATAAAGTCACAAAAATTCACTAAGACAGTGAAGTCTCTAAAGGAATTAATAGAGCTTCTTACATTAATTGATTCATTTAAGCTTTGCGTTGGGAATGGCTATTCAAGATTTCAACGATTCGCTCAGCAAGATATAAAATCTGGGTTTATAAATAAATTTACAAAAGCCATACATGCAAATAGTTGTCAAGGGCTGTTTAATAACCGTAAGAAATCAAACATAAGATGATTAAACGAGCTGAAAAAGTGATTGATTCCAAGAATTCTAGGAAAGGAAGTCAGCAGAATAAAGTTTTGCGAAGAAATAGAAATGACTGATGACAAAACAAATTCTACGGCTGCGCAAAAAAATGAACAAGCTTCACACTAAACTCAAAATTAGTACGAGTAGCGCAGTTTTCAAAGAAATATCTGAAGAAAATCCATTTTGCAGTAAAGAAAATTTTATATGAAAATTATCTTACGAGAGCAAATGAATATTATCAGAAACAAAAAGAAGAGACCGCAAAAATGGCATTCATCAATAATAGAATGGTGTTCCTACGTAAAGGCCAAATCATCCACTGCCTATGAAACCTTCCGTAAAAATCTACCTCTTCCAGCACCTAGAACGTTATTTAAATACACTTACATTTTTTTTATCCAATAGTGGTTTTACAAAAGAATATATTCAAGATATGAGAGATAAAATATATTTAGACAAAGTTGAAGAAAATCAAACTTATTTTTCTTTAATCGTGGATGATACGAAGATAAAGGAGGACTTCGTCTACAGAGCTAAGACTGGCGATGTAGTGGGATTTACCCATTTAAATGATTCAGGAAACAGACTAAAAAATAAGAGGCCCAAAACACAGGGAGCTCATCGGACCTACCCATTGCTTCGCATGTAATGACACTAATGGTTCGGGGTCTAACGACAAATTTCAAGCACACTTTGGCATATTTTCCGGGCCATGAAATGAAAGCTGAGGAATTGCACTCAATTACGGACGAAGCTATTGAAATTTTGGAAAACAATGGCTGCAAGATTTTGACAAGGGTTCTATATCTAAAAGCACGTTAATTTCATTGATGTTATTTTCATTCGCAACCTAGGGGAAATTTATACTTTGAATTTTATGTTTTTATAGAAATAACTGCACCACTTACAGAAATATTTGTTCCATATCCTGGCAAAGGATCAACACTTTCGAAAAAATGCCTAGAGCATACGTAATGCCTTTTACCAATTTTTTCTGCGGTAAGATCATTTGATCTTCCACACAGTTCAATCCATAGATTATACCGTTCAAACTGGGTTTTTGGTTTTGGGAAAAGGCTAAAAGTAACTCCAACCATTTCTGGTTTACTTCCATACCTTGAATTGCTCTGACAGTTACTATAACCAATTTTTTTGTAGTTAACCAGCTTTGTTCCGTTAAATAACTATAACCCTAACCCCAGCCCTAACGCTAACATCCGCAAAATCAAATGAAGCGGCGAACGTCCTCTCAGTCTGGCCAAACTTGTACATGCAAATTTGTATAAAAAGCTTCGGTGACAAGCGCGAAGCTATGCTTGAGCTGTGGCTTTTTAGCCAACTCGGTCGGCGCCTCCTTCTTTTCGTCCTCCCAGATTTCACAAACCAAAGCCGTTAAACAAGAACGTTTTATGTCTACGTTTCTGCAATATAAATTGAGATATTTCGTAATTATGTGCCAACTGTGTTTCATTAATTAGAAAACCGCGTTATTTTTTATCCATTTGTTTGTTCTGTGCCGTGTCGAGAGCCTATGTTGAGCCATTTCGAGGAAAATAGCGACGATGGAAATTCCCAATCCGCAGCTCCACAAGTAAAATATAGACATCAAGTAATCCATTTTTATAGTATTAGGGATAATGTTCGGGTCGGGAGGGAAATATTCCACTATCTTTCCGAAAGGCCGTAAAAGTTGATATTCCACAATACGAAAAACACTGAAAATGCATGAGAAAGTAGAATATATTTACTTTTCAGCAGAAAACGGGACCAAATAAAAATACAATTAGCATATATCGTTTGTTTCTACTACGTGTAATTATTACCGATGATGATGCAAAACCCAGCTAGATTAAAACTATTACATTCATGTTTGTTAAGATTAATATTTGTTAACATAAGGTAATTGACAACTTAGTTGTACTAAAGGTAATGAATTGAAGTAATACTATGAGCCATCGTATAATTGCCACGTGTTTGCGCAAACGGTGAGGCCTTCTTTTTAAAAATTTAATGTCGAACTAAAATTAGCTAAAATATGGAAAATATAAATAATAAAACACATCGATATTTTTTAAGAGAAGATAAGCGAATACTACATTTTTATCAAGCACAGCTAAAATCAAGGGAGACAGACATGGATTAGCTTCCAAGAATCAGAGCTAAGGGGACTAGTACGAACATGGCGAAAAATCTGATTGAAATTAATCTGAAGAAGGAGGACCCCTATGCAGACAGACACTGTAGTAGGATTTAGAGCTGGATAAGTACACTTATTTACTTCCTGAGGCAAGTAACAAAAACGCTTAGCCAATCCTTCAAGAACGATTTGGTAGAAGAGATATTATTATAAGCAAGCGTTTGAGTGTTCTTCTAAACTATCCTACAGTCAAAATGTTTACCGATATGTCATGGTTGTGGAAGCTCTCACACTTGTTAAATATTGGATATTGTTCAGCAATCTTATGGAAACCTATTGTGCCCAATCATTACCAAATGTTTGCCTGAAAATATAATTTTAGCTTTTAGCCGGAAGCAAGACCACAGTTCAAGATCAAAGACCTATCGTTCTTACAAGATATTAAGAGCAGTTTAAAAGGTTTCTTACTAAGTAATTCGAACTTTAACATGCGAGTCTTCATACCCGCAATAAATTTTGGGAGTAGCAGTGGCATCAACCCATCCGCATCCGGCCAAATACGCAACTGAATTTAAAAGTTGTCTCTATTGCAAGGAGAGACTTCAAGCCCGATAATACAGATCTCGAAACCAAGAACTGCTAGAAATGCAATTGACTGTACCACACTAACTTATCCGAGCCGGAAAGTATTTACGAGAGCCAGAAAAAAGATAATTTGGAAACGCCGAAATATGATCAAGTCAGTCAGTGCGTTGCTAGTGACAATGATCATGTAAAAAGACCCGTGCTTTTACAAACACCCTCTCGAAGAGTTCTACCGGAAGTAACATACAACAAATCCGATTCAGACGACTTGGTCGCGAAAGAAAATCAGCGAATAAATATTGGAGATCATCAGTTTCAGAAGCTCATAGCCAGTTCAAACGAAAAGACACTTGGAACTAAGAAACATCGACCCTCCCAGTCGAACACTAGTCGCCGAAGCTTATGGAGTTCCCGAAATTTGTTCCTAATAGCTATGAAATTAAGTAGAAATCCTTAAGCCATAGACGTTCTAATCGGAGCTTACGACTTAAGGGTAGTTGAGAGACGTAAAATTCAACGATTCGAAACTCCTTTGACAGCAGTCGAGACTATCTTTGGCTGGACTTTACATGGACTTGTCTCCGTCACTTCGCAAACATTCTGAATAAATATATGGTTGCAAGTATGGCAGATAATGAAATTTTATAAGAAGACGACGATTGCAACAATCAACTATCCAACTTTTGGGAAGCGGGGTCCTTCGGCGTTCTTGACGCTGAAGTAGTAAAAACATGCACAGAGAAAATCAACGTAGTCGCCCTTCCATGGAAAGCCAAAAAAACCCACTTGGGAGATAATTACGAGGGGGTTGTCAGTCTTGTCCCTCGTTAATATTTTGAACACCTTACTGATTTTCGTAAAAAATCAGTGATTACCAGTGATTGTTCATAGGTTTTCGGTGTTTCCGGTGATTGTTTTAAGTTAATGATTTGTACACCTGATAACTTAAGTGGCTATCCCCTCGGATAATAACGCTATCGTTGACACTCTCTTTCTTCCCTGTTCGGAGTTATTGGCCATAAAAGAGGGAGTTATTGGCCATAAAAGAGGGATTTTCGGGATTATATTATTTGACCGTATTGAGAAAACAAAGATAACACAATTTAACTACATATCTAGAAAACTCAAACACTTTCACATGAAAAATGCTTACCCGGAAAAAACACCGAAACTAGAAAAATGCATTGCAACGAGAAGAAACGAACATGCCGGAAAAGGATCGTTATCGTCAAGCGTTTGACTGCTTTCTATTCGGCACAACTTGCACCCGACCGGATATCGTTATTAGTATTTCAATGTTGAACAGAAAGAGCACCAATCCCAGCGTAGCTGATTGGACGGCAGTCAAAGGATTTACGAAGTACCTAAAAGGGACTCAAGGCCTTTCGGAAATCGGGCTGTTGAATGAAATATTTGGCAAAGCTGAGGCTGATTTCACATGAGACCAGAAGGACTGAAAATGAAATGCCGTATACGTTTTAAAATGGCACGGAGGAAATATCAGTTGGGCAAGATGGAAACATGACAATGTGACGCTTTCATCAACAGAGGCGAAAAACGTCGCACTATTCGAAGCGTGTCCTGAGGCTCTCTGGGTTAAATATCCAATGAAAGATCTGAAGCAGAAGAATGTGCCAACTACCACCTACGAGGATAAAGATGTTTAAAGATGGTCCAGAATGTAAGTATAACGCAACGCGCGAAGATCATCGCTACAATATCTCTTTGTAAAAGATTTACGAAATGGGTTTCATTTTGTAAATTTGTGCTACTGAGACAATGGTAGCTGAATTAGAAACTTAAACTTTATATAGACTTAAAACTCAAAGTTTTGTTTCGTTAATGGGTTTGGATTTAAAGTTGTTATTAAATGTGACTAAATTTGAATATATTTTTAATGGTAATTTTGAGAGAGAGTGTTAAAACCATATGTTTGGTCTATAAAAATTGTATGTAATATAAAGAGGCATTTTAATCTGTTATCTAAGTTTTAAGTAAAGTCTAGTCAGTCGTGCTCTTAAAAACGGAGTATCAACATGCTAGAATTTTATTGAAATTTGATGGCCATTGCTTATCAACCGTTATTTCCATTAGATCGGAGTAACAGTTGTTCAAAATTAAGTAGTCTTTTACAAAGCTGAAATGATGGGTTAACGGGTCTGAAGAACGCTCCCTGATATCACAATTTCAATTTTTTATAGGCTTTTAATGTTATGAAATGTACTTACAGATCTTGCGCTTTGAAAATAATGGACGGCGAGAGATTAGGCGACAAAAACATGTAATGGTTTCGGATGAAATATCTCTGTTGACCCTGAAAGATCTCATCACAGGTTTCCATACCATTCAGAAGCATTTGAAAGTTTTCATTCGATGTAAAGAAAACTGAGTTGTGAGAGATTCCGGTTGACTCCATTGATAAAGATATCATTGACTGACGTCTCTCGAGTAACTCCAGAATTTCTGGAGGTGCTTCGTTCTGTTAAATTTAAGGAAGTTTCTAAAACTCGCTCTTCGTGTTATAATATTTTCATATTATTTAAATATATAAATACGGAAGTAATACTCTGTAACCACATGGAGCTAACGTTCAAACCTTTGTAGCTTCAAGTGGTAGCTACATTTTTTTTTAAAACATAGTTTTTACTTGCCAGTAAGCGTAATCAAATATGGTAAACAACAAACAAAATATAGTTCAATGAAAGCACGACATAATACTTGTTGTTTAAGGACAAAGCCTTCGTAGTTTACGTAGTTGATAACCAAGACGTTCGTTATCAAGGCAGAGGTTTCCCGTAAGTTAACACATTTATCATAAAAATGATTATTTAACTTCCAGATTTACTACCCGTGAGGTGAACGACGATAAATCTCGCACAAAACGTTTTAATGCCTAATGTTTAAAAATAGGTACCTTACCAAAGAAAGTGTTAGTTTAAATTATCATATTCCATAAGCCTTAGCCTAAAAATATAACTAACAGGAAGCAGTAGCGGCGCCAGGAGTTTTGGGGAGGTAGGCCAACCATTTGGAGAAGGCCAACCATTTGGAGGAGGCCCCCCAAAATTATGGAGGCCTACCCACCACAATTTTTTTTTAAATCCATCCACGTGGATTATTTTTTTTAAGCTAGTGGTGGAATTTTTGGGTAAAATGGGTACGCGACGAAACAATTAGAACTAATAACACTTAACAAATGAGTGGTTATTTACTTATTTCTACGACTTAATTTAAGTCTAACAATTCACATTCATTTCTTCGGTATTTCGCATGTACATACCTTACATCAGAACTTACAACAAAATGAATGTACAAAGGTACACTAAGTAAAGTAAGTTAAATATAAAATTAAAGATACAATTTGTATATCGCTCGCCAAAAATTAAAACTAAAAAATAAACTACTGTAAAATAAAAGTTACTCGTACCTTTGAAAGGAATAAAACAGCAGTGTCGTTTAGCAAATCACTCGCATATATTAAATTTCGGAGGCCCCTTAAGACGACTTTTGGAGGCCCATACCGAAATTTAAAGTAGGCCCAGGCCTACCCCGGCCTGTTGCTGGCGCCGCTACTGACAGGAAGGATAAGATTTCACACGGCGTTACGTGGAAGCGAATTAGAATTTAGTAGGGGTGTGCAAAATATTTGGTACAACCAAATTATTTGGACCAAATACCAAATCAAATAACCGGTTTGCCAAATCAAATAGTGTTTAAAACTATTTGTCAAATATTTTATTTCTTGACCAAATAATTTGATATTTGAAAATAGCTATAAAAAGTATTTGGTAATATCAAATAGTTTGGTATTTGGTCAAATAGTTCCAAAATCAAATAATTTGGTGTCTTCAAATAGAAATTGTTGATTTCAAATATTAGATAAATTAGTCAATTAACCGCTAGAAGTTGTCTGGGGTTTCCCGCCAAAAATTTTAAAGCTCGTGCGCTTTGGCCATTGGCTGAACAATGGAAATATGAAAGCGAAACTAAAACACAAAGCAAGAAGCATTATGAGCTGGACCAGTGTAAAAGAAACTTGGTTCTTTACTACTAGTTAGTCTATTGTTTTAGTTAGATTTATTATTATTTAAATTTATTTATGTTAAACCGGCATTAATAAATGCTTTTATTTAAATAGTTTGAGACTTAAGTTAATTAGAAAAATTCAAGATTAAGACTTGAACAACTTACACTAATGGTAAGAAACAATTTAAAATTCCATTTCTATTAGACTTAATTGTCACTTAATACTTATAAATCTAAATAAAGGCACGGTTAACATATTTGGTTGGAGGAAATTAAACCTATAAAAGTAGTTATTGGATATTTCAATGGAATCACTTTATAATTAACAAACTATAAATAGGTTGTATAAAAAATATATAAAAAAAGGGATGGTAATATTTTTTATTGTCAGCGATGTAATTGTTAATATTGTAAGTGCTAGTATTGTTAACATTTGGGCCGAAAGCTACCTTTTTTATGACTTGGTAATAAAGTATCTGTCTTTTTAATTTCTATTACTTAAATTTTAAAACCATGGATCGTAATTTTAATATCTATAATTATAAATAGTTAAACTGAATAGTTCGATGATTAATTGATTAATGATAATTAAGATAGTTTCATTGGGTAATTGACTTATTGTTAAATATAAATGAAATGGAGGTTAAGTTATTTTACTTATTTAAATTGAAACAGGTTGTAGACAACTATTTGACACTATTTGAAAACCAAATTATTTGATATTTCATCTAGTATTTGATATTTGAATACTATTTGGTATTTGATCAAATATTTTTAACCAAATACTATTTGACCAAATTATTTGACTTTTCAATTATTTGATTTGGTATTTGATGATCTTAAAAAAAATATTTGATATTTGATTTGGTCCCCAAAAAAAGGTATTTGCACACCCCTAGAATTTAGACACAGCGATCAGATCGTCTGTAGTGTACGTTGGAAGTTTAAAAACGTCCACGTATTTCGTGTGCGAAACCCCGATGCCTTGGGCGATATACGTTAAAAACAAATCCTAGTTGAGGAAAAAGGCATCAGGATAGCCGATATACCATAAGTGTCTAATACCTCTAAGTAGTCAAATGGCTATGCTGCCTATGGCAGATATAATTGTCCAAATAGACCTATACTCTTTCCGCGCTGTGTATCAACGTAGTCTTAATAACAACCTGAACTGCCGAATCCGACGTTTCTCTAATCCCGTTTGGAGCAAGGCGAGCTTGAACTGCGTCAAAAGAGAGAAATTTCGACATTTCCTCGGAAAATTCGTTCCCTCCGTATAGAAAAAAATTCTATCGGTTTATTTTTCTCACGTTATTCAACTAAATAAAGAGTCATGGTTATTGGTTAATGAAAATAGCCGACCTTTGGATGTTTACATTTCTCAAGTTATAATTATTTTGTTATGGCTTAATTGTGTGTAAAACAAAATCGGTGCAATCTTTCAGCTAAAAGAGGTATTATATTGAATGGGAAGCGTTGGGAGAAATCATCCCAAGTCGATTTAAAATTAAAAACTTTAAAGAAAGGCTTATAACGCGTACGTTAAGAGGAAATATCTTGTGTGATTTCATTTTATTTAATTAAGAATATCTATTTGTTCCAAGTTTCGCGTCTTTTTCTTCGCTCGAAGACCTATTGGTAAGAGCTATTTGTAAGATTTTAAATTTCTTCAGATTTGTTAAGGTTTAGCTTTTTTATCCTTCTTATTCACGTTTTTGTCACTCTTTTTAACGGTTAAGTAAACTTTCCATAAAGATATATAGAATTAAAAACTTTCTTAAATGTCTTGTAAATTATACTCAAAGGTGTAGTGAAGTCTTGCGTGGTTCAATCTGACCCCATTTGTGATGATGAGGGTCATCTCATAGAATAAATAAAGAATGGATTTAAGCGCTCAATTTGATATTTTTGATATATTTCAAAAACAACAAGAGACACGCTAAATATTTAAGCGTTAGCCATTTGTTTATGATAACTTTTAGGGAATTCGTTAATAGGTACGCTTACCTGAAAGTTGCCCTAATATGGAAGTTAAATTATTGCTCTAGATCATTTTCAGTCCAAAGATTTGAGTATTTTACAATAGACCTATCTTTGAGATTAGAATCACTAATCACTTTGATGTAATTAATCAGCGATTTATTACCCATGGAATATTTGAACATTTTCTCTAAGTTAAATTGAAAACTTAGATCATTTGAAGGAAGCATCCTTAAATTGGTGTCCTTTTTGGAATTGTTTTTCAGAATGTGAACTTCTAACTTAATTCATTAATTAAATGTGGTATGTCATCCATAATTTTGGCTCTCTAGTTCCCTTTCAAGATAACTTCCTTTTTCCATTCTAGCCCACTAGATGAAGGGAAAAGACGGGTTCACACTCCACGCGAGCAGACGACACTAAAATGATAGTAAAGAACCCTTTCTCCCCTTCTACCCCACTAAGCTCGGTCTAGTTAAATTAGCCCCTCCCAATATAGTTTAATTCTCGACCGCACAGTAGCGCTGGCTTCGAGATTTTTTTCAATTTTTTCATTTTCGTGGGAGTCGAAGAGATAACTTTGGCATCACGTTTTCTAGACAAACATTCCACCTTGAAAAGGCTTATTTGACTACTTAGAAGAATCATAAACTTATGAGTATACCTAAAGGGTTTTGAATAATGATTTAAAGAGCAAACATTTTTTTTAAATGTCAATTTTTATTTTTGTAATATAAGTGGCTCTATTTTCTCAACTTAAGCGCTCCTCAATTCAAATACTCGTTTTTCCAACATCTACAAACACTCAGCTCGCTTAGCGGGTACGTTTTTCCTAATGGAACAGTGGCGTAACTAAAGTATCCAGGGCCCGACCGACGAATTTCGTTATTAGGTTTCTTATTTTGATAATACTCGCTATGCAAAAATAACTCGTTTTTCTACAAAATTTGAGGGCCCATTTCTGGCGACGCTCACCAATGCAGAAGGCTCTGCGGGCCCAATATTTATGCCAATATTGGAAAACGTTATGAAATAAAGTTCACATAAATAGAGATTATCCAATATTTCACTTCGCTCTTAGCTTTTTATGAATATTGGAATTTCAACAGCGTGATCTTAGTTTTAAAATCACTTTTGGTTGGTGTTATTTAACTGTAAATTTAAATTATTTCAAGGAATACTGAGTTTAAAAATCTGCCATATTAAGGATTCAAGGAACAAGAACCAGAGTAAGTTGCGCGCGGACACGGGTTTTCATGATAACAGAGTACATTTTCTGTAGATTCAAGTTTCGAAAGAGCTGCCGCGCAGAGGTGAAAATTTTCCAATTTTGAAACTATTTTCAGGAGAGCCTCCTAGTTTCCCTCGGCGACATTTTCGGCATTCGGAAAAACGTTGAGTCCTATGTTGACGCCTTCATTTTACCTTTTTAAGGCTGGTTTACCCTAAGGCAAAACCGCGGTGACGGCGGGCGCTAACTTTTGAAATCCTCGTTAGGCCTAATAGAAAATGTTTGCGTTCACGCCCGCCCGTCACGACGGTTTTGCGCTAGTGAAAACCAACCCTTAAGTGATGTTTGTAAAACAAAGGTCCTTACCAATAAACGATAACGTATTTCGGAATATATATGAATTGTTTTAATATCAGTTCTCGTCATGATATCTTCGAATAGATTGATGTAGTGTATTTTCGCGGTAGCTATTTCACCCTTCATATTGCACAGATAAAATCTGCTGAGAAGAAATGAGGCTCCCAGCAGCCAGACGGACAATAGCAACCTCCAAGACAATCGTTTCACTACTCCGTCGTTAATAGCTAAAGGGAAATAAAAAAAGAAGTGAGACAAAGTAATGTTTATTTTTAGGAAGAGGCCAATGTATTTTCCGCAAGTGGCATTTCAGCTTAGAATTGCTTGTCGATCGCTACGGTTACGGAACCAACCTCAACCAAATGTAAAAAAATCTGTTAGAAACGGGTTGAGCATCGCTATTCCAATTTTGGAAAGTTGTTATATACGAACAGATGAGATAGAGGCATAAAAATAAGGGAGATATTTCAAAATAACACTATTCAACTTTTATCGTTGGGGCGGAACAATGTGAGAAACAGGAAGCCCAATTTACCGATATTTTTCATAACTTGCGATATCACGTTTAGAAAATGACCTGCATTATCCAGAAACATTTTCCAGTGCAAACGCTGAGCTTATCTTTAAAGAATTAGTCTTTTACATAGGGGAATCTTTAGAAAGTGGAGTGATCCAGTTCAAAGCACCCTTTCCGCAGTATGATCTGAATAATAAAGGTTATTATATAATTTTAATCTATAGTGGAATGATGGTGAAATAGAATTGGAGGATTTACCTAGTATAACTATAATCTAAACGTCTAAAGGGTTGGAGAGATGTGCTTTTTTCCCACGTTTTTGGGGTTGAATGTCGAACCTTAATAGGATTTTAAATGTCATAAGTATAGTCTCCTCCAGAATCGTTATTTCAAATCGGTTTGTAAATATCACGCAAGAAAACATCACTGTACTTTACTCAAATGTCGAAATTTATTTGATTTTGTTATTGAAAACTATTAAATTTAAAAAAAAATTAAATATTTTCATATGCGGTTTACATATAATTTAAATTTCATCCACTTGACCCAAAACCCCGCAAACGATTAGTTGGTTTAAGTAGAAAACAAGGGTATTTATATTTTCAAAAATTCCTTTTTGTCGTGGTTTTAATGGCTCTTAATTTATAAAGTATTGTTTATACATTAATTCGAATATCATATAGTCATTGTTTTTGTGTAGTAAATCTTTGTTATATTTTAAAATGTTACTAGAATGATTCCCCTGTAACTGTTAAAATTTTAATAAATCTGGGGAGTTACCGAAACTATCGACGAAAAACGTATTCATAGAACTTGATAGATTAATAGCGCACCTAAAACTTTTGAATATTAGTTTTAATACTTCTTTAAACCTTTTGTAACTCAGCAATTATCTCTCTCCCTTCTCATTTTAATTATCGGTGGTAACGATTTTTGGGTCTTAACTGGTCAACAGGTGTTTCATTTGCGCTATCTTCAGCTTAAGGTAAAGCTACATCCTGAAATACAGTTTTCACTTGAAGTTGAGGTAGAACATTTTTCAAATCAATACGTTTCCGAGTTTTTATTTTCATTCACGTTTGATATTGGTTTCTATTCAACCCATTGCCTCAAAATTATCCCGGTCTGTATATACGGTACGTGGAATTAATCAAGTTCGAAGCTTATATTTTTTTGAGTCTGGATAATGGAGTGACATAACCCCTGTAGCACATAGGCGCAGAAAAATAGTTGCTTAAGAGTTCATGTGTCCAGTAAGTGTCCAAAGTTTGAAGACGCTAACAATTACTAAAGGCCGAATGTTCAAATAACTTCCAGTCGTATATTTGTTTGGGGCTGATTTCCGACTGTTGCACTAAAGGTCTCAAATAACCCCAATGAAGTTTATACAGCTGACAGTCGGTGAAGTGTGCTAACCTTAGTCGACAACCATCTTATTTTTAATTAAGTTAGCTAATGACTTGCCGAGATATCCACAAAGTGCCTCTTTATATTCTTAAATTTCCCAAATAATAGACTGACTGCTTTCCCTTGCGTAGAGTCGATTCTAGGAGGAAGCGTTGCCGTCAACTGACCGAAATAGTTAAACAGTCGGCCCAACGGAAAATCAGCACTGTCGGGCAGGCGTCAATTGCTACAGGGCTTGGTACGAACCGAACTATTAATGGGTGACCATTTACGTTTCCTTTTACGATCGTTCCCAGTTAAAGTTTTTTTCCCGCTTCCGTCTTTCGAGCTCTTAAATATTTTTTCCCTTCTTCCATCCCTTGAGATTTAAGAGCTTCATTTTTTACTTCCATCCCTCGAGTTTTAAGAGCTTATTTTCGCGCTACCGTCCATCGAGTTTTTAGAGTTTCTTTTTCCGCTTCCATCCCTCGAATTTTTAAAAGTTTTTTCTACCGCTAACTTCCTTCGAGTAAGCTTCTTCTCCCGCTTCCTTTAACCAAATATAAGCTTCTTTTCTCACTTCCATCCCTCGAGTTTTTAGAGCTTCTTTTCCCGCTTCCTTTAACCAAGTATAAGCTTCTTTTCTCACTTCCATCCCTCAAGTTTTAAGAGCTCCTTTTTTTACTTCCATCCCTCGAGTTTTAAGAGCTTCTTTTCCCTTTTCCGTCCCTCGAGTTTTAAGAGCTTCTTTTCCCTTTTCCGTCCCTCGAGTTTTAAGAGCTTCCTTTCCTCAAGTTTTTAGAGCTCCTTTTTATAATTCCATCCCTCGAGTTTTAAGAGCTTCTTTTCCCGCTTCCTTTCCTCGAGTATTAAGAGCTTCTGTTCCCGCTTCCGTCCCTCGAGTTTTTAGAGCTCCTTTTTTTACTACCATCCCTCGAGTTTTAAGAGCTTCTTTTCCCGCTTCCTTTCCTCAAGTTTTTAGAGCTCTTTTTTTACTTCCATCCCTCGAGTTTTAAGAGCTTCTTTTCCCGCTTCCTTTCCTCGAGGTTTTTGAGCTCCTTTTTTTACTTCCATCCCTCGAGTTTTAAGAGCTTCTTTTCCCTTTTCCGTCCCTCGAGTTTTTAGAGCTTCTTTTTTTACTGCCATCCCTCGAGTTTTAAGAGCTTTTTTTCCCTTTTCCGTCCGTCGAGTTTTAAGAGCTTCTTTTCCCGCTTCCTTTCCTCAAGTATTTAGAGCACTTTTTTTACTTCCATCCCTCGAGTTTTAAGAGCTTCTTTTCCCGCTTCCTTTCTTCGAGTTTTTAGAGCTCATTTTTTTACTTCCATCCCTCGAGTTTTAAGAGCTGCTTTTCCCGCTTCCTTTCCTCAAGTTTTTAGAGCTCTTTTTTTACTTCCATCCCTCGAGTTTTAAGAGCTTCTTTTTTTACTTCCATCCCTCGAGTTTTAGAGCTTCTTTTCCCTTTTCCGTCCCTCGAGTTTTAATAGCTTCTTTTCCCTTTTCCGTCCTTCGAGTTTTAAGAGCTCCTTTTTTACTTCCATCCCTCGAGTTTTAAGAGCTTCTTTTCCCTTTTCCGTCCCTCGAGTTTTAAGAGCTCCTTTTTTACTTCCATCCCTCGAGTATTAAGAGCTGCTTTTCCCGCTTCCTTCCCTCGAGTTTTTAAAGTTTCTTTTCTCGTTAACTTCCTTCGAGTAAGCTTCTTTTATCGCTTCTATTCCTCCAATTTTGATAGCTTCTTTCCTCTTTCGCTTCCCTCAGATAAGCTTTTTTCTCTTTCCCTTCCCTCAGGTAAGCTTTTTTCTCGCTTCCATCCCTCAAAATTTGAGAGCTGCTTTAACCTCTGCCTTCCCTCGAGTTTTAGAGCTCTTTTTTTACTTCTATACCTCGAGTTTTAAGAGCTTCTTTTTTTACTGCCATCCCTCGAGTTTTAAGAGCTTCTTTTTCCTTTTCCGTCCCTCGAGTTTTAAGAGCTTCTTTTCCCGCTTCCTTTCCTCAAGTTTTTAGAGCTCCTTTTTTTTACTTCCATCCCTCGAGTTTTAAGAGCTTCTTTTCCCGCTTCCTTCCCTCGAGTTTTAGAGCTCTTTTTTTACTTCCATCCCTCGAGTTTTAAGAGCTTCTTTTCCCGCTTCCTTTCCTCGAGTTTTTAGAGCTCATTTTTTTACTTCCATCCCTCGAGTTTTAAGAGCTTCTTTTCCCGCTTCCTTTCCTCGAGTTTTTTGAGCTCCTTTTTTTACTTCCATCCCTCGAGTTTTAAGAGCTTCTTTTCCCTTTTCCATCCCTCGAGTTTTAAGAGCTTCTTTTCCCTTTTCCGTCCCTCGAGTTTTAAGAGCTCCTTTTTTACTTCCATCCCTCGAGTTTTAAGAGCTTCTTTTCCCGCTTCCTTCCCTCGAGTTTTAGAGCTCCTTTTTTTACTTCCATCCATCGAGTATTAAGAGCTGCTTTTCCCGCTTCCTTCCCTCGAGTTTTTAAAGTTTCTTTTCACGTTAACTTCCCTCGAGTAAGCTTCTTTTCTCGCTTCTATTCCTCCAATTTTGATAGCTTCTTTTCTCGCTTCTATTCCTCCAATTTTGATAGCTTCTTTCCTCTTTCGCTTCCCTCAGGTAAGCTTTTTTCTCTTTCCCTTCCCTCAGGTTAGCTTTTTTCTCGCTTCCATCCCTCAAAATTTGAGAGCTGCTTTTACCTCTTCCTTCCCTCGAGTTTTAGAGCTCTTTTTTTACTTCCATCCCTCGAGTTTTAAGAGCTTCTTTTCCCTTTTCCGTCCGTCGAGTTTTAAGAGCTTCTTTTCCCGCTTCCTTTCCTCAAGTTTTTAGAGCTCTTTTTTTACTTCCATCCCTCGAGTTTTAAGAGCTTCTTTTCCCGCTTCCTTTCCTCGAGTTTTTAGAGCTCATTTTTTTACTTCCATCCCTCGAGTTTTAAGAGCTTCTTTTCCCGCTTCCTTTCCTCGAGTTTTTAGAGCTCCTTTTTTTACTTCCATCCCTCGAGTTTTAAGAGCTTCTTTTCCCTTTTCCATCCCTCGAGTATTAAGAGCTTCTTTTCCCGCTTCCTTTCCTCGAGTTTTTACAGCTCCTTTTTTACTTCCATCCCTCGAGTATTAAGAGCTGCTTTTCCCGCTTCCTTCCCTCGAGTTTTTAAAGTTTCTTTTCACGTTAACTTCCCTCGAGTAAGCTTCTTTTCACGTTAACTTCCCTCGAGTAAGCTTCTTTTCTCGCTTCTATTCCTCCAATTTTGATAGCTTCTTTCCTCTTTCACTTCCCTCAGATAAGCTTTTTTCTCTTTCCCTTCCCTCAGGTTAGCTTTTTTCTCGCTTCCATCCCTAAAAATTTGAGAGCTGCTTTTACCTCTTCCTTCCCTCGAGTTTTAGTGCTCTTTTTTTACTGCCATCTCTCGAGTTTTATGAGCTTCTTTTCCCATTTCCGTCCCTCGAGTTTTAAGAGCTTCTTTTCCCGCTTCCTTTCCTCGAGTTTTTAGAGCTTCTTTTCCCGCTTCCTTTCCTCGAGTTTTTAGAGCTCCTTTTTTTTACTGCCATCCCTCGAGTTTTAAGAGCTTCTTTTCCCTTTTCCGTCCCTCGAGTTTTATGAGCTTCTTTTCCCTTTTCCGTCCCTCGAGTTTTAAGAGCTTCTTTTCCCGCTTCCTTTCCTCGAGTTTTTAGAGCTCCTTCTTTTACTGCCATCCCTCGAGTTTTAAGAGCTTCTTTTTCCTTTTCCATCCCTCGAGTTTTAAGAGCTACTTTTCCCGCTTCCTTTCCTCGAGTTTTTAGAGCTCATTTTTTTACTGCCATCCCTCGAGTTTTAAGAGCTTCTTTTCCCGCTTCCTTCCCTCGAGTTTTAGAGCTCCTTTTTTACTTCCATCCCTCGAGTATTAAGAGCTGCTTTTCCCGCTTCCTTCCCTCGAGTTTTTAAAGTTTCTTTTCACGTTAACTTCCCTCGAGTAAGCTTCTTTTCTCGCTTTTATTCCTCCAATTTTGATAGCTTCTTTCCTCTTTCGATTCCCTCAGATTAGCTTTTTTTTCTTTCCCTTCCCTCAGGTTAGCTTTTTTCTCGCTTCCATACCTCAAAATTTGAGAGCTGCTTTTACCTCTTCCTTCCCTCGAGTTTTAGAGCTCTTTTTTTACTTCCATCCCTCGAGTTTTAAGAGCTTCTTTTCCCTTTTCCATCCCTCGAGTTTTAAGAGCTTCTTTTCCCGCTTCCTTTCCTCAAGTTTTTAGAGCTACTTTTTTACTTCCATCCCTCGAGTTTTTAGAGCTCCTTTTTTTACTTCCATCCCTCGAGTATTAAGAGCTTCTTCTCCCGCTTAGTTTAACCAAATATAAGCTTCTTTTCTCACTTCCATCCCTCGAGTTTTTAGAGCTTCTTTTCTCACTTCCATCCCTCGAGTTTTTAGAGCTTCTTTTCTCACTTCCATCCCTCGAGTTTTTAGAGCTTCTTTTCCCTCTTCCTTTAACCAAGTATAAGCTTCTTTTCTCACTTCCATCCCTCGAGTTTTAAGAGCTCCTTTTTTTACTTCCATCCCTCGAGTTTTAAGAGCTTCTTTTCCCTTTTCCGTCCCTCGAGTTTTAAGAGCTTCTTTTCCCTTTTCCGTCCCTCGAGTTTTAAGAGCTTCTTTTCCCGCTTCCTTTCCTTAAGTTTTTAGAGCTTCTTTTTATAATTCCATCCCTCGAGTTTTAAGAGCTTCTTTTCCCGCTTCCTTTCCTCGAGTTTTTAGAGCTCCTTTTTTTACTTCCATCCCTCGAGTTTTAAGAGCTTCTTTTCCTGCTTCCTTCCCTCGAGTATTAAGAGCTTCTTTTCCCGCTTCCGTCCCTCGAGTTTATAGAGCTCCTTTTTTTACTACCATCCCTCGAGTTTTAAGAGCTTTTTTTTCCCTTTTCCGTCCCTCGAGTTTTAAGAGCTTCTTTTCCCGCTTCCTTTCCTCAAGTTTTTAGAGCTCCTTTTTTACTTCCATCCCTCGAGTTTTTAGAGCTTCTTATCCCGCTTCCGTCCCTCGAGTTTTTAGAGCTCCTTTTTTTACTACCATCCCTCGAGTTTTAAGAGCTTCTTTTCCCGCTTCCTTCCCTCGAGTTTTAGAGCTCCTTTTTTTACTTCCATCCCTCGAGTATTAAGAGCTTCTTTTCCCGCTTCCGTCCCTCGAGTTTTTAGAGCTCCATTTTTTACTTCCATCCCTCGAGTTTTTAGAGCTCCTTTGTTTAATTCCATCCCTCGAGTTTTAAGAGCTTCTTTTCCCGCTTCCTTCCCTCGAGTTTTAGAGCTCCTTTTTTTACTTCCATCCCTCGAGTATTAAGAGCTTCTTTTCCCGCTTCCGTCCCTCGAGTTTTTAGAGCTCCATTTTTTACTTCCATCCCTCGAGTTTTAAGAGCTTCTTTTCCCTTTTCTGTCCCTCAAGTTTTTAGAGCTCCTTTGTTTAATTCCATCCCTCGAGTTTTAAGATCTTCTTTTCCCGCTTCCTTTCCTCGAGTTTTAGAGCTCCTTTTTTACTTCCATCCCTCGAGTATTAAGAGCTTCTTTTCCCTTTTCCGTCCCTCGAGTTTTAAGAGCTTCTTTTCCCGCTTCCTTTCTTCGAGTTTTTAGAGCTCATTTTTTTACTTCCATCCCTCGAGTTTTAAGAGCTGCTTTTCCCGCTTCCTTTCCTCAAGTTTTTAGAGCTCTTTTTTTACTTCCATCCCTCGAGTTTTTAGAGCTCCTTTTTTTACTTCCATCCCTCGAGTATTAAGAGCTTCTTCTCCCGCTTAGTTTAACCAAATATAAGCTTCTTTTCTCACTTCCATCCCTCGAGTTTTAAGAGCTTCTTTTTTTTACTACCATCCCTCGAGTTTTAAGAGCTTTTTTTTCCCTCTTCCTTTAACCAAGTATAAGCTTCTTTTCTCACTTCCATCCCTCGAGTTTTAAGAGCTCCTTTTTTTACTTCCATCCCTCGAGTTTTAAGAGCTTCTTTTCCCTTTTCCGTCCCTCGAGTTTTAAGAGCTTCTTTTCCCTTTTCCGTCCCTCGAGTTTTAAGAGCTTCTTTTCCCGCTTCCTTTCCTTAAGTTTTTAGAGCTCCTTTTTATAATTCCATCCCTCGAGTTTTAAGAGCTTCTTTTCCCGCTTCCTTTCCTCGAGTTTTTAGAGCTCCTTTTTTTACTTCCATCCCTCGAGTTTTAAGAGCTTCTTTTCCTGCTTCCTTCCCTCGAGTATTAAGAGCTTCTTTTCCCGCTTCCGTCCCTCGAGTTTATAGAGCTCCTTTTTTTACTACCATCCCTCGAGTTTTAAGAGCTTTTTTTCCCTTTTCCGTCCCTCGAGTTTTAAGAGCTTCTTTTCCCGCTTCCTTTCCTCAAGTTTTTAGAGCTCCTTTTTTACTTCCATCCCTCGAGTTTTTAGAGCTTCTTTTCCCGCTTCCGTTTCTCGAGTTTTTAGAGCTCCTTTTTTTACTACCATCCCTCGAGTTTTAAGAGCTTCTTTTCCCGCTTCCTTCCCTCGAGTTTTAGAGCTCCTTTTTTTACTTCCATCCCTCGAGTATTAAGAGCTTCTTTTCCCGCTTCCGTCCCTCGAGTTTTTAGAGCTCCATTTTTTACTTCCATCCCTCGAGTTTTTAGAGCTCCTTTGTTTAATTCCATCCCTCGAGTTTTAAGAGCTTCTTTTCCCGCTTCCTTCCCTCGAGTTTTAGAGCTCCTTTTTTTACTTCCATCCCTCGAGTATTAAGAGCTTCTTTTCCCGCTTCCGTCCCTCGAGTTTTTAGAGCTCCATTTTTTACTTCCATCCCTCGAGTTTTAAGAGCTTCTTTTCCCTTTTCTGTCCCTCAAGTTTTTAGAGCTCCTTTGTTTAATTCCATCCCTCGAGTTTTAAGAGCTTCTTTTCCCGCTTCCTTCCCTCGAGTTTTAGAGCTCCTTTTTTTACTTCCATCGCTCGAGTATTAAGAGCTTCTTTTCCCGCTTCCTTCCCTCGAGTTTTAGAGCTCCTTTTTTTACTTCCATCCCTCGAGTTTTAAGAGCTTCTTTTCCCGCTTCCTTTCCTCGAGTTTTAGAGCTCCTTTTTTACTTCCATCCCTCGAGTATTAAGAGCTTCTTTTCCCTTTTCCGTCCCTCGAGTTTTAAGAGCTTCTTTTCCCGCTTCCTTTCTTCGAGTTTTTAGAGCTCATTTTTTTACTTCCATCCCTCGAGTTTTAAGAGCTGCTTTTCCCGCTTCCTTTCCTCAAGTTTTTAGAGCTCTTTTTTTACTTCCATCCCTCGAGTTTTAAGAGCTTCTTTTTTTAACTTCCATCTCTCGAGTTTTAAGAGCTTCTTTTCCCTTTTCCGTCCCTCGAGTTTTAATAGCTTCTTTTCCCTTTTCCGTCCTTCGAGTTTTAAGAGCTCCTTTTTTACTTCCATCCCTCGAGTATTAAGAGCTGCTTTTCCCGCTTCCTTCCCTCGAGTTTTTAAAGTTTCTTTTCTCGTTAACTTCCCTCGAGTAAGCTTCTTTTATCGCTTCTATTCCTCCAATTTTGATAGCTTCTTTCCTCTTTCGCTTCCCTCAGATAAGCTTTTTTCTCTTTCCCTTCCCTCAGGTAAGCTTTTTTCTCGCTTCCATCCCTCAAAATTTGAGAGCTGCTTTAACCTCTGCCTTCCCTCGAGTTTTAGAGCTCTTTTTTTACTTCTATACCTCGAGTTTTAAGAGCTTCTTTTTTTACTGTCATCCCTCGAGTTTTAAGAGCTTCTTTTTCCTTTTCCGTCCCTCGAGTTTTAAGAGCTTCTTTTCCCGCTTCCTTTCCTCAAGTTTTTAGAGCTCCTTTTTTACTTCCATCCCTCGAGTTTTAAAAGCTTCTTTTCCCGCTTCCTTCCCTCGAGTTTTAGAGCTCCTTTTTTACTTCCATCCCTCGAGTATTAAGAGCTTCTTTTCCCGCTTCCTTTGCTCAAGTTTTTAGAGCTCTTTTTTTACTTCCATCCCTCGAGTTTTAAGAGCTTCTTTTCCCGCTTCCTTTCCTCGAGTTTTTTTAGCTCCTTTTTTTACTTCCATCCCTCGAGTTTTAAGAGCTTCTTTTCCCTTTTCCATCCCTCGAGTTTTAAGAGCTTCTTTTCCCTTTTCCGTCCCTCGAGTTTTAAGAGCTCCTTTTTTACTTCCATCCCTCGAGTTTTAAGAGCTTCTTTTCCCGCTTCCTTCCCTCGAGTTTTAGAGCTCCTTTTTTTACTTCCATCCCTCGAGTATTAAGAGCTGCTTTTCCCGCTTCCTTCCCTCGAGTTTTTAGAGCTCCATTTTTTACTTCCATCCCTCGAGTTTTAAGAGCTTCTTTTCCCTTTTCTGTCCCTCAAGTTTTTAGAGCTCCTTTGTTTAATTCCATCCCTCGAGTTTTAAGAGCTTCTTTTCCCGCTTCCTTCCCTCGAGTTTTAGAGCTCCTTTTTTTACTTCCATCGCTCGAGTATTAAGAGCTTCTTTTCCCGCTTCCTTCCCTCGAGTTTTAGAGCTCCTTTTTTTACTTCCATCCCTCGAGTTTTAAGAGCTTCTTTTCCCGCTTCCTTTCCTCGAGTTTTAGAGCTCCTTTTTTACTTCCATCCCTCGAGTATTAAGAGCTTCTTTTCCCTTCTCCGTCCCTCGAGTTTTTAGAGCTTCTTTTTTTACTGCCATCCCTCGAATTTTAAGAGCTTTTTTTCCCTTTTCCGTCCGTCGAGTTTTAAGAGCTTCTTTTCCCGCTTCCTTTCCTCAAGTTTTTAGAGCACTTTTTTTACTTCCATCCCTCGAGTTTTAAGAGCTTCTTTTCCCGCTTCCTTTCTTCGAGTTTTTAGAGCTCATTTTTTTACTTCCACCCCTCGAGTTTTAAGAGCTGCTTTTCCCGCTTCCTTTCCTCAAGTTTTTAGAGCTCTTTTTTTAATTCCATCCCTCGAGTTTTAAGAGCTTCTTTTTTTTACTTCCATCCCTCGAGTTTTAAGAGCTTCTTTTCCCTTTTCCGTCCCTCAAGTTTTAATAGCTTCTTTTCCCTTTTCCGTCCTTCGAGTTTTAAGAGCTCCTTTTTTACTTCCATCCCTCGAGTTTTAAGAGCTTCTTTTCCCTTTTCCGTCCCTCGAGTTTTAAGAGCTTCTTTTCCCTTTTCCGTCCTTCGAGTTTTAAGAGCTCCTTTTTTACTTCCATCCCTCGAGTATTAAGAGCTGCTTTTCCCGCTTCCTTCCCTCGAGTTTTTAAAGTTTCTTTTCTCGTTAACTTCCCTCGAGTAAGCTTCTTTTATCGCTTCTATTCCTCCAATTTTGATAGCTTCTTTCCTCTTTCGCTTCCCTCAGATAAGCTTTTTTCTCTTTCCCTTCCCTCAGGTAAGCTTTTTTCTCGCTTCCATCCCTCAAAATTTGAGAGCTGCTTTAACCTCTGCCTTCCCTCGAGTTTTAGAGCTCTTTTTTTACTTCTATACCTCGAGTTTTAAGAGCTTCTTTTTTTACTGCCATCCCTCGAGTGTTAAGAGCTTCTTTTTCCTTTTCCGTCCCTCGAGTTTTAAGAGCTTCTTTTCCCGCTTCCTTTCCTCAAGTTTTTAGAGCTCTTTTTTTACTTCCATCCCTCGAGTTTTTAGAGCTCCTTTTTTTACTTCCATCCCTCGAGTATTAAGAGCTTCTTCTCCCGCTTAGTTTAACCAAATATAAGCTTCTTTTCTCACTTCCATCCCTCGAGTTTTTAGAGCTCCTTTTTTTACTTCCATCCCTCGAGTTTTAAGAGCTGCTTTTCCCGCTTCCTTTCCTCAAGTTTTTAGAGCTCTTTTTTTACTTCCATCCCTCGAGTTTTTAGAGCTCCTTTTTTTACTTCCATCCCTCGAGTATTAAGAGCTTCTTCTCCCGCTTAGTTTAACCAAATATAAGCTTCTTTTCTCACTTCCATCCCTCGAGTTTTAAGAGCTTCTTTTTTTTACTTCCATCCCTCGAGTATTAAGAGCTTCTTCTCCCGCTTAGTTTAACCAAATATAAGCTTCTTTTCTCACTTCCATCCCTCGAGTTTTTAGAGCTTCTTTTCTCACTTCCATCCCTCGAGTTTTTAGAGCTTCTTTTCCCTCTTCCTTTAACCAAGTATAAGCTTCTTTTCTCACTTCCATCCCTCGAGTTTTAAGAGCTCCTTTTTTTACTTCCATCCCTCGAGTTTTAAGAGCTTCTTTTCCCTTTTCCGTCCCTCGAGTTTTAAGAGCTTCTTTTCCCGCTTCCTTTCCTTAAGTTTTTAGAGCTCCTTTTTATAATTCCATCCCTCGAGTTTTAAGAGCTTCTTTTCCCGCTTCCTTTCCTCGAGTTTTTAGAGCTCCTTTTTTTACTTCCATCCCTCGAGTTTTAAGAGCTTCTTTTCCTGCTTCCTTCCCTCGAGTATTAAGAGCTTCTTTTCCCGCTTCCGTCCCTCGAGTTTATAGAGCTCCTTTTTTTACTACCATCCCTCGAGTTTTAAGAGCTTTTTTTTCCCTTTTCCGTCCCTCGAGTTTTAAGAGCTTCTTTTCCCGCTTCCTTTCCTCAAGTTTTTAGAGCTCCTTTTTTACTTCCATCCCTCGAGTTTTTAGAGCTTCTTTTCCCGCTTCCGTTTCTCGAGTTTTGAGAGCTCCTTTTTTTACTACCATCCCTCGAGTTTTAAGAGCTTCTTTTCCCGCTTCCTTCCCTCGAGTTTTAGAGCTCCTTTTTTTACTTCCATCCCTCGAGTATTAAGAGCTTCTTTTCCCGCTTCCGTCCCTCGAGTTTTTAGAGCTCCATTTTTTACTTCCATCCCTCGAGTTTTTAGAGCTCCTTTGTTTAATTCCATCCCTCGAGTTTTAAGAGCTTCTTTTCCCGCTTCCTTCCCTCGAGTTTTAGAGCTCCTTTTTTTACTTCCATCCCTCGAGTATTAAGAGCTTCTTTTCCCGCTTCCGTCCCTCGAGTTTTTAGAGCTCCATTTTTTACTTCCATCCCTCGAGTTTTAAGAGCTTCTTTTCCCTTTTCTGTCCCTCAAGTTTTTAGAGCTCCTTTGTTTAATTCCATCCCTCGAGTTTTAAGAGCTTCTTTTCCCGCTTCCTTCCCTCGAGTTTTAGAGCTTCTTTTTTTACTTCCATCGCTCGAGTATTAAGAGCTTCTTTTCCCGCTTCCTTCCCTCGAGTTTTAGAGCTCCTTTTTTTACTTCCATCCCTCGAGTTTTAAGAGCTTCTTTTCCCGCTTCCTTTCCTCGAGTTTTAGAGCTCCTTTTTTACTTCCATCCCTCGAGTATTAAGAGCTTCTTTTCCCTTTTCCGTCCCTCGAGTTTTAAGAGCTTCTTTTCCCGCTTCCTTTCTTCGAGTTTTTAGAGCTCATTTTTTTACTTCCATCCCTCGAGTTTTAAGAGCTGCTTTTCCCGCTTCCTTTCCTCAAGTTTTTAGAGCTCTTTTTTTACTTCCATCCCTCGAGTTTTAAGAGCTTCTTTTTTTAACTTCCATCTCTCGAGTTTTAAGAGCTTCTTTTCCCTTTTCCGTCCCTCGAGTTTTAATAGCTTCTTTTCCCTTTTCCGTCCTTCGAGTTTTAAGAGCTCCTTTTTTACTTCCATCCCTCGAGTATTAAGAGCTGCTTTTCCCGCTTCCTTCCCTAGAGTTTTTAAAGTTTCTTTTCTCGTTAACTTCCCTCGAGTAAGCTTCTTTTATCGCTTCTATTCCTCCAATTTTGATAGCTTCTTTCCTCTTTCGCTTCCCTCAGATAAGCTTTTTTCTCTTTCCCTTCCCTCAGGTAAGCTTTTTTCTCGCTTCCATCCCTCAAAATTTGAGAGCTGTTTTAACCTCTGCCTTCCCTCGAGTTTTAGAGCTCTTTTTTTACTTCTATACCTCGAGTTTTAAGAGCTTCTTTTTTTACTGCCATCCCTCGAGTTTTAAGAGCTTCTTTTTCCTTTTCCGTCCCTCGAGTTTTAAGAGCTTCTTTTCCCGCTTCCTTTCCTCAAGTTTTTAGAGCTCCTTTTTTACTTCCATCCCTCGAGTTTTAAGAGCTTCTTTTCCCGCTTCCTTCCCTCGAGTTTTAGAGCTCCTTTTTTACTTCCATCCCTCGAGTATTAAGAGCTTCTTTTCCCGCTTCCTTTGCTCAAGTTTTTAGAGCTCTTTTTTTACTTCCATCCCTCGAGTTTTAAGAGCTTCTTTTCCCGCTTCCTTTCCTCGAGTTTTTAGAGCTCATTTTTTTACTTCCATCCCTCGAGTTTTAAGAGCTTCTTTTCCCGCTTCCTTTCCTCGAGTTTTTTTAGCTCCTTTTTTTACTTCCATCCCTCGAGTTTTAAGAGCTTCTTTTCCCTTTTCCATCCCTCGAGTTTTAAGAGCTTCTTTTCCCTTTTCCGTCCCTCGAGTTTTAAGAGCTCCTTTTTTACTTCCATCCCTCGAGTTTTAAGAGCTTCTTTTCCCGCTTCCTTCCCTCGAGTTTTAGAGCTCCTTTTTTTACTTCCATCCCTCGAGTATTAAGAGCTGCTTTTCCCGCTTCCTTCCCTCGAGTTTTTAGAGCTCCATTTTTTACTTCCATCCCTCGAGTTTTAAGAGCTTCTTTTCCCTTTTCTGTCCCTCAAGTTTTTAGAGCTCCTTTGTTTAATTCCATCCCTCGAGTTTTAAGAGCTTCTTTTCCCGCTTCCTTCCCTCGAGTTTTAGAGCTCCTTTTTTTACTTCCATCGCTCGAGTATTAAGAGCTTCTTTTCCCGCTTCCTTCCCTCGAGTTTTAGAGCTCCTTTTTTTACTTCCATCCCTCAAGTTTTAAGAGCTTCTTTTCCCGCTTCCTTTCCTCGAGTTTTAGAGCTCCTTTTTTACTTCCATCCCTCGAGTATTAAGAGCTTCTTTTCCCTTTTCCGTCCCTCGAGTTTTTAGAGCTTCTTTTTTTACTGCCATCCCTCGAATTTTAAGAGCTTTTTTTCCCTTTTCCGTCCGTCGAGTTTTAAGAGCTTCTTTTCCCGCTTCCTTTCCTCAAGTTTTTAGAGCACTTTTTTTACTTCCATCCCTCGAGTTTTAAGAGCTTCTTTTCCCGCTTCCTTTCTTCGAGTTTTTAGAGCTCATTTTTTTACTTCCATCCCTCGAGTTTTAAGAGCTGCTTTTCCCGCTTCCTTTCCTCAAGTTTTTAGAGCTCTTTTTTTAATTCCATCCCTCGAGTTTTAAGAGCTTCTTTTTTTTACTTCCATCCCTCGAGTTTTAAGAGCTTCTTTTCCCTTTTCCGTCCCTCAAGTTTTAATAGCTTCTTTTCCCTTTTCCGTCCTTCGAGTTTTAAGAGCTCCTTTTTTACTTCCATCCCTCGAGTTTTAAGAGCTTCTTTTCCCTTTTCCGTCCCTCGAGTTTTAAGAGCTCCTTTTTTACTTCCATCCCTCGAGTATTAAGAGCTGCTTTTCCCGCTTCCTTCCCTCGAGTTTTTAAAGTTTCTTTTCTCGTTAACTTCCCTCGAGTAAGCTTCTTTTATCGCTTCTATTCCTCCAATTTTGATAGCTTCTTTCCTCTTTCGCTTCCCTCAGATAAGCTTTTTTCTCTTTCCCTTCCCTCAGGTAAGCTTTTTTCTCGCTTCCATCCCTCAAAATTTGAGAGCTGCTTTAACCTCTGCCTTCCCTCGAGTTTTAGAGCTCTTTTTTTACTTCTATACCTCGAGTTTTAAGAGCTTCTTTTTTTACTGCCATCCCTCGAGTGTTAAGAGCTTCTTTTTCCTTTTCCGTCCCTCGAGTTTTAAGAGCTTCTTTTCCCGCTTCCTTTCGTCAAGTTTTTAGAGCTCCTTTTTTTACTTCCATCCCTCGAGTTTTAAGAGCTTCTTTTCCCGCTTCCTTCCCTCGAGTTTTAGAGCTCCTTTATTACTTCCATCCCTCGAGTATTAAGAGCTTCTTTTCCCGCTTCCTTTGCTCAAGTTTTTAGAGCTCTTTTTTTACTTCCATCCCTCGAGTTTTAAGAGCTTCTTTTCCCGCTTCCTTTCCTCGAGTTTTTAGAGCTCATTTTTTTACTTCCATCCCTCGAGTTTTAAGAGCTTCTTTTGCCGCTTCCTTTCCTCGAGTTTTTTGAGCTCCTTTTTTTACTTCCATCCCTCGAGTTTTAAGAGCTTCTTTTCCCTTTTCCATCCCTCGAGTTTTAAGAGCTTCTTTTCCCTTTTCCGTCCCTCGAGTTTTAAGAGCTCCTTTTTTACTTCCGTCCCTCGAGTTTTAAGAGCTTCTTTTCCCGCTTCCTTCCCTCGAGTTTTAGAGCTCTTTTTTTTACTTCCATCCCTCGAGTATTAAGAGCTGCTTTTCCCGCTTCCTTCCCTCGAGTTTTTAAAGTTTCTTTTCACGTTAACTTCCCTCGAGTAAGCTTCTTTTCTCGCTTCTATTCCTCCAATTTTGATAGCTTCTTTCCTCTTTCGCTTCCCTCAGATAAGCTTTTTTCTCTTTCCCTTCCCTCAGGTTAGCTTTTTTCTCGCTTCCATCCCTCAAAATTTGAGAGCTGCTTTTACCTCTTCCTTCCCTCGAGTTTTAGAGCTCTTTTTTTACTTCCATCCCTCGAGTTTTAAGAGCTTCTTTTCCCTTTTCCGTCCCTCGAGTTTTAAGAGCTTCTTTTCCCGCTTCCTTTCCTCAAGTTTTTAGAGCTCTTTTTTTACTTCCATCCCTTGAGTTTTAAGAGCTTCTTTTCCCGCTTCCTTTCCTCGAGTTTTTAGAGCTCCTTTTTTTACTTCCATCCCTCGAGTTTTAAGAGCTTCTTTTCCCTTTTCCATCCCTCGAGTATTAAGAGCTTCTTTTCCCGCTTCCGTCCCTCGAGTTTTTACAGCTCCTTTTTTACTTCCATCCCTCGAGTATTAAGAGCTGCTTTTCCCGCTTCCTTCCCTCGAGTTTTTAAAGTTTCTTTTCACGTTAACTTCCCTCGAGTAAGCTTCTTTTCTCGCTTCTATTCCTCCAATTTTGATAGCTTCTTTCCTCTTTCGCTTCCCTCAGATAAGCTTTTTTCTCTTTCCTTTCCCTCAGGTTAGCTTTTTTCTCGCTTCCATTCCTCAAAATTTGAGAGCTGCTTTTACCTCTTCCTTCCCTCGAGTTTTAGTGCTCTTTTTTTACTGCCATCTCTCGAGTTTTATGAGCTTCTTTTCCCTTTTCCGTCCCTCGAGTTTTAAGAGCTTCTTTTCCCGCTTCCTTTCCTCGAGTTTTTAGAGCTCCTTTTTTTACTGCCATCCCTCGAGTTTTAAGAGCTTCTTTTCCCTTTTCCGTCCCTCGAGTTTTATGAGCTTCTTTTCCCTTTTCCGTCCCTCGAGTTTTAAGAGCTTCTTTTCCCGCTTCCTTTCCTCGAGTTTTTAGAGCTCCTTTTTTTACTGCCATCCCTCGAGTTTTAAGAGCTTCTTTTTCCTTTTCCATCCCTCGAGTTTTAAGAGCTACTTTTCCCGCTTCCTTTCCTCAAGTTTTTAGAGCTGCTTTTTTTACTTCCATCCCTCGAGTATTAAGAGCTGCTTTTCCCGCTTCCTTCCCTCGAGTTTTTAAAGTTTCTTTTCACGTTAACTTCCCTCGAGTAAGCTTCTTTTCTCGCTTTTATTCCTCCAATTTTGATAGCTTCTTTTCTCTTTCGCTTCCCTCAGATAAGCTTTTTTCTCTTTCCCTTCCCTCAGGTTAGCTTTTTTCTCGCTTCCATTCCTCAAAATTTGAGAGCTGCTTTTACCTCTTCCTTCCCTCGAGTTTTAGAGCTCTTTTTTTACTTCCATCCCTCGAGTTTTAAGAGCTTCTTTTCCCTTTTCCGTCCCTCGAGTTTTAAGAGCCTTGCCTTTAGAGACGGGTATGGAGGCCACGTCTTGTGCCGGTCGGAAGGATCTGGCGGTCTCGTCGTTGGTTGTTTCGACGGATCTGGAGATCGCGTCTCCGCAATCGGAACCTTCGTTGGATGAGGTCTGGTCTGTGCTGGAATCTGAAGATGAAGCATCATCATCTTCCTCAACATCAGTGACAACCAACTCTTCCTGGTTAGGGTTCTCTTCAACGACAACAGGAAATGTCTCCATGACACACTTTTCAGGATTGAATCTCACATCTCGTGACCGAATAACGTTGCCGATTGCAGGTACGTTAACTCGGTACCCATCGCCATCTTCTTCATATCCAACAAGAAACCCCTTGCGAGCTTTCCTTGACAGTTTTTGTCTCTTCTCTCTTGGAATATGGACGTAGCATTCGGTGCCGAAGCCTCGAAAGTGCTATATCGATGCTAGGCGATTTCCCTTTAACTCGGGTAGGTGCTGTGCGATTCAAGACATACGTCGTAGTGTTGACGGCTTCAGCCCAAAGTTTTGGCGGAAGATCTGGCTTCGACAACAACATCACTCTGACGGCTTCCATTATCGTCCGATTTTCTCGCTCCGCCACTCCATTCTGCTCAGGCGTATACGGCATTGACGTTCGATGATTGAGACCGGCTTCTCGTGTTACTTGATCGAAATCGTAATTAACATACTCGGTGCCATTGTCAGTGACAAGTTCCTTGACGGTATGCTCATAGGTTTTGCACCTTGCCAGGAAGTCCTTCAATCGATCGACGGTTTAATAATAATAATAATAATAATAATAATAATAATAATAATAATAATCAGCTAGGCTAATACCCAAGGCACCACCTTAGGCCTAAGTCATCATGCGACTTTTGAAGCCCTTAATTCAGGTGGCCGGGTTACAATGCGTAGGAGGGTGGTGGCAAGCGCTGCATGCCACGCGGTCGAGCCAACAGCTCCCTACACTAACTATTACCGTTAACCTTAACAAGTTTTTATGGAAGGGGAAACCGAAGATCTCGGGGGAAAACCCCTTAAACCAGTGGGGAGAGAACTTGCAAACTCTACGCAGAAGGAGTTGTTCCGAGTTTTCACCCAGTGCCACAAGCTGGGATCGAACCCGGCTCCTCTTGCTGCGAGGCGAAAGCCTGAGTTACTCGTCCTTGAACAGTACATAGTATTTCTGTCCACTCAATGACGGAGTCGGCGACGGTCCCCATAGATCCGAATGAATGCGTTCGCCAGGTTTCGTTGCTTTATCGAGGCGAGTGCCAAACATATGACGAGACATCTTTCCGTATATGCACCCTTCGCATTGACGGCCAGCGGAGTAATCAACGACTTCGTAGCCAAGTCTCTTCAAGGTTGATGTGACATGACGATGATCCTGATGTCCCAGACGTTCGTGCCATATCTGCAGATCGGCTTTCTTGTCGTTGTTTGAATTAGCGGCCACGAGGATTCATCGACTTTTCCAGGAACCCGAAGTCTTCTACGCCCTCTCTTGATGACCTCATAGAGACCACACGATGATGATGTTGCTTCAAACTTTAGCTTCGTATTGCGACTCATCGATGCTTTCAGAGCGAAGACATTGCAGTCAAACTCGCTGATGTACCAAACATGGTGTATGACGTCTCTCACAGTTCGCTTTCCGATTCTGAAGGCAATCTGGACATCCCCTTCACCGTCTGCTAGCATCTTGGCCTTGTTTCCAGCCTGGAGCCTCTCTGGCGTCTCGAACTTCTGGTAACTGATGAAGTTCGTAGCATCGTTTGTGATGTGTTGGGTTGCTCCGGAATTAAAATACCACGCAGTCGAAGGTGTTGTATTTGCAAGGAAACTGCCGGATGTGAAGAGACTTTCTCCTAGAGCGTTACTGGCTGACTTCGACGTCTCTCCAGCTTTATTGGTGGCCGAGGTCTTCTTCTTAGGCGCTATACAGTCCCGAGAGAAGTGACGAGTCGTCACATAGTCCCATAGAAGCTCATTAAATTGAGTCCTACGGAATCGTGTGAAGGTTTTAACTTAAATCAACACAAAAGTTTTATATAAATACTATTATTTTTCGGCTTTCCGTTGCTATATGCAACGCGTTTTTAAATTTTTAATGTTTAGGCTTAGTTTCTCTTTTTGATTTGATAGTCGCCAGCCAGATTTCCCGCCCGGTACTGATGAGTTCAAAATAGAACGAAACCGGTCTACCGTTTGAATTTCTTGCTATTTTATTTATTTTTAATTTAGTTTATTACTCGAAGATCTATTTGATCCGAGTTTCGCGTTGCTCGAAGACCTATCGGTACGAGTTATTAGTAAGTTTTTAAATTTCTTCAAATTTGTTTAGGATTTAGCTATATTATCCCTTTTAATTATGGACTTATCTACTTTTTCGCGTATTTTATCATCCTTCTCACAGTCCATAGGTGGTTTCTTCTAACTTAACTTATCGTATATACTATTCTCCACCACACTCCCCCCTTTTTCGGCTTTCCGTTGCTATATGCAAGGCGTTTTTAAATTTTTAATGTTTAGGCTTAGTTTCTCTTTTCGATTTGATAGTCGCCAGCCAGATTTCCCGCCCGGTACCGATGAGTTCCAAATAGAACGAAACCGGTCTACCGTTGGAATTTCTGGCTATTTTAATTATTTTTAATTTAGTTTATTACTCGAAGATCTATTTGATCCGAGTTTCGCGTTGCTCGAAGACCTATCGGTACGAGTTATTAGTAAGTTTTTAAATTTCTTCAAATTTGTTTAGGATTTAGCTATATTATCCCTTTTAATTATGGACTTATCTACTTTTTCGCGTATTTTATCATCCTTCTCACAGTCCATAGGTGGTTTCTTCTAACTTAACTTATCGTATATACTATTCTCCACCACACTATCCCCTTTTTCGGCTTTCCGTTGCTATATGCAACGCGTTTTGAAATTTTTAATGTTTAGGCTTAGTTTCTCTATTCGATTTGATAGTCGCCAGCCAGATTTTCCGCACGGTACCGGTCTACCGTTGGAATTTCTGGCTATTTTATTTATTTTTAATTTAGTTTATTACTCGAAGATCTATTTGATCCGAGTTTCGCGTTGCTCGAACACCTATCGGTACGAGTTATTAGTAAGTTTTTAAATTTCTTCAAATTTGTATAGGATTTAGCTATATATCCCTTTTAATTATGGACTTATCTACTTTTTCGCGTATTTTATCATCCATATACTTACATTGATGAGCCCTCAACGATAGCAGTTTAATAGTGTTATTTTTTAAAATTACCTTTATTTTATCTCACCGAATATATTTAAGATTAAAGATTTTCCGTCCTCCACTTTCCATTATACACTATCCTCCAAATATAGAGAATTATCCCATATAATTCCTTACACCATATTTTGCACCAGATTCTTCACTGATTCCACCTAATTTCCACAATTGTTTTCATATTTAAAAGGAACACTCTTTCTCTACTAACATTTAAAACAAAGTCAACTGAAATCTAGATGCATGATATGTGCTCACTTAATGACTCTCTTCCCCATATTCTTTTTATAATACGATTGGAAACGCCGACGTAGAGTAGTTGTAGCAGTTCACGAAAACCTAAAGAAGTATTTGTCACATTGAACTGCTCGCATTAGTGGTTTACTGGACGCAATAATTCGGAGGAGGAAGGATGACCATTGCCCTTCCCAAAAGACTTATAATATTTCAAACCCAGCCAACTAGGTTTAACCAAATTATTTTCATAAAGTTAGGTTTAATTTTTCAAAAGGGCAAAATCCAAGGTTAGAACCAAATTTCATAATATCCGTTAGATTTTAAACATTTTTTAACGTCGACCAGTTTTTCTTTTAAAAAAACCATTCCATATTTCGGGCACTGATATAATCCCAGTTAGCTAGGTCGATTTAAAAAGGAGTTGGGTTATACAGGGTGTTTTTTAGCACGAAAATTTATTTATTTTTAAAAACTATGATTACTAGAAAGTTGAAATTTTTATGGTACTTTATACATGCCGGGAAACACTCGCTGACCATATTTCATCGATTTCGTAAATAATTCTCACGGTTTTTCAAAACATAATTTTTCACCGTTAGGTGCTATAATTAATTTGTCAAAGGGAAACTTGTAGAGCGTCATCGAAAACATAAGAATATCGTTGGTTCGAAAAAATTAAATGAATTTTTCACTGAAAAACACGACATGAAAAGTGACAAGTTGGGCTAGCTAAAAATGTTTTCGCATAGTGTCATAAATTAGATTTACGTTTGTTGGAAAAGTCGGATACTTTTTTGAGTTAAAGGTTGGGAAGAGACAATAATTAAAGAAGATATCGTTTTTCCAAATACGTACAGTAAATTATTTCCAATAAGAATCAGAAAAATGAAACAATTTTAGAAAATGCAACGAAAATTATAAGAATGGTTCAATTATTCCACCATCAGCTGCGATACAAGCTTGAGCGCGAATAATCAAGTTGTAAAAATCATGTTGAATCCTTTCTGGGGTGATTTCCCGGCAGGCGCTTATAATTCCTTGACGAAGTTCTTCTTGCGTTTCAACAGAAGTGGCGTATGCCTTATCCTGACTTACTTAATTCGGCCACTCTAAATTCTTTTTTCAGCCTTTTTTTTGGGAACAACCCTAAAACTTAGTAGCAAAAGTTAATAAATTAGTCCATTTGGCCCGTTGAGCCCTTCCATCTAAGGGCGAATAAGCGTTGTCCCCTTAAAGGAGTGGACCGTGAGAAAAATAGCCCCCAAAAGAAATCCAACGGCGTAAGGTCTGGTGACCTTGGTGGGAAAAGTATCGGTCCATTTCTCCCTATTCACCGTTGCTGAAATTTGTTGTCGAGAAACGCGCTCACGTATCTGTGGTAATGAGGCGGGGCATCATCTTGTTGAAACCACAAGCTGGCTTGTTGCGCTAATGGAAGTTCGTCGAGCTGCTCTGCTAGTTCGTTTTGTAGGATATGTAAATAATTCTGCTCATTTAGTTTTTTTAGCAGAAATACAAGACCAATAACACGGTTTCCTACTAAACCAACCCAAACGTTCAAGCGTCCAAACAGAAATTGATGACGGTGATCAAACCCCCAGTGTGGATTTTCGTAAGGCCAATCTCTCGAAAATGAAGCTTCATCAGAGAATAAAATGTTGCGGATAAATTGAGGGTGGTTATCCACATAATTCAGCAGCTAGTTGCAGAAGTCCAGCCGTCTTTGAGCGTCTTTATCTACTAAACCTTGGTGAAGCGTAGCTTTGTAAGGATGGTACTTCTATCAGTACCGGCGCCAGGATTTTTGGGGAGGTAGGCCAACCATTTGGAGGCCCCACCAAAATTATGGAGGCCCCCCACAACACATTTTTTTCAAATCCGTCCACGTGGATTATTTAATTTTTTTGAAGCAAGTGGTGAAATGTTTGGGTAAAATGGGTACGAGACGAAAAAATTAAAGTTAATTATGAATTTAAACATTACTGAAAACTGAGTGTGTGTTGATCCTTTTTTGGGTACCGATAACACTTAACAAATGAGTGGTTATTTACTTATTTCTACCACTGAATTCCAGTCTATCAATTTATATTCATTCCTTCGGTACTTCGCATGTACATCCCTTACAACAGAACTTACAACTTTACAAAAATGAATGTACGTAGGTACACTAAGTAAAGTAAGTTTAAGAACCACTTATTTGTAAAGATAAAATTAAAGATACAATTTCGATATAGTAGGGCTCCCGAAAAATTAACACTAAAAATAAACTACTGTCAAAGAAAAGTTACTCGTACCTTTGAAGTTTGAAAGTAAAACAGTGTCGTTAAGCCAATCACTCGCATTGAATATTGGAAAATTAATAAATAAATAAATTATTTCGCAAACAAATTACAGAATTTTTTTATATTAAATTTTAGAGGCCCCTTAAGACGAATTTTGGAGGCCCCTACCAAAATTTCAAGTAGGCCCAGGCCAACCCCGGTCTATTGCTGGCGCCGCTTCTGACTTCACTACACCCCAAATCAGCACCTGCCGTGGAACAACTTTTACGCGAGTATGCGACCAAATACGCCAACACCGTGTTCTCCAAGTCGTTATTACGCTGATCAAAACCTCGAAATCTAGGTTGTACATTACCATACTGCAGAAAGTCATTGACAGCTCGCCTCACTATCCGGATGACGTTTTAAAATGTCACTCACTGTTCATAGATTTCTACTACCTTCTGCGTACTATTTCCATACAATTCGTTCTAGAATACAAAGGCATTATTACCACGATTTAATCTCACAATGATGTAAAAAACGGCATGCATTACATTTTAAACAAAATGAACGAGCGGTTTTCACTGACCTTTAGACATTATTTTCGTTTACTTTGCTTCCAACGTCTCCATGTAGTTGTTTCTTCTAAGCCTACAGTAAGTCATATTCGCCACCTATTTCATAGTTTTATTTTATTTAAATTAAAATGCTTAAAGTGGCCAAGGTCTATCCACTGAATAAAATGTGCGTTTGACGAAATATCTGTCAAGTGTACAGTACAAACTTAGCGTTCATGGGATAATTGCCAATTTTAATAAATGTTGTAAAAATGGAAAATTATCGAGAAAAATTTACCATAGTAAAATTACAACAAAAATAACAAAAACTAAAAGAATACACATTTAGCTTGCCCAACTTGTCACTTTTTCAAGTCGTGTTTTTCATGAAAAATTCGTTTAATTTTTTCGAACCCTCGATATTCTTATGTTTTCGATGACGCTTTACAAGTTTCCCATTGACAAATTAATAGCTCGTAATCACGTGACCTGTCGTATTTTAATACGACAGGTTACGTGATTACGTTAGATTCATCATGCAGTTAAAGTTAGAGAGCGCGCGCTTATTTTTGATTTTGTTGAAACTCGCTACACGGAAATATAAGGAAGTGCGCGCTCCAAAAAATAACACTTTATATACATGTATGCATATATATTATTTTACAGAAAGAGCTATTCCAGCACCTAGCGGTGAAAAATTAAGTTTTGGAAAAACGTAAAAATAATTTCGGAAATAGATGAAATCAATAAAAATTTCAACTTTCTAGAAAAAACCCCTGTATACGTTCAAGTTAATTGTAAAATCAATTTATTTTACTGTGCCTACGAATGATTTAGAAATTCTCGATAAGAACGATACGTAAACGATTTTGTAATAGATACGAAAGGTAGAAGAAAGCCCATTCCAACGTGGTTTCCAATATGGAGGTTCGTCTATTCCTGCGAAAGATGCCTTTGAAGAGAGTGGCGGTGCACAGAGTTACAAGGACAAAGGAAAGAAGCAGCAGTTTCCAGTTCCATCTGCCCAGTGCTTCATGAGGCAACAAGACATGTTCTTTTTCGTTTTCGCCGTCCAAGCAACTGTAGATGCGGTAGTCATCCGAATGGAATGCCTGAGTGACTCGAACGCCATCTCTCGTCAAGGCCGTTTCCAACACGTCATTATAAACACCTTTGATTTTGACATCAATTATCTGCACACATGAACATTTTAGTATACGGTTACAAGTTTTGCAGGGAAAGGGCTTACTTGTAACATTTCAAAATAAAAATTAAACAAAAAATGTACTTATCCCACGAATATTTAACAGGACGTGCTAACCTACTTCGATAGTATTTTTTTGTGATATAAATGCGTAAAATAATGTATAATTATGCAAAAATGTATATAATTTAAATTTTTCCAAACTTCTGTTAGAAAACAAATCTGGGTTTCTTATATTTTTCCAAGGTACACGTTATCACAGGCTTCCCGGTGCTCATTTTCTTACGCTTCTGAATATATATATCTTCACTTTAGACCTGGCTTAAGCCTATAAGTGTTCTGTGGCCCATCAACGACAGTGGTTAAGTCTCGTAAGTCCTATCGATATAAGCTCCATAAACAGCGTCTTTCATGTGGTGCGACCGTAAGCTCCGCCTTTCGCTTTTAAAGAGGATACCATTAGGTAATGTTTTAATATGCTCGGGCTAGATAATTTCAGGGGCTGGTTTTGATTGCGCTCCTTCATCTTTATTACTTAACGCAGTAAGGGGCAGATGTGAGTTTGTTATGGCAGATGTGAGTTTGTTATGGCACATTAATTACCAATTATTTAAAGAAATATTCTCAATTTAGGTGAAATTGGTTTTTTATTCATAATTTTTGAAGTGAAGCTTCTTTGGTGCCAACTCCAGCGTAGCTTTCTCATTGATGCGGCTGCTAAATGATCACTGTACCAATTTCGAAAATTTTCAGTTGATCTGTTCTAATTTGCATTTATCCCAAAATCTGTTTAAACTTTAATTTTTTTAACTATCATAGTATGGATTTCAGAAACTTTCCAAGAATAAAGAAATAAGTAGAGCGTACTCGAAATACCGTTTGATTTTCACTTTCATACAAAATAAGGCATGAAAACACAAGTTCTTACTAAATGGAAATAGCTTTTCCCAAATCTCTTCGAAAATTATTCAATATTTTGTTAAAAACATTTATTCAGTAGATTACTTCAATAATCACCAGTGTGGCTCAATTTTATATCCGTTTTCTGCGAAACAGATCTCGGCAGAATAAAGCCGCGTTCACACTTTGTCTTGAAATCGATTCAAAACGTTTCAAAGGAGTTGTGTGGACGAGGCTAAATCGTTTAAAACCGATTCAAACCGTTTTCTTCCGCTTACGTGTGAACGTAGCTTTAATGAGCGTGGGTATTTCCTGGATAATCACTTCCTGAGGAAGCCCCAGAAGAAAATGTCTACCATTGTTGGATGATAGAATCTTGGAGACGATCGAACGCGAAAGTGCCTTCCAATCCATCACCCATTTAACTCACTTGTCAGTGTTAAGGTACAGCACAACAGCTCGAATTTTATATGCTGGCGTCTTAGAAATGTCGCCAATCCCCTGGCAAACCTACCCTGATTCGAAAGTGTACTTGGTGGCGATTAGGGAATCCAAACCCGGATTTGCATCATTTCACTAGTGATTGTTTTGGTTATTAAATGTCCATTCTGGAAAATGAACAATTATTGGACACCAGGGGTTAATTGAGATAATCCGAGTTCATAATTTTACGTCGACGTTTCATTTCTCCATCACCGCTGGAAATTCTGACAATTTTAATTCCATTTAATTTTTTTTACTTGAACATCTATTTGGTACGAGTTTTGCCTTTTAATTTTATATTTGGAGACCTATTCACTGTACGTGCTCAAGGTACACATGGAGAACATGTCACACTTTTGGAATACTTGTTTGTATAATTTGGTACGCTACATAATCCCTTTTAGAGCACTCGTGAATACGTTATATGGCAAATTTCCTAATCATTTGAGTTTACATAAAGATAACTTAGTGTATTTTCTTATTTACCTCCATTTAGTCTGATGATGAAATCTATACTGACCTAGACAGACTATTAATTGTTTTGAAGAGGCACACACATTTTAATAAAAGAAATTAAAAATTGAAAATTACATGTATATTTGCAGAGGGATGCAAAAATCCAAGTGCCAGGGATAAGGGCCGCGAGCGCTACGACAGGGCTGTACCGCCGCGTTCTTTGCCAGCTCGTAATTTTGAGTTTTTTTCTAGAAATGTTTTGCGTGTATTTGGTTTTTGAGGAGAGCGCCTAACTTTCAAGAATTATGAATTTTTATTTTTCTTTAATGTTGTTCTGGTTTCAGTTGAGCAAGTTGGTACACTGCAAATCTTTATGACATCTAAAGAGCACCTAAAACCATCGGATGGACACATAAAATGCCTTCATATGTCTTACAGGTGTTTCTTATGTATGACTTAGATGCTATTTACATATTTACAAATGCAATACAGATGTTCAACGTGTACTCTAAATGGTCTAATCCGTACTCTATATGTCCATAGGACATCTGTTGAACATGGAACATCTATGTTGCATCTGAAGGGTCGTTTAAGGAGCGCCTGTGTTACATATTAATACCAAATTACATATGTCTTGCCCTCTTGTTGAGATAGCTGACCGCGGTTTTCAAAGAGTAACGGTTAGGTCGTGGTTCACTCATCGGGCTTTGCCAGAAATTGCCACGCAGATAAAATTATCATCACAACAAATAAGTAAGTAGAATGTAATAATAATTAAGTAATACTTAAGTAAATAATGAAGTCATTAAAGTTGAGTAAATATATGCATTGTATTTTTCATATAAACAAATGGCCTAGGCTTAAGTAAATACGGGAAACATTTAAAATAAAATAGCACACCTAATAGTATTTTCACCCTCACTTATAAACAACCTTACCCAATACTGACTAACTATAATTAGAGCATAATAAGGGTGGTTAAATAATTTTGGATTCAATAGTTTTATTTTTGAGTGAAAAATTTGCATGAATTAAAGTAATCGCGTTGAACAGAGGTTCAGTGTTTTCAAGTTGCTTATAAATATAGTTGAAAATAGTCATTGTTAATCTATGTTTACTCATTGATGATGGTATTAGATGAAAACTTTTCATTTAGGTGGGTTTTTCAAATTTGAATTTGAAATTTTGATACCCTGCACCCTATACCATTTATTTAAAAGCTCAAGTAATTTTTTTTCAATTGTGAATAAACCCTCATTAAAAACAACTTTCCCCAAGTCTGAAACGTTTTGTAGTTTAAAAATAAAGTGGTTAAATATTTTTGGGTTCAATAGTATTTCTTGGTGAAACATTTGCATTAATTAAAGTTATCGTGTTGAACGGAGCTTCAGTGTTTTCAGAATTATATGTAAGCGAGGTTGCCTTTAAATATAGTTGAAAATAGGCATTCTTAATCTGTGTTCACCTATTGATTATGGTAGGAGATAGAAATTTTTAATTTAGGCAGCTTTTTGATATTTTGATACTTTGCACCATATATTATCATTTATTTAAAACTCAAATTTGAAAACGTGGTCTAAATGGAAATTTTCCACATCTAACCATAATCAATGGGTGAACACAGACTGGCAATGCCTATTTTCAACTATATTTAATGGCAACTTCCCTTACATTAAATTCTGAAAACACTGAAGCTCCGTTCAACATGATACCTCTAATAAATGCTCATTTTATCCAGAAATACAACTATTGAAGCCAAAAATATTAAGCCACTTCATTTTTAACTTACACAGCCTGTCAGACTTGGGAAAGTTTGTTGAGAGTGAGGGTTCAATCACATTTGAAAATTGCTGGAGCTTTTAAATAAATGGTATAGTGTGCAGGGTATCAAAATATCAAACTCAAATTTAAAAAACTACCTAAATGAAAATTTCCCATCTCCTACCATAATCAATAAGTGAACACAGACTGATAATGATTATTTTTAACTATATTTCAAGGCATTTTCCATTACGTTTAATTCCGAAAACACTGAAGATTGTTCTACGCATTAACGTTAATTTTTGCCAATTTTTCACACCGAAGCAGAATTATTGAACTCAAAACAGTTTCACCATTTTAATCTTAACCTACACAGCGATTCAGACTTGGGGAAGGTTGTTTTTAGTGAGGGCTCAATCACATTTGAAAAAAGTTCTTGAGCTTTAATTTAAATAAGTGATATATGGTGCAGAGTATTAAAATCTCAACAAAGCTCAAGCTTTTTTTGCCAGTTGTAATTGAACTCTCATTAAAAACAACCTTACCTAACTTAACCAAGTTTGGCTAGCTGTGTAGGTAAAAAATAAAGAGGTAACATATTTTTGGTGACAAATTTGCATTTATTATAGTTTTGTGTGGAACGCAGATTCAGTGTTTCCAGAATTAAATGTAAGGGAAGTTGCCTTTAAATATAGTTGAAAATAGGCATTGTTATTCTGTGTTCACCCATCGTTTATGGTAGGAGATGGAAAATTTTCATAGAAGCTTTCTTCTATGTGATAACCTTAATATATGCAAATTTTAACCCAGAATCACAATTATTGAACCCAAAACATATTTAACAACTTTTTTTAACAAACGCAACTATAATCTTCAGTGTTCATAAACTGCAATTTAAGGGAAGTTGCATTTAAATATAATTCTTTATTAGTGTGTGATCACCTATTGTGTAAGGCACCATTTAAAAAAATAATTAGGTTTTTTTATTTTGAAATTTTAGTAGTTATTTAAATCTTTTCTCTAATTTTTGCAATTGCATTTAATCATAACTGTTGGAAGACAAAAAACCCGCCTTAAACCCTCGTGCTTAAGGTTCATTTATTAAAATTATTTTATTGTTTAGCTGCAGTACACTCAAAGAAGACATTGAAGAGTTTCAATTATGAAATATTTTGGCAGTATTTATTAAAATCAAGATTGAAGAATATTAAACTGGTAGAAGTGTAACGTTATATGAACTACTAAATTTTAAATAGCCAGAAAAGTTACATTTTGTTGAAATTAAAAAAAAGTAAATGTAATTGATGTTAACCAATGTGGGTAGCATTGTAATATAACCACTGTAAAAATTGTGAATCTATTTTTAGTAAATTTTGTTAACTTAAGCTGTTTTAATTCTATATAGCTGTACCACGTCTTTGAAATAAATTAGTTCATTCAATAATTTATTTTTATATATTTAAATCGAATATTCCTATTCACATAACAAATTTGCTTAGGTTAAAATGAACACTTTTACCATGTAATAACTTATATTTAAATTTATTTTGGTTATGCCTATAACAACAAGTGCTCTTATTTCTGGACACTTTTTTGCGTTCTTCAGGTGTTCTTTTAACATTCTTTAGGTGTCATGAAGATTTGCAGTGCAGTGTCAGGGATTTGGAGGGAGAGGGGTTGTGCCACAAATTTAGTGTGATTATCCTTTTGCAGCCGCTCTGCACAGTGATCAGGAAGTGTGTTATAGTGGGCCACAAGTGCGCTAAAAATGACACAATGTGATCCATAAGTGTACCTTAGGTGATCGAGTGAGCGAATTTTGTTGCGCTAGTGATCTGATAGATCACATCCGGATTGCATAAAGACCGCATGCAGATCACATGAGTATACTAGAAAATCACTTGAGTACCCTCAAAGAACACTTAAATGTACATATGCCAATAGTGTTCCCTTTGTGTTCCCCATGTGGTCAAATGAGCTAATTTTGTTGCGCTAGTTTTCTACTAGTGAGCCCCTTGGATCACTCAAAGAACGGATTAATATCGCACATAGCTCACTTTGGCACACTATGTTCACACTCAACGTACATGTGCCCAAAGTGATCTATAAGTGGTTAGTGATCCAATTTTGTTGCGCACCTTTGGTGCTCCAGAGGTGTGCCTTTAGTGATGTATAAGTGAACCTTTTATTTGCAGTGTTGGTCCGAGAATTTCGTAAGTTTTATCATTACTTTAAATTTGTAAAGGTAAAGCTTTTTTGCCCCCTTTTTATTCATAACGTTTAAACCTTTTCGCATATTTTTACTTTCCTAATCATTCGTTTAATGTAGTGCCTACTGGTTAGAAATGAAAATTTCTAAATCCTTTGAAAAAGGAAAAATTAACGGGAAATCTAACTAGTACCATTTAAAACATATTTCATAAGTATCCCATAAAGGCATTTTCTACATAATGTGTTTACGGAATATCATGTAAATTACGTCTTTTTCAACTCCGTGACGGAAAAACGTTATCAACTTCAAGGACGAAAAACGGTAGTTAGGGAACTGAATTTTGAAATCGAACAGAATTCTGGCTTACACAATCTAAAGTTTAGCTTGTGTCTTGTGACCAGCAGATATTGTTTTCATGGTAACGTTTTCAATAGCGCAACTATTATTTTAAGATATTAATATATGTGTTACTAACTATATGTTCCGTGAGAAACAAGGTAACGTAGAAAGGTTTTTTATGAATATGTCATGCGGAGGCAACCTATGAGGTTTTATCATTGAAAATGTAATTGCAATAGTTTCAGTTACTCCAATTGTTAAGTAACTAAAAGACAGATAAAACTTGGAATTGAAATAATAATATACTCTGTACTTAATTTATTATTAATAAAAAAATATGTCGTTATTATAAACTAAACAATTACATTTTGAGATATTTTGTTTAAAATGCTTGTACGTATACCCTGAAAATTTTCAGATTTATATGTTAAACCTACGAAACATCTATATGTATATTAGAGAAGAAGGTTATACGTTAAACACGTTTGGGGAAAAAACAATTTCGGCGCAGTTTCAAGCACCAGGTATCAATAAAATAACAAACAATTATTCCTTAAACGTAAAAGCAATGGTTTTATCACAGTATCTGCTTTAACCAATATTCAATTTACGTGAAACCTTAAAAGATAATCGAGCAAAGGCTACTATAAAATATGAAATCTTCTTTGTGTACAAAAATAATATTTGCTCATACAGAGACTCTTTACAGTTTCTCAAACACTCGTATTTCGCTCTTGTGCGAATTCCAAAATAGGAGTATTCATTGCCGAAGGTTTTTGGTGTAAAGGACAATTCGGCTCCTATTTGTAGGTTTTAAAATATTACCGTACCCATAAATTATCAGAGAATAATATTGTCTGATGATATATGGAGAAATTAGGCTATACAACAGTTAGTTCTTTTGTGGTAAACTAAAATAATATAAAAACAAATTTACTTTTGCTTGGGATGTAATGGAGGAAATGCTGCTTCGGGTGCAATGCTGAGGAAAAATCATTCCTGATAATTCAAGGAAAGCACTAACATTCTATGTACTTGCCAAAACCTTCGCGCCATTCACGAGGGAAGTTAAAGACTGAGCAAAGAAACCACTGACCAATGGCCCAGCAGCAATTACGTAGCTAGTGCAATATACTTACTCCGCAAAAAATATATCGTGAAACATCTTCTGTTCTTATTACTTGCGTTTTTACGGGAGTTAATCTGAAATTTGAAATAGCGAATGACTAAGCGACACTAAATGAAATCACAAAACTAATACAGATATACTATAGAATTTAGTGTCTGGGGCTTTTTCTACGTGTGACTTGCATAAATATAATTGAAAAAAGGAAAAGTACTTACGTCGTATTAGGCAGATTCTGGAAAAACAATCCCAGTAGATGTTCCTTAGAAAGACGTTCAAACGTTTCAAAGAAGGGGTCAAACTGCGAAATAAATTTCCAAAATAATTACCAAACGAAATAATCAGTACCTATTTAAGGATTGTTCTAAATGCACTCGGCTGTTGAAAAAACGCGTGCCTATTAAGATATACATATACAGGGTGAATGAAATATTGTTCCTAATAAACAGGGTGCTTGATCAAGCGTTGTATTAATTTTTTTGTAGTAAAGTTACTCTTCGGTCGTCAATATCTAGTGCCCCTGATAGACCAGATAGTACTGCAATTAATTCTTCTTTTTCGTAAAATTACTCTTAGATTGTTAATGCTTAGGGCGGTAATCATGTTAAACGACTTAAGATATTTTTTATTACATAAGGTGGTTGAAAAAGAGTTTTTGATTTTTTACAAATAGTAAAAAATAGTTTACGCTTTCTAAGTTAATGTACAAGGTGATATAACTTTGTCTAACTTTAAATTTAAAGGGCAAGTTACATCTACTTTATCGTGATGATTGTGTATTCAACTGTTCGTGACATCTTGTTTATAAATAAATGTGTCCTTTTTATTAATCTGCTCCTCGGCCTTTTCGCTAATATCAAACGGTGGTATTGGTTTGCAGACTAATCACTGCCGTATGGTAAAGATGACGAGGGTTATGTTAGCAGATTTCGCAACCTACCATAGTGTATTTTAAGGACACAGCCAGACAGCCTTTCTAAAAAGGATAAACTATAAAACTTTAATTTAAATATGTTCTATAAATATTTATAGAGAATCTCTCTTGGTTCCACTAAAGATATTCGAAAATAGATTATGCTTCTCGAGGTATTCTAAACATTATCTAAAGAGTTTCTCGACAAATAAGAAATATTTTATGCATTCTTAGGTTTTTTTAGAAAATTTTTGTTCAGCTAGATCTATAGTTACATTTCATACGTTTTTGAATTATCAGAAAATTTGAATTGCAAAACGTATTTTCTTACTTTATTGTACTTGATTTCAATTCGATCAGAAAAGGAACGGCTGCCGTTTTCTTGGCAATTCCTATCCGGGTGCGGAAGCTTGTTTCCAGGATTGAAAATCACCATTTTTCTGTCTTCGAAAGTGGAAATTCCGTTAATTGCTTCAAATCTCGGGTAAGCCTACCTGCTCAATTTAATACGATCTGCCCAAAGGAAAGAGTATTAAACATTAAACAATTTAAATAAAAATTTTAAAAAAATCAATTTCGAGAGGTGGTTGATTAATTTGGTAGGTGCCTAACTCTACGCTCTCTATTTCTAGGCCAAATGGAAGTGAAATCAGAACCAGGGGTCCAATTGTTAAAATCGCCTTTAAAATAAGGATTCCTTATAAAAGAGTGAAATAAGGATTTCTCCTCAAGGCTAAGCTAACTACTATCCCAACTTTTTAGCAAAAAATCATATGCTATAATCATAGTCTTTATGGGGAATCCTTTCCTTATTATCCATGAGGAGAAAAGCCTAAACATGACCACGTGACCTTTTCTTTGATAATAGCGTTTCCCGAACTTATTTCCGAAATGCTTTTTGGGAGAAGTGGGTATCTTGATAACGCGGGGTGAGGCTTAACCGCAAAAGCATGACAGATTGAAATGATAAATTTAAGACTTGTTAAATAAAATTATGGAAATAAATATTGATCATAATACTATTCATTAAGTTCGATTATCTTCAAGCAGATATTACAACAAAATAATGAATTGTCAAAAACACTTTACCTTTATTCATGAGAACAAATACTTTTAAAATTAATTAAGTATTAGATTAATTTATTATTATTCTTCTTCACTGAAAATCACTTTTATGTGCTTTTCTGACATTCGCTGCTTAATACAAACTTTTAATATTTATCAAGGCGGCCATCTTGAAATATGAACCAAATAAGGATAATTATTGGTCCTTACGCATCTGCAGAGAGGTTTTACTCTCACTTTATCATAAGGACCAATTTTATCAAGGATGAGAGTACAATACGAAATTGCGGGTTTAAGGATAATTTAATTTTTAAGGACAATTTTTCTCTTTACGAATCATAAGGAAAGTTATAGAATAAGACCCCTGAACTCTAAATTTTGCTTAGGGTATTTCTACTCATATTTACTTATTAAAATCCGTGGTCTTTCTCAAATAGATCGTTTAAACCCAATAAATCAAACACACTGCAAACGCCTACATTGATAATGAATCCACTATCTATACTGGCTTGTGCTTTGATGAATTGAAACCCCCCCAACGGTTCATTTTACCGCCACCCACAGAGTGAGAGGTTGGAAAAGGAAGGTCACAGTCATGGAAGTCTAATGACTTTGGGCCTGGTGCAGAAACGTTTTGCGTTAATTTTAACAGGATCGCAATTTTGCGATTCAGATTTAGCGATCTGTTTATTTTGCGATCCTCGCAATCGAAATCGCGATGCAGAGACGTTTTAGCGATTCCTGTTAATCGGCGACGCTGTTATTTTTACGAATTTTTTTACCCAAGTCACGGACCAATAGGAGAGCTCGATTTTTGACGCAAAAAGCTATCACGTGGTTATGGTTGGCTTGCATTTTGACGATGAAAGCCTGTATCTTCTAATTAATATGTTTCTTAGTCTTATTTTATTATTATAATTTTTATAGTTAAATCCGTTATTCTATTAAAATATATCTATATAATACAGCAAATCAGTTTCTGAAGAATAAGAAGTTATCCAAAATCTTTTTTAAAGCAATAAAATAGTGCATGAAAATTAGTCGCCAGTTGACTTAGCAATGTATATCTTTCGAAAATAATTAAAATCTAAATCTAAATCTAGTTTCTTCTGATTATATAATTTTCTTACTCTTATTATTTATTACATTGGTTGCATTTATTACACAGTTTAATGGTTTGGTTATTTTAAAAACATATTTTTATAATATGGTTTGTACACCAATAAAATAACGAATGAAAATAAGATTCATTACTATTATAAGCCAACCTTTTCCGAAAAGAATTCTAGACCTGTTAGAAAATGAGCCATATCATTTGGTTTTTGGGAAAATATTTATTTCAAAACTTAGCTGATAGCAATTCAAATAAATCTAGTTATAAAGTAAATCAAAATATAAATAAAAATTCGGCAATTTCACGAGTGTACAAAAATTGGTAATTGTCTAAAGCAATTTCTAGCTAAATATCCTATATTGATCATACGAAAAACAATGGTCCTGCTTTTTGATATAAGTTGTTGTTCTACCTAATTATCTGGCATTTTCATAGCCTACTCAAGGTATAAATTGTAATATGATATAAGCACAAACACTTTTAAGGTTAAATATCATATTGGCTCGATAAGCTCTTCATGCATGCCAAATAAACTTGAATATTCCAATACATCTTCTATCGCAACTCCTAGTATACCTGAGAAAAGGTTTCGGCTATTTGGAACAATAGCCCCGCCACATGTTTTTCCACTTTTTAGTTGCACCTTACCAATGTACTTATTAAGGGGAACCTAATGGTGCAAAAATTATTAGCCGCAAATAATTTATTTTAAAGTTGGTTCGAGGCGTAGAATTCACTCCGCGGCGAAGAGAGCTCGCCGTCGCGCTGTTTTTGCCCTTTCGGAAATCGGCCTGTCTTTATTTGTTGGGAGTGGTAATAGCGCCAGTAGGACCACAATATACATGAAATATGCGGCTGTAGTAGACGTGGGGTCTTAGGATTAAAATGACGGTGGGCTACTATACAGATAGGAAAGAAACATTTCCCAAAACGGATTCATTTTCCGCTAACCATGACCGATACCGGGTCTTCGCGTAGTTCCGCAAGTTCCGAAGATTCTAAGGCTATTTTTAACAATAGGTACTTTTGGTTTTTGTTTATTTTCAAGGTGTATTATATGTCAAGGATGGTTTTTTATTATTTTTTTAAGGAGTATTATTTGTCAAGGATTACAGTAATCCAAAAAGTTTTAACCGCAATTTATTATTTAGAAAGATATGATAAATATAAAATTGTTACTTCTCAGCAATTTTTACCTTATAAAATACGACATATTTTGAGATTTTCTCGGGAAATACGAGATTTTTGTACGTGTTGAATAAGGTAGGACTGATGAAAAATTACATTTAACAACAAGATATAACTAAATTTTTAAAAAGAGTAAATATATCAAGAACTATGTCGGCCCAAAGAAAACTCATGGCGGCGCATAAGAGCGCACGCTGTGCGCCATTGATACCATAAAATAGGTTTCAAATATTCGGCTATTTTTATTATATCAAGAACTACCTCGGCGCAAACAGAACTAATGGCGGCGCATAAAAGCGCACAACTAGCGCAATCGACTACAGTGAAAAAAAAAATAATAATTTTAGTATTTAGCCTGTTTTCAATTGTAACTTCGGAACGAAGTAGGCGCTAGCGAAAATAATGGTGACGCATAAGTACACGACTCGAGCTATCGTTTGTTAGTAGTTATATAGTTGATTTCATTGGTGGGGGGCTGTCGTTAGCCCCCCACCACTTGTTTTTGGATTTATTTTGAAAACTACGACAACAGAAACGAAAATAAAGGTGGCGCATAAGAGCGCATGACGCGCACAATCGAATGAGCCTACTTACGTATCAATATTCTGATGTGGCTGGGCACGTCGTTTAATTGCCCCCCCCCCCCACCAACCTAACTTTCATTATTTTTTTGCGGCTGAACCGTAGTGGCGCACACCATGAAAATGGTCGCGCATGAGAGCGCACGATGAGCGCAATCGATTCCATACAATAGTTCTAGTATACGATTGAGTGGGGGGCCAACTTAATGGACCTACTTTCCCTTTAAGGTGGATCAGTCATGTTGGACAAGTTTTGTGGCCAGCACGATCTATCGAGATATACATGCTAATCTTTCCTCTAGAGCTATCTTAATGACTTGGTTTACAAGACTGAAGTTCGGGACGTTAACCACCTCTGACACCGCCTAATTGATGGCTGTGAAATTATCCACAACACAGTAAGAATCTTTGAAATAGTTCGAGAATCGTTTGTATGACGTGCTCGTACATTTAATAGTTCCGGAGGTGGCCATTTTGAACAATTTTTTATGTTTTAAATAAAACAGATATTGCATTTGTTACTTTATATCTAAGTCAATTCTTTAAGAAACTTTACCAAAGTTTTATTAAATCCATTGTAGAATTTATGACACCAGATTCGTTCACTATCGATTAACCATTTAAAAACCATTGATTATAAATGGAAGCAATTGTAAATATTCACAAGTATAATTTCCCGAATTCAACACTAAAAAGTAGCATTCCGTGTCTTCAACAGTTAAATTACCATTTCGTTTCCTTAACACTCGTATTTCGCTCTCGTGCGATTTCCAAAATAAGAAGCACTTTCCCAAAATAAGAAGCACTTTCCCAAAATTCCTCGGTGAAAAACTTTGAATTGGCATTCGCCTTATATAAGTTGCTATTTTCCAAAAATTTTGACCACGTTTAACAGTGTCGATTAAACACTATTCTTTGAAATAAATGAAACTTGGCATTAATAACATCATTGTAGGATTTAGCACACTTCTCCTAGATCAATAATGAACTTTTGGTTTTAACTATGATGTTTATTGCTTCACCGTTAAAAATACAATGAATAGTAAATGGCAACAATTGGGTTCAAGGCAGAATACCGAACTTCTCATTACTGGCTATTTCGGTGTTTTGGGGCCCTTGTTTTGGGGGTCTAAAAGTCTGAAGAAAGCAGCTTAGGACTCATGTTCATAGGATATTTTTCACTCAATAGCACGCTTTATAATTAATGACATACTTACGTAACACCCTATATTAAGGTAACATGACTACGCTCCTCCCAAGCCCCTTCATGCTATAGCAGTGCACGGTCATAATACTTTTGATGCGATTAAAACCGAGGCCGCTCAAGCCTTTCTTCTCGTCTTTTATTTCCGAGGGCAAAATAGACCATAATTACCGTAAATTGTCCCAACATAATAAAAATTATAATAATCAGCTAATCTAATGGACAAGGCACCATCATAGGCCCAAGTCAACTAGCGACATGTAAAGCCAAATACCTGTGGCCGAGTTATACTGCGTAGGAGGGTGGTGGCAAGCCCTTCATGGAACATGAGCCAGCTTACTTTTACCGTTAACCTCATCACGTTTTTATGGAAAGGGAAACCGAAGAACTCGAGGGTAACCCCTTTAACCAGTGGGGAGAGAACGTTGGAGCTCAACGCAGAAGGAATTATCCCTAAATATAAAAATTTCATTCTGGGTGGTGCATACCAGCTATTACGTCTAAGAAATTTGAGCCGTTACCCATGTAATCAGAAATTGATTTGCAGGGTAAAACCATGCTCCCAAACTAGTTCGGTATCTCTAAACTATTTTCAGTTTCAAAAGATCATGAGAAAATGAAAAGACTGGTTCGAGAAGCGTATATAAAAGTTTCTCACCCGTTGGAAGGGAGCCTGGAATTGGGAATAAGCATTGACTGTATAAACAATAATCATTCCATCTATGATTGTATTTTAACTATTAAGTTTCGTCACGTTAATGAGGTTATTTGGACAAGCGCTATTAATTTATATACCCCGTACCGTAAATTAATACATACCGGGGAGGTTATTTAGACAGTAGCATTTCAGTAAGCGTAGAATTCCTTCCCGGATCATGGAATGTTATGAACATTAAACAATTTTATTGTGTAGTTAAGGAAAGGCCACATTTGATATGACATTTGAAAGTTCATTTAATATGGGTAAATATTATTATAACTAAAGCTAAAGGGAAAATAAGGCTTTTCAAATTACCTGGAAGGTAAGCGTTCCCAAACAATCGGCATAATCAAGAACGTATTCATTTTAAGTAAGGGGTAATGACTATGAAACCAACCACTGACATCATGGGGCGAAGACACGAGGGGTGAAGATAAAAGTCACCAGCGTTGGTTTCGATCAATTCGGAAGACGTCAGTTTGAAGGAACCAAGGGCTTATAAATTTAATTTAATGCCCTCTTTTTGCCAAATTTCCAATCAGTGACGAGCATTTGCAAGAAATCGAATTTAATGAGCTGGAGTGGCTAGTTAATCAATGTACTCAGTTGCGGGTCATGAAAGGCCAAATATCTAGTACCTTTGGCGGAAAAATACTACCACGAATAACCGGTAAATCTAAATATAGGTAACCTAATGATTTATTTAATTCAAAGCTAAATCTCAATACACCCTCAGCAAAAGAGATATAGGGAGGAAAAAACATTCTTATTAATACTATAATACTAAGAGTCTATTGCTATACTTAATATCAATATAGACATTCAATTTAACGAAAAAACAAATTTAATCTAGCAGTAAAGATTATCTAATTATTCTTCATTTGACTTTTGACTTTTTTATTTTTAAATCTCATAAAATAGTAAAAGGTCAAATGAGGGCATTTTAATAATTCTGTTAAATAATAATATCGTTGATAAGTAAAGGGTCCATTCAAATTGCGCTGCCGCATGACAACACTGCTAAAGGTAGCCTCATGTTAAATTCTAGTGTGGGTGCTATTAAGTTAAAGTATACATTCTAGATTTACCGGAGCCTGAATTTATTATAACGTTACATCGTTAATTATTATAATAATTTAATTTTATTTTTTTAAGAAAGTATGCTTATGTTAAAATAATACGCAGTTTAATAAAGGAGAGAGGGGGAGATAACCAGTCAATTTTTAACAATACTTCAAATTCTCAAAAAAAAACAAATTATCACCCTAGTTATTCTACTAACATGAATTGTGGCCTCCCCAATTGAAGAACCTTACCTCAATTTAGGACAAATTTTTACAATCGCATATTTCGCCTACTTCTTATTAAACCCTCTAGCTATAAAAATTCAAGATAACAGACTAAACTAATTATTTAGCTAAGTAAAAGCAATTTGCTTTGAAAGCAAAATATAGGTAACCTAATGATTTATTTAATTCAAAGCTAAATCTCCATACACCCGTAGAATTTGGCCTGTTTACGGTTGGATTTCTAAGAGTACCTGCGCGCGTTGAATATTTTTGGAAAATAGCGTCTATTGCGTTATATTTCAAAGTGATATTTTTAATTAATTAACAATGATAATATTTAAAAACAGTTGTTATTATTTATTTTAAGTACTCCAGGTGTGGCATTCCTAGGCAAATTCCTTTTGACGAGTCCAGGGTAAGTATAGAACAGGTACTGCCGAGGTTACCACGTTGACGTGCGATTTAATGATTGATAAGGAGCATAATACTAAAAATTAGCTAAAATTTTTAGTTTAAAAATAAAAATTTACATTAAATATTTATTGATCACCTTGAAATGTAAGCAAGAGACATTTCTAAATTGGATTAATATAAAGTTTTGGAATTCCACAGAAAATAGTTGAAATTCGAAATTTCTACCGGAAAATCGTTGTATTATTTTTCCACTAAATGTACTAGATATTTTGCGTTTCTTGACCTAAAACTGAGAATATCAGAAGTACTTTTATAGGCTCCATATCGGTGCCTGGTACATTCGGTTCTTTATGTCACCTTAGAGGCGTCCATAGACCTAGGTGACCATCGAAATAGTCACTCCCGACATAGTACAGAGCTCATTTCGCGACGCGTTTCATATACGCTGAAGCATGTATTGTTCCCAATAGAGGTATTTTCGAGAGTCATTTGTAACATTTTGATTAAAGAAAAACGTTTAATTCTGTATAAGCCCCTTAATCCGCAATTGGGTTTCTTATGACTTTGCAATGTAATAAAAATTAAGCTATTTCAATCGAACTAAATTAATATGTACTTTTTAAGTAAGCCTTCAGCCCTGCATTTTTTCCATTGATTCGATAGATATTCCAATTAACGGTAAAAAATTATTTTTTCCAAACCGATAAATTTTTTTCAATTTAGGAAAAAAATTACATTTTATTGGAAAGATTTGGAATTCTTCAAGGTATAGTATTTTCTAAAATTGTCTTTATCGAGCGAATAAGAACCAAAGCAAAGCTTTTCATGCCTTAGAAAAATTTTAAAAAGATGTTTGCATATTATTTTCCATAATAAATAATTGGACTTAACAAAGCTGAGATTGCGTGAAAATCTAATACATTTAGAAAAAATTAACTTATTCGCTTTGATTGAAATGGTGTCTAAAGCGCTTTTCGAAATGAAGCTTGAAACATTATGCTATCATTATTTTTACTTAATAATTTAAGGTTGAGGAATATATATGTTTTTATATAAAACATAACGGTTTACTTGAACTTATTATGGTAAACACTAGTTTAGGTTAGTAAAGTTTTCTTATTCATGGCGCTGAATTTTTATAACTTTTTTTAACATTTTTAAAGCTTTTTTTTAGAAAAAAATGATTTTAATTATAGTTCTGTATAGTTTTAATTTTCAGTTTACTCTATGAATCTGCCCTAATGGGTCAGGTGACAGGAAGAAAAAAATGCCCAATAAGGAAATAACTCTTTGAAATCTGCAATTTTTTAATCGCTTTATTAATAGGTCCTATTTAATAGATAATTTCCCCCCCTCGGTGGAGGTCTGTGTTGGCCGCCATCATGGAAAAATGGCGTCCAAAATCGGGTCTTTCCAAAATCATCTGTTCTATTAACATTTTTGATATACTTCCAATGGGTATCTTATTTCCTATCCCTTTCAGGGATAGAGTTGCGTGGGACTTGACCCACGCACACCACTATGCGCTACCTAGAGAACAAAAGTCAAGTAAGTCGAGAAACGTGACTATTGAAAGAAATTCAAAATAAGAATCCTTCAATGTTTTTAAATTAAGGTGACTCAAAATTGTCGGTAGAAAATTTTCAATATATATTTTCACTCTATTTTTATCAGTTTTCCTTATTAGATTATCATTGTTATTATGCAAGATTTCGAACCTAAACTGATTTTTTTCAAATAGGGGTTTTCAGACTTGCTTGACTCTTGTTCTATGGTATGTTGAAAATGCTTTTCTTATCAGCAATAAAGCGATGTTTCACGCAACATTAGGTAGTCCTGACATCTTATTCGTGCAAAAGTAGTATTAAGAGTTACAACAATATTTCCAATTTGAACTAGCCCCGTATCCACTATCGTTCTTTCATGAAGCAGTAATGAGAAAAACGATAAAATACACTTCGTACGACTTATTCTCCACGGTGCAAGGTGAAGTTAATTTTGTCAATGAAATTCATGTTGTGGATGTTGGAATACTGTTTCACCGAGTGACTTGAGAGCAAAACCAGATTTTTTCGGCGATACTTTCGAAATATGTAACCTATGTTAAAAATACTTCACCAAAAACCGTGTAATCCTTTTGGACGGTTATCCCGACATCCCAGCAAAATTAAGTACAAAATCAGCTGAGCGACTTCGAAGATTGAAAGGAAATGCTGGTGCTAATGTAACCTTCGATTAATGATACGATCGCTTTTTTTATTATCATTTCACGAAGACCTAATTGAACGTAGTTTCGCATTTCGAGGTTTTTGTTCTGTAATATCTTAAAATTCTTATAGGGTTAAGCTTTTCTCCCTTTTTTAACCTTTCCCATTCTTGAGTATTCTCAATTCGACTGTTTACATCAAGTACTGTAAGCTTTGGATTTCAGTTGCAATGGTCTAAAAAATTAGGTACCAGGATTTACGAATGATGGTATAAGTGCGAATTTAATCCGTCTAGATCAGAGGCGTCCAAGATTCTTATTTCGTGGAGCACCATTTTCAAGGGTCGCGATTGTACTATCGTTATATAAGATTTTAGTATATTTTCTTCTAATATTTAACATTATTAAAAATAATTATAAGCAGGTCCAGCGGAATCTGAAAAATATTTGAAATCAATTGGTTTTAACCTAAATATGGAAATATCAAGCCTAACTTTTTAAACGACACTCCAGGCCTTTTTTTTTGTAAATACTAGTTTTACACACATCGTAACCGATGCCGCGCCCTTGTGGTATACGCGATTTAATTATTATCTAAAAATGTCTGTTACAAAAGTAGATTTGGATAGACTTGAGCTCGTGGTTTGGATTCGAATAAAAACTTCTTTTTTCCATATTAAATCTTTTTATAACCGCGAATATTAGCTATAAATTTTTATGAATAATCGAAAATTTGGCGGTTAATTTATCTCCAAGTAGAAAGCTATATTGGAGAAGACGCAGCAAATAACGTAAAGGTCAAGGGTGATCTCCACTCCTTTGAACGGAATTTCCGCGATTTCTATCTATGGCGGAGTCCATCTCAGACAGATTTATTTAAATATTGCATTAATGCCGAAGTCCACCTCAAACGGTTTTATTTAAATATTAAATTAATGCCGAAGTTCACCTTAGACGGTTTTATTTAAATATTGCATTAATGCCGAAGTTCACCTCAGACGGTTTTATTTAAATATTACATTAATGCCGAAGTCCACCTCAGGCGGTTTTATTTAAATATTACATTAATGCGGAAGTCCACCTCAGGCGGTTTTATTTAAATATTAAATTAATGCCGAATTCCACCTCAGGCGGTTTTATTTAAATATTAAATTAATGCCGAATTCCACCTCAGACGGTTTTATTTAAATATTACATTAATGCCGAATTGCTTTTTCAAATCTCAGTAGCATCAAAGTGCCGATTTTAAAACAGCGGCTCGGTACGTGGCTCAGTGGCTCGGTAATTGGCTCGGCGGCTCGGTATTTGGCTCGGCGGCTCGGTATGTGTATCGTTATCATTTTAATCGGAAAATTATCGCTATAACGTAGCATTTTAAAAATATAAAAATTCGCGTCTGTCTTTCCAATAGCGCTTTTTAAATGGTGGCATCGAAAGAAACACAATGTAAGTATGATAGTTTCCATATAGAATATATATATTAAATTTAACATATATTTTTATTTCTTTCTAGGAATTGAAAGTCTTTAGTGGTTCACTTAAAACTCATAAACGGAAATATGACTGAAGACGGACCCACGAAAATAGGGAAAGAACTCGGGGCTACGTCCGTTCAAGAGTGTCCTACGTTACGCCGTGGACGTTTCTGCCTTCGCACAGTTAAAGTGATTTATCAGGGCGTAACAAACAACAAAACCTGTGGGTCACTCGTCATTTGCATGGAATATCTTGGAATGCCTGGTTTACACCATACAACAAGATGAATCAATGTGTCGCTATGACTGTTCGGTAATACGATAGAATATTTTGTAAAGGGGTCGAAAAGTTCCTAATTAAAAAAAATCACTGCGATGTTATTGATTTGAATGAATTTGGATGTCAAAAAGCCTCGAACATGCAAGACGGCCCTATGTTGAAATGTTTGTTCGAACACAGAAAGTCTAATACAAACAAAAAATATTCTTGAGCGCTAGAGTAAAGCACCCTTTTCGCGAATTGGTTATTGATCAAACAAGAAAATATATATTACCAATTATTTCATTAATATAAGATAAGCAATTGAATCAAGTTAATCATATTAATTATGGTATAATAATAAAGCATGTTAATTAACAAAAAACTAAAGAAAGTAAATTAACATCATTCAAACAATGCCTCATTAGAAAACAAATTTTAAAGGGGCAATACCTACAGAATTTATCCAAAAATTTACTTTCCACTTGCTTGGAAAATTTATTTGAGGTGCGGAATCCACTGTTTAGTTCTAAGAAACCGCACGGCTCCTCTTTCCTCTCCAATAGTTTGAAAACCTCGTGAAAGGTTCGGAATGGGTCTTCTAGCACCTTGTACATCGTGGTGGTGGCTGGGTTATTTTGATGTTGTACGGCGAGGTGTTCGTCAATTCGGTATTTACATCGATCAACTGAGATTAGCTGGGGTACACTAACAATGTAAGTGTCAAACTCCCAGTTAAACTCATTTTGACTGAAGGGTTCTACAGTTCAATCAAACTGTGCCCCGGTCGACGTTACGCGAAAGAAATCATCGAAGGTGCAGTCAGAATGCTTCTCAATAGGGGGTGTGGGCACAGTGCCGGATTAGCCATATAGCAGAAGTAGCAAATGATACGGGCCCCGCTCTAGGCTAGGGGCCCCCGCCACCCAGCGCCTAAGGAAGAAAATTTACAGCGAAGCCAAAAATTTAGAATTTAAATCAAAAATATAAACAAATCTAGAGATTATACTAGTCTATACAAAACATTATGCACGAGTCCAGCGGCAACTTCGTGTAACTATTAACGAGGTAATAACCGTAAGGTAGAAGCAATGAGTTGGGAATATTAATCTAGATGTACAATCAAAACTTCGGATTTCGGTCAGAATTTCGGGAAACAAGTTTCAAAAATATGATTGTTCCGTCTGCTCTAAAATGACGAGAAAGCTTTGTCATTCTACTCGTGTGGCCATCTATCTCTTAAAAAATCATATAGTAATCATATTAAAAGCGGATGGCGCCATGGGTCGAATGATAAAGTTGTCTAACTTTTTTCGTCATTTTAGAGCAGCCCGTTCATTCATAATTTTTAAACCTTGTTTCGCGGGGAGCAGATTTGATGGATCTCTAGATTAATATTCCCAACTCAATTATAGGTAGAAGCTCGTCTAACTCCGTCGAAGTTTTAGCTGATCGTGTTCAATCTTTAGATTAACGGAAACGGATAGTTGGATAAGCTTACTCTGTAGGTCACTCATTCGACACGAGCTTTGAAGTTTGTAAGTTCTTTTTCTATTTTTTATTACTTCATTAATTATACATGACATATATAACACCATAAGTAACATGATAATACATATAGTAATTGGTTAACAAAGTTTAATAACCCTGAATTAACCGTTAAATTTGAAAATCTTACATAATCGAAAGTGAAACTAAAACTTTAACGCTTCCTTCAAACGTTTTATATTTTTACGATGTAGTAGGGTGCACGACCACACAGAATTACACAATAAACTGATTAGATAATACTAATATACCGTTACATATAATCCATTTAAATTCCTACTAATTCTAAGTTTCTACGTAGGCTATTATAGAGTAGTTTCAGTTCGTAGCTTTGGCTATGGCCGCCATTTTGTGCGGGATTTTTTCTCTATGGTAAAAAGCATAGGTGACGTCGTGTCACGTGATACTGAAATCACTGTATAGGAAAATATAATTTTTAAAACCTGTGGCTGTTTTTACTATTTTTTATTGTTTCACAAATATTCATTGGTATTTGACGGTCAAATCATCTACTTACATTGTTAGACTGTCTTGAATAAAGCAGGATACACGACGGTACCGAATATGTTTGGTCAATACTATGTGATCTACATTTCTATGTTTTCGGAAGTGTTTAAACTTTTTATTTTAGATCTTTAACTTGGAGAGCTAAATTAAAATATTTTAACGAAAAACAAAACGAAAGCAAAATGTACTCCAACGATATTGGTGAATGGCCGTGCAACTTCAATCGAGATTATTGGATCGCTAAAGGAAGTAGCGAAGTGCAACATATGAACAGTGATTTCTTGTCTTCAAAAAAAACATACGATAAAGAAAATAATCCACGATTTTGTCGAAAGTCGTTTTTCACATAAACACATAAACCAACCAACAAAACTCACATGAGATAGTGGTTGTGTTATTCAGAAACTAAAGGACAACTCTTTTGTTTTGTTTGCAAAGTTACTGATTCAGTCTGTTCATCGCGGTTTACGAAAAAGGATTTGACGACTGGAAAAATGCAAATAATTTGTTGAAAAGACATGAAGAAAGCACCTCCCATAGACAAGCGATAATTTCGCTTTTAGTTTGCAAAAACCAGAATGCGCGTGTCAATTCTCAACTTATAAGCCAAATTGAGACCGAACAAAAATATTGGCGGACACTTTTAGAGCGAATTACTTCAGTAATCCAGTTTTTAGCAGAACGAGGTCTTGCATTTCGGGGTAGTGATGAAACTATTGGCTAACCTCATAATGGAAATTATTTAGGTTTGTTGGAATCAATAGCCAAGTTCGACACTTTTCTGGCTCAGCATATAAACACTTATGCAAATAAAGGAAAAGGACATACATCATATTTATCAAAAACCACATGCGAGGAGTTTATCCATGTAATTGCATCTAGCTTACTGGATCATATTATTTGCGAAATTAAGAAATGTAAGTACTATTCAGTATCACTGGACTTTACTCCAGACATTTCGCATGTGGACCAACTCACTTTAATAGTGCGCTATGTCTTACCATCTGGACCAGTGGATAGGTTTGTGAAGTTCTTAGAAATGGAAGGTCATACTGCTGAACAACTCGCCCAAAGTTTACTTGATTTTTTGAAAGCTATGACAATGCCAGAAACATGAGTGGGAAATACCGCGGCTTACAAGCACGCATTAAGGATATAAATAAGTACGCAGAATACATTCCCTGCTTTGCACACTCACTGAATTTGGTTGCCAAGTGTGCCGCTGAATGTTGTGTAGAAGCATCTTTTTTTTCGATTTTGTGGAAAGCCTCTACACATTCTTTTCAGCTTCTACTTATCGATGGGGCCTTTTTACAAAAGCACTAGTTAATAATGACAATTTTATGGAACGGAACTCTATAACGCTTGCAAGCGTCTAGCGCTTCATTACAGTCACCTTTATGAATCGTTACACGGGTACGTCCAAGCAATGTGGCCTACATTTGCAGATATTGAGGCCAAAGCCAAAATCCTGACTGACCGCGAAGAATATCACCAACAAACTTCAAGACGACGCAAGCGAAATACTAAGTACGACGATTTCAGTGGCTCTACTACGCTCGATTAAGTTGTAGAAAATCAAACACCCAAACAAAAATTTGAAAGTCAGGTTTTTATTGTCATAATTGATAATGTACTTTCTGCCTAAGCTAAACGCATGGAAGCGTACCATAGAGTGACTGGTGTATTTCGGATACTTCGGCAGATGAAATCACTTACAGCAGAAGAGATCTTGAAAAGAACACCAAATATTGTAAGTGCTTACCAAGAGGATTTGAAAAAAAGCCTAGGCGACGAACTTGTGCACTTCGCTGAACTTCTCAAAACTAATGTGGCTGCAGCTATTAACAACGAAAAGCACGAGGCTCTTGAACTGCAATTTTATAAACTTATAATGGAAAATTCATTAGAGTCGTGTTTTCCAAGTGTAGAAATTGTCTTACGAATTTACTTGTCTTTAATGATTACTTACTGCAGCGGAGAACGTTCTTTTTCGACATTAAAGCGTGTAAAAAGTGAGTTAAGGAACACGATGGGACAAGTTCGTCTAAATAACCTAGCCTTAATGGTAATTAAATCTAGAAAAATTAGTTTGTAAAAGTGGTGTTTTATTTTATTACCATACAAAACCTAGGGCCTCTTGGTAACATATGCTACAGACCCCCGCTGACTTAATCCGGCACTGTGTGGGCAAGTGAATTTTCAATCCGCTTTTTGAGCCTAGAGCGTCAATGACACCTGTCCATTTTCGGGCGAGTCTATCCCAAGAATGGACGGAGACAACGGTGCTCTTAAAGCCGTTGGTTACGAACACACCCGGTACCCCGTTAAAAATTGATCAGGTGTCCTCAGACAAATTGATAAAGTTTCGGAACATAATTTTTGCTTTTAAATGCAGATCATGTTTATTATTCTTACCCCCTACACTCCCGATTATCAATAACTTTGTTAATGGTTATAACAAGATTTATCGCAATATCTACTGATTTGATATTTACACGGTCAAAAGTTCTTATCTAAGGAATACCTTTGACGTCACGGAAAAATATTTCCCGAGAAAATCTTTCTCTTTGGCTATCAAATTGCAACATCTATTGATTTGATATTTACACGGTCAAAAGATCATATCTAGGGAATACCTTTGACGTCACGGAAAAATATTTCCCGAGAAAATCTTTCTGTTTGGGTATCAAATTGCAATATCTAATGATTTGATAATTAAAGGGACTTTCAAGAGACCCTCTAGTCAATTTAAAATACGTCATTCGGTCGCCGTTCGTTGTGAAGCCAAAGTTACGACCGAATGAGTCGGAATGACGTATTTCAAATCGACTAGGTCTTTCTTGAAAATCCCTTTAAACGCGTCAAAAGTTATAATATAGGGAATACCTTTGACGACACAGAAAAATATTTCCCAAAAAAATCTTTCTCAAGTACTTCGTGATATATATATATATATTTACATTTTGGGGTTATTAAAATTTTCACATTTGGTCAGTGTTCAAGATGATTTCTTGCACACAGTGTTTCGCGACTTTCAGTCACCAGCAAAGTCTTAACCACCATATTAAAGTTAAGCATGATAATAGTTCTTTTAATTGTACGGTATGCAATAAAGTATTTTTGCGAAGTGACATTTTATTACGGCACAAGCGTAATTGTAAACGTTTCGGTCACCGATATAGCGATTTTCCCCATTATTCGGTTCTTGTCTAAAATACCGATTTTACCCGATTATAAAAAAAAACCTTCCGATACCGATTTTACCCGATTTTTTCTGATTATTTATAACCGATTTTCTTAAAGTCCTGGTAGATGGCGCCACTAACCTTGACCGTTTGAAGTTCAAACTTCAGTTGCGGCATGGAGAAATGGGGGTCGAGAGGAAGAGATGGCGTTTTCGTAGATCGAGCCCTTACCGGAGTTTCCCACGAGTGGGTGGAAATAAGGGGGAATAAAAAAGTGGGGGACGTCGGTTTTCAAGTTTAGGGCTCCCAGTTTCCATGGTTACAAATTTTTGCGTCGGCTACCTCCGAAATAAACTTTCGGAAATGAAAGGTATGAAATGGTACTTGGTTGTGCGTGCCCGATTACCCGCGAATTAGGTAATACTGGAACTGACGTGGAGGCTCTCATCTACTTCCGGGGGTATACCCACGCAACGTTGTGACCCGATCTCATTCCCCAGAAAATAGATTCCAGTAGGGATAAAATCGCAGAGAGTATGACCCAATACGAAGGACTCGGAAGTGGTTGAGTGTTAGATCGGATTCTGTTTTTGCAAATAAATATAATTCAATATTTACCCTTTTTAGGGTTCAATTATTTCAAGCTTCGCACGGTGTTAGAAGAAAAAATGACCCTTTCGAATATCGAATCGTACGATAACAAGTGTTTTATGTGGTCGGTTTTGGCCAATCATTTTCCGGCGAAAGACAATCCTAATCGATTTAACCATTACAAGCGCTACGAGAATGAGTTAGAATTGTCCATTATTTCTTTTCCGTTTGAATTGAATAGTTACCAGCTTTTAAAATTTGAACGTGTAAACAACCTATCAATAAATGTATTCGCGTAAGCGATAATCGAGTTTCGTAAGAACAAGAAATCGACCTCCTTCTCGTATCAAACGGTAAAAGTAAACATTACTGACATGTTTGATCCGAAAATGAGAAGTCTTTTGTTGGACGTTACTAAACCCGGACATACCACATAGTATTGTTGACGTTGTCTGAAAAGGAGGTCATCTGTACGTGCGCAAATTAATTGTAATTGTGGAAACTCACGATTAACAATTAATTAATTGAATTTACTGTAGTCGCAATTAAAAACTAACCAATTGTTAATCGTAACTTTTCACAATTAACAATTAATTAATTGTAATTACCAAAAAAACCATTACAATTTAGATAGGTTTCTTTTTAAATTATTTGTGAAAAGGTTTGGCCACCTACTACCAGCTTTTTATTTTTAATGACCGAATATCTCAGTGACAAAATGGACCTATTCCGACCAGACCAATTTCATTTATGGTTTTCGAGTATGCTCTACAACTTGCTCATTAACAGTTATCGTCTACCACCTAAAGTTAAAAATATAAAATTTACAAAAGCGTGAAAAATGTCACGATTATGCTCAAATTTACATATATCAACAACCTTCCCCAATAGTTTACATCCTGAAAATTTAACATTTCTAGGTAATATAGTTTTTGAGCAAAATGCCTGAGACGATCAAATTGAAACACCCTGTATGTAATAATCAGTTATGTTTCGTGTATGGATCGATTACTTTGCGTGCAATAATTGATTAAATTGATAAAATACAATTGATGTATTTGAAGACCGATACGCTAAGATGCTTTAAGTTACAATCCAATTATATTTTGGGAAATGAACTAAAATCGATTCTATTCAAAATTCTTCTTCGCTATCAGCATTTGGTTTTATTAACTTTGGATAAATGTGTGGTTTAAATAATCTTTCCTTGGTTAAAATTGTTTACTTATCTAATGACGTTGTGCTTTTACGCTAATGACCAATTCGCGTTTCGTTAATCATCTAGATTGCAACACTAAAGGTACTTGAGAAGGGTTTTGAATAATGCTATGATAGCGTGATAACTGACAATTTTATCGGTTATGGTTTAATAAAGTATACGCACTGCATTAATTAAACACCAGAGCAACAATTGAAAAGGGTATTGGTATTGCTGGCTGCATTAGCAATAAATCAGAAAGCAAACGAGGGTGGTATTTTACCATCCTAATAGTTATAACTAAAGCTAAAAAACATGATGGTCTGACTAATGATACAACCTGAAATATAAAAGAAAACTATCCATTTTTTCTGTATAATTTGTACCTAAAATATTTTTAACTCATAATTTAATATACATTTCGGAAAATATATGTATAAGGGGTTTTAATTTAATCGGGGCAAGAACATTTAAAAAAAATGTATAATCTAGAAATATTAAGGGCTGAGTGAATTACTAAAATTACGCAATTGGACATATTTATTTTCATGGTTTATTCTTTTGCACTAGTAAGCGGAATAAAAAAGATCGTATGAGATAGTTGTAGAGCATTCTTTAACATTTACTACTACAGATAGTTTTATTTAAATAGGTCTATTTTTTACCAAGCTATTTACTCATAAACACCAGTTCGTAGTGACTTTTATCTTTTTCGTAGTGACGTTAACATAATGTTCGAAATGTTTTTTATTCTTTGAATTTAACAAATCATAATTGTAATAAAATCGAAGCTCAATCTACTTTTATAATTCACTCAAAAAGTATTGAAATGATCACTGGCTGTTTTTAAAATCGTTATCGCAAAATCATGATAACAATGATGTATTCTTCGTTATTACCATGCTTCTCATGTTCGCAAAATGTTCGTCTTTGAAGATGCTAATTTTTTTAGGCATATCAATGATATTTCAGGTGATATCAATCAGCACTGGCCTTTTTAAATCAGCATCTAGTGCAATTTAGTATCAATGGGCATCCTGATGTTGTGGATTATTAATAATGTTTTGTTTAAATCAAAGAATTGATAAATTTGAAAATTTTGGTTTTCATCAAGTGCTGTCAAATTATTTAAGGTATTTCTTACATAACTGATTTAATTTGTCCTTTTCAGAATATGTTAATACCTTTGTTATTGTCACTTTTTTTCTGCGGCCAACAGGAATAACATCGAATTTTTTAAAACCATTAAAATGAAATATACAAATTGGAGATATATATATTTCGTTTTAATAAAAGCATAAAGAAATTTTAAAATAACTACTTAGATACTATAGAATGATGCCTTTTGTTGTTGTGGGTCGCGTGGTGTTCTCTTGAAGGCTTACTAAAAATCGCTTTTTGAGAGTGAGAATCGTTGAAAATGTTTTCTTTTTAAAACTTAATTATGAGACTTACTGATAATGTTATTTAAATTATAATTTTTTTGTATATAGCGATAACTTTACTTTTAGTTTTAATAATATGTTTTAAACGGTATAAGCGTATTGAAGGGATGATGAAAACAATACATTTCTTACTCTTACTCAATTCCTAATCTGAAATTAAGCTTTTTCAATATTTCATTCGTTAAAATACTTTAAATTCATTAAAAAAAAATTATTTTGAGAAATTCGGGCCTAACGCGTCGACCCTAAAAAGTTATCGTAAATTTGTCTATTTCGCCGCTGTACGAGCGTCCAATGAGAAGCCCCTTTCAACTTTTATAACACCAGCCACCAACCAATGAGAGAGAATTTATTCGCATGCTAAGAGCCACTGCGTTTCGCGATTTTTCACCAAATGTTTTTTTAGACACTTTTCTTGATAAATAAATTCGGTTAACTAATTTATATAAACGTTTTGATCGGTTATTCTACTGTAGAAATATTTTTTAACATCTATTCTTTAGGCCAGCGGTCAACGCACGCGATTTTGATAAGGTAAACAATCATTTTCACCATGATTTCCAATATATAAAGCCAAGGCTTATTGTGTGGTTTAGGTTTTCAGGCTATCAGGATTCGGCTTTTAGGCCTGTTCTTAGATTTGAACCTCCATTGAAGCGTTGTGATTGTCACATGACATTTGACAGTAAATGGCAAGCAGTGTAGTGTGTGCTGTAGGACTGCGTGATAATACGTTTGACAGTTGTCGCGGTTTTAACATCTCATTTCAATAATTTCCGAAAGATCAACAGAAAGGGCGGTATGGCTTAAAGCGTGAGGCAAATCAGATGATTTCCAATCCCCTCCAAATTTGAAAGTTTGTTCTGTTCACTTCACACCAGATAGTTTTCATCCGAGTATTGCTAAGCTACGCCGCCTAAAGAGAAATGTAGTTCCAAGCATTTTAAATCCAATTACTCTTAAATGAGCCAGATTAGGGAAGTAGCTTACATCTGCCCCAATACTAGTTTTGGGTGACTTAGGGTACGCGACGATTGGATTAATAGTTGTAGACTAAACTAAGGCTTGTTTCAATAGAAAGCAGGGTATTTAAATACGGAGCAGCTACAAAAGAGTGAGAAATGGCTTGTTTCAATAAAAAACAAGAGTAATTAAATACGGAATAACTACAAAAGAAACATAAATTTTTTATTACAATGAAAAACAGGGATTGTGCATTCGGAGAAGCTACAAAGGGCCAATGACGGCTGGTTTCAATGGAAAACAAGGTAATTAATTACGAATCCGCTACAAAGAACCAGAAATTCTAACCTAACCTAACCTTTCTTGAAACAAGCCATTTCTCGCTCTTTTGTAGCTGCTACGTATATAATCAATATGAACATCAATATTCTAGTCTACAACTATTAAAACAATCTTCGCGTACCCTACGTAACCCAAAACTACTATTGGGGCAGATGTAAACTACAGTCAATAAGATTAACAAATATTAGTATAGATCAAACATAAAACCTCGTCTTCATCAGTTCTACGTCAACCAAAATTAGTATTGGGGCAGAAGTAAACTACAGCCCAGATTAGTTGACTTATCATTTCTGGATGCAGAAATCTTTCCTGGAGAGGAAGGAATTGAGTTAGAAGTTTCGTCATCAGAAGCACAAGATGCTCCCGAATTAGTTTTAAGTGAGGGTCCAACCCAGTTTCATACCTACGCTACTAAAGTAAGTGGCTATAGCTATTTGATATTAATTGTTGTTAACTATCTTTTGATAAATTTTATTTTAGAAACTCATTATGGAAACTGCGTCACAAGTCAAGCCTAAAACTATTGCTGTTCAAGGGAATACAAGTGGTAAAATATCCAGTAACCTTAATTAAAATAATATGAATATTTATTAGAATTAGGATTGTCGCATAGAACCCAGTGTGATAGTTTGAGTAGCTCAACTTCCTCTCCTGCAAAGTCAAGTAAATCTATACGCACGGAAGACATCTTTTATGATTCGGAGGATGACGAAACTGACTAGGGGTGTGCAAAATATTTGGTCAGAACAAATAATTCGATCGAATACCAAATCGAATATTCGATTCGTCGAATCGAATAGCGCTTGGAAAAGTTCGCGAATAATCGAATTTTTTGATCAAATAGTCGAATATTCGAAAAGATAAGGAAAAGTATTTGGTATTTTCAAATAGTTTGCAAACTGGTCGAATAACCGCGGGTCTTTTTCTAATTTGTTGAAGTTCAAGGCCATCCCAGGAGAGCGTAGTGAAATTTCCGAAATAGTATTTATATCTGGCACCTATCTGTAGGCCGCAGCGCCAAGGACCATATAAAGAGTAGCTTGCGCGTCCGTTATCCATATCGTTTGTATTAAAACTTCTTAGCGAAAGGCAGAAGCTGTGTATTCTAGCGCCTATTGGCTAGATTACTCGCGTGTTCTCTTTTGTTAGGGAATTTTCTAGAATAGCAAAGTAAAACTAAAATTGAGTCTAAAACGTAAACCAAGTCCAAAACAAAACTAAAAACCGGGAGGAAAGTTGAAGTAAGTAACTTTATGAATTTTTCTGTTTAGAAATTTTGAGTTAACTAAATTAATAATTATTGATTTAAAATTAAATAAATGCAATTTTTTAATTTGTAACAAAAGATCTGCTCCCTCGCGTTTTACATATATTTAAAAACTTGAAATTTTAATTAAGTGTTGGCAAACTATAAAGTTTGTAGCATGTCCTTTGATTTTAATTGTAGTTAGTAGTTACTAAAGGTTAAAAGTCGCTAGAAGACTTGGTCCTGGAGTGGTACCTAGGGTATTAGCCTAAATTATTATTATTATTATTATTATTATTTTGCCATGGTACCCAATTAAAATATGTATGATAATTGATAAGTTGATATGCATTATGCAGTATATTTTTGTAGGTTACGATTAACTCATTTTGATCAAATCGAAAAAATAGTTCGAAGGAAGGTTGAAAATAAAGAAATTTTGTACAACAATTAGAATTAATTTGAATGGTAAGTTAGAGTTTACCACAGTGGCGTAATATAAAATTCTGGGCCCGCCTGCAGCCTGAGACAATGGACCCCCTTCAGTGTTTTTTTATTAAGAGCCTTAGAGAAGGCTAAGTAAATAGTAAAATTAAAAATTTAAAAGACCATCTTTTAGGACGGGCCTGTCATTATACCACTAATTTACCAAGTTTGCCCAGAGAACTTTGTTCTCGGCTATACTGTATTTGGTTTAATATTTTACTATTTTCAAGTAAAACGAACAGTGATTTCAATTAATTTTTTTGACAAATATGCAAACTATTTGGCTATTTGAAAACCAAATACGTCGAATAATTTGTTATTCGAAATACTATTTGATATTTGATCAGTTAACTGGTCTAAATTTTTGGCCTAAAAATATTCGACCAAATTATTTGACGTTATAAATATTCGATTTGGTATTTGCCGTGCTTTGAAAAAAATTTTTGATATTCGATTCGATCCCCAAAAAATGGTATTTGCACACCTCTACGAAACTCCGTTTATAACCAGTGGCAGAACCCATAAATTCTCCATTATTGTCGCCATCGAGTTTTAGTGAAGTTTCTCATTCTCCTGACATTGGTTCATCTTATGATCCGTTGAGTGAAAGTGTGCAATTTAGTTCAGAAAATTAAGATCTTGAAGCTCAAGAGTAAGTACTGAAAATATAAACCGAAATTTAGGCTCACTAATATAAATTTTCTAATCACCTGGGGATGAATATAAAATAGATGATCGGCCCCCACAACTTCAAGAAAAATATAGTTTTTTCATCTTGTTGATGTTATTTGCAAAAACATTGATGAAGTTTAAGCATTTCAAGCTCCGCTGTTTTTCTGAACGGATGTATTTCTATTAACTGGTAATATTTCATCTTGTAATTGAACGAGTATGTATTTTTTTCATGATTAATTTTATATCGTTTATAATTTATAATTTACACTTTTATCCACTGCCAAAGAAGATGAGAAATTGGTAGTACCTACAGAATGATGATAGGGCGGATTAACCCCTTTTGGTGCCCTAAGCACTTCCAACCTTTTGTTGCCCTCTGGGCATAGTTTCACGGACTCGTGAACCCTTTCCATAGAAAGTATAGTACCGCGAGCCAGAGACAAGCCCTTCCTATGGGAAATTAACACGTGAGCTCGCGAGGCTCACGAGTCCGTGCAGCTATGCCCTCGGACCGCTATGGAAAAAATAAATACAATAAACAGTAAAATTATATTTTAATTATCGAAAAGACTAAATCACACTTGAATATAGGAACATTAGAAAACTAATTAATTGCCGTACACCCCGCAGAAAGTTGTAATAAAAAAACTTCTAATTTAACTTCAGTAAATTCAGTTGGATTTGAAAACTCTTTTACGACATTTTCTGTTTGCAAATTCTTTTATCACAGTTTCGACATTAATTTTACGTAAAACATCAGCTTCAATGCTAAGTATAGATAACGCATCCAGTCTGTCTTGTTGCATAGTCGACCTGTTGTTATTTTTTATATATTTCAACTTAGAAAATGAACGCTCTGTTGAGCATCTTGGATATTTGTCTTTACTCTACGGAACACAAAATAATAAACGAAAGGGAAATGGAAATCTAATTCTGATTTCCTGTCATTAGCGCGGGACATTCAAATGCTCGGACCACAATTTTAACATCAAATATTTAGATTACTTACAATCATTTATGGGATCAGTCCCCATTTCTCGGGCGAAAGCCATCGGTTTGTTTAGGCGAGGGAAATGCAAATACTAAATACACTATTCTTAAATAAAACTACAATTAAAAATGCTACAATTAACTTCACTACAATTAAGACTTATATAACAAAAAGAAATACACCACACTACGAAAAAGATTTATACATATATATGGGACAGAAAACTATTCGGAACGACCATGAAAATAAAGGGACCTCCTAAGGGATAATCTACGGATAAAATGAGCTCTCAAACTCGGGGCCTGATTTTATCCTCTTCGGACCATGGCGAGGGAAAAACCCTTTTTGCTTCTTTGTATTTTGGGAATTCTTCCAGTCTTACTGGCTACTATAGATTCTGACCCTAGGTATCTACGGGGGGAGGGAAGGAACGGAAAATTGTACTCATCACTGGTGATTTTCGGCTCGTCAGTTTGATTTTCTCGGGGACGTTGTAGCACTTCGTTACGGCACGATTTGGGTCCGGATTGCGCAAGATGCTCACACACGTGGTTTGGGTTTCGCGGGCGTGGGATTTGACAGTTCGATTCGATTACGGCACGGGACACGGATTACGGCAAGACATGGACCGGATTACGGCAAGGACGTCCGGATTTCTACGTCGAACTTCAAGACGGGGGCGTTGGCGGGGATGTAGATACGTCAAGGATTTGGATTCTGGAGTTTCCGGCTAGGCGTTGGAAAGGATCTTTGATGTCGGATGGCTTTGGATGGAATCAGCTGATTGGTTTTCATGGGCAATTTGGTTTATCGCCATGGAATTGCGAGAGCCTGGTCCGGTGAGGCGAGGGTGATCTGGGTCCCTTTCTTTCCGGACTTCTAGCGGCGGTACATCATGGGTCCCGCTGGACTTCCGGGTAGCTTATTCGTCTTGTTCCTTTTTCATTCCGGTTCGCAATCTCCTTTATCGGTCTTGTTCCTCGGTTTTATTTAACGGATATGGGGCGGAGTTTTTTTTTTTTATTCAAGGAAGAAAGGGCTGATTTGAGTCTGAGAAGACCGCGAGCCCGGCGAAACACCATCTGATTAATCAGGGCGAGATATGTGTAACGGCCACGCCAACGGGGGGATACGTGGGGACAGGGGTGGGGACACCCGTGGCGGAAGTATTCCGACCACCCGTTGGGGAATTGGTAGTCGTCCTCACACGACCATCCACAAACTCTGCCTCCCGGACGCCTGGGATTACAGGAGTGAGCCACTACTCCCGGCCTATGGGGCGGAGTTCAAATAAAAATAATTGGTGCTTCACTTTTTCCAGTGGTCATTGGCTGGTTGGTTTCACGTGGTTGCGGGGGTTTCAGAGGTCTTTCCATTACTTTTGTTTTTGAAGGAAACATCCGGGGTTGAAATTCGGCCCTTGACAACGGATATAAGCGGGGGTATCGGTTTCTATCTTGGAGTAGGCCAAACTCGCTTCTCTGGTCTCTTTAGGGTTACCTGGAAGCCTGAACGGAGAATAGCCACTCGGAAATATCTCCATGGAGTCGCGGTCCGCTGAGGGTATTAAGTAGTTAAAGTAGACCTTGCCCGGGCGCACCTCGTGATTGTTGAAGGTCTTTTATGTTGGGAATTACTGAGCCACGAAGAGGAAAGCCTTTAATTAGCACCACCTTGGCGACGGATTAAATATTAGCCTTATGGAAGGCGGGGATTTAGTTTATAATTTATTTGACCTATACTATTTAAATGATCAACTTAATTTTATGTTTAAGGGCGAGGGTAGATCATTTGCTATGATCCGTATAAATTTTATTTAATTCCAACAAATCGTTCCGAAGTTATTTAATTATAAGTTTAATGTTAATTGTAAATTAATTTAGTCAATTTGGGATAATTTTTATTGGTTGGGGGTGACGATTTCCGTTCTCTCGATGTATCGAGCGTATTGATTAATTAATCATTACTATAAAAAGGGGGATTTTAACATAAATATTGTAACAAGATGGTCAAAACCAGTAATTTTCTAGAAGGCGAGGATTTTTATATATAAGAGAATCATGTGGAGTAATCATGAGCGTATTTAAATTACACTAGTAACAAAAGTAAATAAAAAATAAGTATGCCTGAGGAGAAGGTGAACCTGAAGGGTTACAATACCCTTATGGAACACTATTTTACACTTCAGATTAGCTGGCTAGTATTTTAAAAAAATGTTTTACAATGAAATAAAATATAATAATATTAATTAAAGACATACCTTTTACAATTATAAATTGCAGCAAACACGAGATGAAGAGCTGTCCATTGAGCAAGTATCAGCAGTCGCGAAATTATCCCATCTTGCTATAACGTTTACAAATAACTCGAGTCAGAATGAGACTTTTCAGAGTAACTGTTGCGGCGCGCGATACACGCTTGCGGCCGGTTCTACAGGGACTATGGTTCCAATCACGAACCCCGGGCACCCAGCGAAAACGAGTGACGGGTGATGAGGGTAGAAAACACGATGATTACTCCTCACTGTTCAAAACTTGAACCTCGAAGTTAGTGTTGCCAATATTTGATAGTAGAAATTCCCATTTTTTTTAAATTTGGATCAGGTAAGTTTGGGAATTGTGTTTCATAGAAAGTATTGTGTTGCCCCCTATTCTCTTGTTGCCCTAAGCAGCTGCTTATCTTGTTTAATGGCTAATCCAGCCCTGGGCGGACTCACCAAGGCTCTCCACTAACAAGTAAGTACGGTTGGTAAACTGCAATGAATGCAAAAACTGTAAAAAATCTACATTTTGAGCTTGTTCAGGTAAACAAAGTGCAATGTTTCCTTATACCTGACACTAAGAGCGTGGTGTCAGGTAACGTCCATTTTCATTTCGATAACCATATCAGCTTTTCCTAAAATTTAAAATAGTCGACAGAGGTAAAAAGCTCAAACCAAATGGAACTTCAGGGCCTAGTTAGATGTTCGAAATTTTTCGAAGACAATGGTATCGTTAAAAATAAAATGTTTTCTGATCGACATCTTGGAATTATTGCGTACTAGAAAAAAACCACCCAAATATTACTCACGAATTCGACAACTGGCATGTTGCTAAAAGTAAACTTAATTTTAAACTATTTAAAAAAATTAAAACAAACTGTTAGCTGTAGGCAACGCAAAGGGGATGAACTTACTTCTACACTGGGTCCAGTCTATCGTAAACCATATTTATTGGGTTGCTTGTTCGTCGCATTCACCCAATGAAAGAATTATAAAATGGTCCTCCGTTTTGAATCACACCTGTAATGTTCACGAAGGACACAATCAATCCTTTCCTAAATGTCTTTATGACCCCATACCAGTAGATTACGATATACTCTGGTTACAAAGAGGTAAGACTTTTAATCAGTACGTAACTTTTCAAATGTAAAGTTTTTATCCATCTTTATCGAAGGAACCATATTGTATGACCAGCTAGTAGCTATCGTCAGTTCACGTTATACGCTAGCAGCGATATGACAACTATCTGACAAATATCAATCGTACACCCTTGAAGTATTTCATTCCGTGATGATTTCATTTTTAACCAAGAGAGAACATTTTCACCGAGATTCTATCATGTCAATGTATAAAACCGAAATTTCAACTAAATTTACATTCTTATTTACAAAACATTTATACTGAAAAAATAACATATTTAGTACTGCATTTCAATTAAAATGGCAATACCGATCATATAATTAACGCAGAAGGAGAAGAGGAATATTATGTCGCTTATCCCAAAGCTAAACACGGCCAGCCGACAGTGATACGAATTCTCGTTCCCAACACATTTGGTAAGATAAAAAAAGTTTTATATTGAAATTTTATTTATTATATTGAAGACATCAGTTGCAAATGGATCGAATATGTAAATAAGCCTTTGGTGATTGCATACAAAAATGCAGTACAAGATACTAGCGCCCAACAGCTTATGGCCCCACCGTCTAACGCTGACACTCTAGCAGCTAAGCATTCAGCTGATGTCAGGAAAAGTGATGTTGAATCCAAAATAAGACTCGTTTTCAATAAAAATTTTGAAATATATTTCATTGCCTTGGATACTTAAATCCGGTAAATTCCTCTAATGGAAATTTGTCTCGTATTTTTGAGACTGCCCAACTAGGAATTCGTGCTCGATTTATCCTTCCCATTCTACGGAAGGTGATATAAACAAATTGCCTATAATATATATATAATATATATCTATATTTTCTGTAAAATGGAATTTTATTAGCAATTATCACAAGTGAAAATAAACTGTAAAATTAAAACCAGAAATGTATTATAAACCTTTTACGGGGAGAAGTATTCAACCCAAAATTTATTTGAAACATTATTTTAACAATTTACAGCTTGCGGAAGTGCGCAATTTTAAAAAAACAATTGAAAAATGTGAAAGGTATGCATTCCCTACCAAATTTCTACAAAAGGGCAATGTACGTTTTCAGGTTCTTTAAAAACTTGCGTATACATATTTAAATCCGTTCTCCAAAATTTATTACTTTAGTTATTGTCATTTAAAATATTGGTGGAATAGGGAGTTATACTTCGCCCGAATAAGGTTTATTATATACTTTTGTTAAAACCAAATAGTATCTTTCTTGTGAATTACATGTTCATTCCTATCACCCATTTCCTCGAGGTACGCTGGCTCGAGAACATCAATTTCTAAACAAAGGACATCGCACTTCTGCTATGGGATTTGGCTTTCGATAGATTTTTTTTCAAAATGAAACATGTTGCTAAGCTTGATCAAAGGAGCAAAATTGTGTATTGCCATTTTGCCCTAGCTCTTATAGTTTGTCAAGTATCAGCGGTCAAAAGTGGACAAAACTTAGTATAGTCTATTTGTTAAAAGGAGTCACGGCCCATCGGTTAGCGCTCTACGCTCGCGCGTCGCTAGTCCGGGCTCACTATCAATAGAGTTTTCTTGCCAAGATTTTTACACCTCTACTTCATTATTTCTTTTCTCGCAACTTATTATTCGATGAATTTTCGTACGTGGAATTATTTAATATTCAATATTTTATGAGCAATAATAAAATTAAAGAAATCAGAATACATATGATTAACCGTTTCGTTGAATCCCACATTCAACACTCGCTCATAGGTAAGAAACAGTCACTCAACAACAGATCAAACACTTATTTATCGATACAGCACATACTAGGTTAAAGTCACGGTCACACGACAGTTAAGACTCAATACTTAACTATTTATCTACTGAGTTCGTTCATCGTGCGATCAGAAAGTCGTACGAACAGAACGAAACCAAATACGACGCTTGGTTTTGGGAAGCATCCGGAATTTCAGAAAGAAACCTCTATTGATAGTGAGCCCGGACTAGCGACGCGCAAACATAGAGCGCTAAGCGATGGGCCGAGACTTCTTTTAACAAATAGACTATACTAAGTTTCGTCCACTTTTGACCGCTGCTACTGGCCAAACTATAGGAGCTAGGAAAAATGGCAATGGACAATTTTGCTCCTTTGATCAAGCCCAACAACATGTTTCAATTTGAAAAAAATCGGTCGAAAGCCAAATCCCATAGAGGAAGTGCGATGTCCTTTAATCGAAATTTTATACCCGGGTTTTCTCGCACTATTATTCCTCAGTAGCGTAGCTATGGGGGCGGTGGGGCAGGTCGCCTAGGGGCCACCCGTTTGGACGTGATTAGGGGGTGGCACCCGACCGTGAAAAAAATCAAAACTTACACAAACTAGAGACTAGTAAGTAGTGCACCATGATATACGCCTCAGGTGTCACCTATGCTAGCTACGCCTTTGATCTTCCTATCTCTCGACAACAAATAATTTCCGTCGCTGTAGGCATTGGCAATTACCGCAAGTACACCTGTAATAATGTTTTTTGACTAAATCAGTATAACGATTCGTGAATAACATTCAGAATTCATTTTTACCAATTGCTATACATTCATAATTTTCCGCTACTACTGGCTGTTCATTATCATCTTCATTTGCCAAATACTCGGTGGTGGTCAACAAATAGAGGCTCAAATTTATACGAAACGGCCCCTAGATTCTCCAATTCTTCCTCCAGAGTTTCCGTCACGAGCCTTTTTAAATTTAACGTTTCATAAACCAAAACAACAAAATAAGTCTTGGCCTTGTTTATTATACATTGTGATGAAAATGATTGTTTACCTTGACCACAATCAAAACGCTGCAATGGAGGTGCAAATCTATAAACAGCCCTAAAAGCCGGCTCTTGCTAGCCTGAAAACCAAAACCAAACAATAAGCTTGACCCTTTATATTGGAAATCGTTGTGAAAATGATTGTTTACCTTACAAAATCCCGTGCGATCACCGCTGGCCTAAAGAATAGATGTAAAAAAATGTGTACAGTAGAATAACCGATTGAAACGTTTATTTGTTATCCGAATTTATTTATGAAGAAAAGTGTTTTAACATACATTCGGCGAAAAATCGCGAAACGTAGTGACTCTGATCATAAAAAAAATTATATATATATATATATATATAAATATATGAATTGCACAATATTGATATTTACCTAATATTGTTGGGATTCACCCAATACTATTCAAATATAGAAAATATTATTTAAATGTACCAAATTTTATATAAATATAAACAATATTATACCAATTAACCTAATATTATTGGAATTTACTTAAAATTGTTCGAATGTAAACAAAAATTATTTGAATTTACCCAATCAATATTACAATATTATTCAAATACACAAAAAAAAATTGAAATTCTCAAAATTTATATGCATGTAGACAATGGCATCTGAACTAAATTATTATTATTCCAATTTACTCAAATTATATGAATTTTCCTAAATGTATTCGAAATTTCCCAATTTCATAAAAATTCAACCATAATTATTTCAGTTAACCCAATAATATAAGAACCAACCCAATATTATTTGAATTTTCCGAAATGTATTCAAACTTACCCATTTAATATGAATTTGCCCATAATTTTTCTAATAGCAATAATAATACGGAATTTGTCACACCAAGAGATACATTGATATGCGCTATTTTGCAAAACGGCCCAGGATTTCTCTCAAAAGAAATAGGACTTATTAACGATTGATTTACTCGGTCATAAAGTTAAACATAGAAAATTTCAGATAAATCGACGAATAATTACCGAACTTATATGACTGTGAGACATTTTTACATCCGTCATTTTACAAATTGACCTCGAATTTTTATTAAATTATTAATTAAATTATATTATATTATATTTAATAGATAATGTTAATTTATTAATTTCAAATTAGTCGGCGAATAATTTTGGCAGTTATCGCATTATGAGATATTGATAACCGCCATTTTGAAAAATTGCGTCAGATTTCTATCAAAATATAAGGGGCATATTTATTCGAACAGATTATGTAATGTAGAAAATTGCACATAAATCGGCGAATAATTTCGGTAGTTTTCACATCATAAGTTATATTTATGTAAATTAATGTGTATAATTTGTTACTTTGTAAAATAAAATACTGGTGCCGTCGCTTTAGCCACCAAATGCTCTCAAAAATGGAAATTAAAAAAAGGACTAATTTTCTTACTTTGAAGTAGAAGAATTTAAAAGTCGTATACCATATATAGATAATTTTCCTAAGTTAACGTAGATAACAAAGATTTAAGGAATAACTTTCCACAACGTCTTCACCAACCCTATGGTCAAATTAGTCCATCGTCAAAATTAAAATTCTAAAAGCCACAATCTAACTGAAATAGCTTTATTGACGGCTAACGTTCGAACTTAAATCATTACATTTACATCCTTGAATACGAAACGTAGATACATCGCCTTGTTACGATGTGGCTGTCTTATCGATTTTTTTGATTCCCTCTCATTGGCCGTTGGGCGGAGCCTAAACTCCTGCGAAAGGCTGATGCCGTGTTGGGTATAGTAACACGGTTTTCACAAATGTTTAATAGTGGGCATTTCACAATACATTAGGTCCATCCCAATAATGAATTAACGTAATTTAAAATTTAATCGGAAATCACAATTGATTTTTCTTATACGAAACTATAATTTTTATGCGAATGATAAAATTAAAGTGAAAAACGCACGTGCCATAGATTGAATCGAATAAAATCACATTAAACTCTTTTGTGATTTATTAGAAAACTTATTCAAAACGTCTTTCGAATAGATATTAGAGTACTGGGGTAGTTTTGAATGTCGCGAAACACCTTTTTACACCCATTTAAGGCTGTCACATATAGATCAGATAATCAAATATCTATTAAAGTTAAGTTATTTAAAGAAAATTTATTAAATAATAATAATAATAATCAGCAGGGTTAATATCCAAGGCGCCAGGTACAAAGGTACCATGGCATATCAGAGCTACATACTAAACTTGGTTTTTAATTTGTATTGGAATTTAATTAAATTATATTAAATTTTTTATTACCAATACCACTGCGCTTTAATAATGTATCAGTTAGAAATATTTGACAAAATTAAAAAGAATTATAATTGCAAATTTGTTTCGCATGGGTTCCATTCCGTAAACTCAGAATTTCTTTAATATATTTTCTTTATTAAACCATTTCTCAAGAAAAATATTTACAAATAATTCCACTTACGAAAATTCATGAAAATAAATGAAAAATAACTCACGTCGTTTGGATATTGTATATGGCAAAATAAATAATATGACAGTTAACCTAATCCCGCGACGCATAAGACTACAACGCGAACCAAAATAACGTCAATGTTTTTTAATAAAAATACTATAATAATTTTGGTCCAACTTTGAACACTGATGCTGGACAAACTATTAGAGCTCGGGAAAATTGGTAATAGACAATTTTGGTCCTTTGAACAGGCTTAACAATATATTATTTTTTTAAATAAATCCGTAGAAAGCCATTTACCACAGAAGGAGTGCGAGTTAGAAATTAAATTTATTAGAAAACCTTACATATATAACATGACTTTGTCACTGTTGATACAAGGAATGAAATAGCTGTTATATTCTCAGGTAATTCATTTTTCTTTGTACAATAGAGGGCACTTTACTCCCACGTTTAAAGTGTCACTCGGGATAAGAAAGCTTAAGTTTCAGAATCGAGAAAGAGAGAGGATTGTTTTAGTTATGAGAAGGAGCTTTTGTTTGATTATCTGTATCAGAAGTTATATCATTAATGCTTTAAATCAACGGTTCCCAAAAGGTGTTCCACGGGGGTTCCGAGAATTCGCAGCTCGACCGTCTTTGTTGGTTTCAAGAGTCTTCTAAGATAAGTAGAAAAATGAGTTGGATAATTTAGGGTTCCACAGCAAAAAAATTCGGAACCGCTGCTTTAGATTATTATATCTCTCTGCAATACACATTCTACCCATGACACAACAAATTCGATGGATGATTATGACTGATCAACCATGAACAAAGGTAGAAGCACCAAGTTGTAAGTCCTTTGTTAAACAACCGTGCCTTCAAATGCTTTTTCTAAGAAACTCTACCGACATGCTCAACTTCAGCCAAAATGAAGTCATAAATTCAAACGTATAGTTGAGGTTGAAGATGTTACAACCATTTTGAAGGGAATTGGTATATGTATTTTTAAATCATTACTACGGAATACTTTTATTGATATTTAACAGGAAGTCACTGGACAAATATAGTTAACACAGGGTTGATAGACCTCGAATAATGGAAAGCCATTTATTGCAATAACCGCCACTTAAAATGATGATACTTGGACGTCTAAAGAAAATCTTCAGGACTAATGCACTTTCCAGAATAACACGATAGATTTAATATTTGCGACGCATTTCTTAGCATTCTTAACGACCGCAGAGTTTCAAATGATTTGTATGTTAGTTAACGGTTTTATTTCAGGTGTTCACAATAGCTATGGACAACGCAGAAGGAAACTTTTAACTCCGATTTGAAATTATGTCCAAAGACAGAGGATTTAGGTTTACTTCCAAGTAGCGAGTGGGTGGTTTTATATTGCTGTATAACGAATAATGAAAGAACTTAAAGCCAGTTCTAAATATGACCAAGATATAAAACCAATTTGCCAATTTAGTACAAATGGGTCAATTGTGAAAAAAGTTTCAAGTTGTATACATCGCGCTCTTATGACTTTTCGTGTTGCTTACCTTACTCGTAACTTCGTACTTTATTTTACGTGTTTTCTTATCGGCTTAGAATGTGTGATAGATTTTCATTAATGTGGTTACGTTGGTTTTATATTTTGAGATATGCGCTGTTGTTTAGCCTTCACTATTCAGTTAAAGTTTTTTTGTGTGCGTTATAAGCCGGGAATTGTTAACGGTAAGGTGTTTTTGTTTTTTTTCTATTACAATTATCATTACCGTGGGTATATGGATTGACATTTTCTGGATTTCTAAGTATTTGAATTACCATGTTGTTTGATTGGATTATTATATATTTTTTATTGCTTATTTCTGCTATCACAATTTTTATTACTGTGGGTATTTGGGTCGACTTTTTCTTGATTCCTTAGTATTTGAATTAACTTGTTTCTTGGGTGGGTTATTATTATATATTTTTCTATTGGTTATTTTTTTATTTCATTTATTGAAAGTGTTGATAGTGTGAGTGAGAATTTATGTCTACGATTTTTTGATTTGCATTGATTTTTACCGACTTTGTTGGGTTGTCGCGGTGAGCCTACGCAGTTTTTATTAGTGCTTTCACTTATAGTTTTAGTTTTCGCTTTACCGTTAGTTGATTGTTTAAGAGCTAAAATACTATGGGTTGGTTTTTGTCTTTAAAACAGTTTTTCGCACGTATATATTTCACGTTTCGTGAGCGTTCTATTAATTTTTAATTAAAAAATTTATATTTCCCAATTTTGTTGCTTGGTTAATTTAATGACGTTTTTGGTCTAAAGTTGCTTTTTTGTTCTATTGAAATTTGCTTAAGGCAATAACATTTGCAATATTAGTTTGACTATAATACATATACTACTGGTAGGGATAAGAACGGGATCATATTTTCAGGCAGCTGCTTTGAATATGGTGTCATATCGTTGCGTGCCCTATCCAAGGGCAAACTGACCCGGGGAGAGGTAAATTTTGGTTTGCCAACTTGTAAGTAATCATTTTAATAGCACCGCAAAATGGCATTGCGGTGTAAATTTATTTAGTACTTTTATTTGGCCTCACATCACGTATAGGCCTTGCGTTCCCAACACTGAGATTGTCTATTTACGGTTGTTTGATTCAGAGGCTGCTACTCAAAGTCGTGGAGTTTGATACCAAATTTAAATTTTTTTTACTATGAAATGAGGTGTATTGGATTTATCTGGGTAATTCAAGTTATTGGCCAAAATATGAAAATCTTAATCCATCATTTATTTCATTACTAAACCCAACGCACAAACTAGATGTTTTTAATGAATAATGAAGCAAAGAAATTGGAAATCAAGTAAAAGCAACCGTCATCAATGTTCTTGCCAAGTATTATGATGAAACGGAATACATCGAATCGAATCCCTTGAAGGTAATGAGTCCATTGCCTCCCAGACAATGGCCTCCGATGAAAGCTTTCTCGCTTTTTCCCCAAAATGTTCAAAGAAATCAGCTTAGTGTACTGAATTGAATATTTATCCTAACACCGTCTTGCTCTTTCAATTACAGAATGCTCTAATTTCCAAATCTGAGGGATTGAGGGTTAATATTTTTTATTTCTGGTGCAGTAAAGTGACTACAAAATGGTGTCTATAATGGCACACGATTATCTGGAAATTCTTTTGACTTTTGTGCCAACCGAAAGGTTCTTACATATTAGGGATTTGTGTGTACTGGGCCCACGTACAATGTACCCGATGCCGCCGTATTTCACGCAACTCCACAAGAATAAGGCTTCTGAGATTGAGGGCCCACAAATTAAACCTTCATCCTTTTTAAATTGAGACCAACTTGGTTGAAAATTATATTTTTGCTAGTACTCATTTCTGAACAACGTTTTCGGTTGCATTTAGAAATTTTAAAAAAGATTTTTGACCAATTCGCTGGACCTCATAGCCCGCGTACGCACTATTTCGATCTTTGAATATTGTACCAATTGATACAGGTGCCACATAACTCTAAAAAACATTCACGTTCCGCTACCTTATTTCCAAAACCAGAAAATTCGAAAAATTATGTTTGTCTAAAAAATAATTTAGATTACCGTGTTCGCGTTCCGCTACCTTATTTTTGGAAACCAGATTACTCGAAAAATTCTGTCTAAAAATTAATATAAATTAAAGTGTTTGCGTTTCGCTACCTTATTTCCAAAACCAGGTCACTCTTAAAAATTCGGTTTGTCTAGAATTCATTTAAATTAAAGTGTTCGTGTTTCGCTACCTCATTTCGAAAACCACGTAAGTCGAACAAATCATTTTCGGTTAATTTCTTCTTGGGTTTATTAAGTTTCTGTAAAAGATGATTAGATTTTTGTTTAAATTAAAATTTAATACTTAAAATAAAGTGAATACATGGTGTGTACTTAAATGTCCTTGAGATCTTGTTTTAAATTGGATCAGTCATAGTAGTTTTTAAAAGAGTACCTTCACTTCGAAAAACTATAACAGCGCTAGCATGTTTAAAAAACTAGTGAACAATATAAAAACTATGTAAAAATTTACGAAGTATCATCATATTTTGCTAGCAAATTTCACTTTATAAACTTATACATCAGATAACTATTCAGGTAACTGAATCTGATCAAATTTGTTTTAGCAGATTACCTTCGATTAGATCGGTTACTTGAGATCATAAATCAGATAGCTGGGTGATGTAAATATAACAAATAACTCTTATCTGACTGACTGATAACAGTCAGAAATTTGAAAAATACTACCTGCATAACCAGATCAGTTTTCCGTAGGAAGCACTATATGGCACACCATTACAAAAACAGGTGTTGTACGAGTAATATGTATACGCCAACCCCAACTGTTGTTAAGTTCTGGTTAATATTCCCTAGCACCTTCCCGAAAGTACTGTGCCAGCACATTGAAGCCCGTGGAGAAACTGATAAGAAAACTGACTAAAAATATCATAAAGCACTAAACCGAGTGAAAATGATAATCAGGAAAGTAGACAATTCTCTCAATGACGCCTGCAATAAACCTTTATAGCCATTTAAAATGTACTTTCATCTCTTGCACGATTTGTTCATATATTTTTAAAATTGGAAACATGTAACAAAATATGGGCTTGATAAGATAATATGTCAATTGTAACTGTTTTGAATTCGGGAATATAAAAAAGTAGCTTTAATTGGACATATAGTTTCTCTTTATTAAAATATCTTTGTTTGGTGCCCCTGTATAAAGGCAGCGAGGTGATATTGTCAGGGGAGTCATAAGGTGCACATATCATAACGAAATTATGGATGTTTGTACATTTGTATTCAACGTTTGCAGTGGAATATGAATTTCCCTAAGCTACAAATTAATGCTTTGCCACTGGGGCTTTTTTTATCAATTTTTTAATACAGGGGATTAACCAATAAAAGAATGTATTTTACCTTAAATATAATGGAAAATACTTGCACACGCTCCTGTATCGTCAAAGTTTCCTTTACCGTCTCAAATGAATCCAACCAAAAATGAATCTAAAACCCGTAGAATAAATTCATCGATTTAATAAAATATTATGTTTTTAGTTCGTGTTTTTTTGTAAAAACGACAAAACTGCAAATTTATATATATATATATATATATATATATATATATTTACAGAGGTGAGTAAACCTTTAAATGTAGTTTTGATATAAATACGCCCTGAGGAAAGAGACTAAAGTTAACTGGCATACAAGACATGGCTTCCAAATCTGATACAGATCAGAAGACAAAACGACAGAGAGTATTAGTTGCGCTAGTGCCTTGGGTATTGACCAAGCTGATTTTTTTTAATAATTTATATATTTCTTTCGTTATTTCAAAAACGGACTTTACATTGAACCGAAGAAGTTTGAATCAGTAACTGTTTGAGTTCCGTTATGGAAAACGAAGTAGAATTCCATTTTACATTTACTAAATTAATACTAGTCAATTTGGTTTTAGATAAATTGATGTCTTTGGATTTGAACTCTTATTTGTGTCTATGCCGTGTGCATGACCAGTTTAATTCAAACAAGACTTATTGTTATAATTTAAAATACGTTTTTTGAAATTTTCTACATGTAAACGAATAATAAAAAATAAATCGGAAGCCTATGGGAAGTGTTTTAGATATTTTTAAATCTTAATAAATCATGTTTGGGATTATATTCAGAATTTAACTATTTACCCGTAGGAAGAATATAAATGGGATAAATTCAGAACGTTTGTTTAAGAATTAATCCAGACGGTGTTGGTTAAGGTTAAACAAAATGCCTTTGGAATACTTATTGGTTTGTTTCCAAATCTACAGTTGGCTAAGAATACGTTCCGAACTGCTCATTATGCGACTGGATTCCATTTGTTTTGACAAAGGGCTGCGAAAACAAAGTCACCGTATTGATTAGCTTTCTAAATAATTGAGCTTTTCCTCTTTAAAGCATGCAAATTTCTCACGAGTTTCTATCAATAACTAAAATTTAAACAAGTTACTATTGACGTATGATAAAAGGCCCTGCAGTGATATTTACTTCGTGCATTACGCTTAATAAAATTATCTAAGATAATATTCTCTGGATTGTCAGAACAATAGTATTTTAATTTTTTTCAATATTAAATGAACCGAATCAGGTTACGAAACAGTATTATATTAATGAAATTGCATTTCAGTTTGTATTAAAATAAATGTTTATACCTTATTTAACCTTGCCTCAAGGTGTCACAAATTAAACAACAAATTCAAATTCGTTAATCCGTTTATTAAAAAAAAATATTAAAAACATTATATAAAACATGTAGAAAGTAGATTGGAATTTATATTCTATAGTTTAGCAAAGAATACGAAATTGGAGTACAAAAGAGCATCTTTGTAAATTAATATAACGATTTGGATAAAAGTGTGTGAAATGTGAAACGTTGTTAAACCCAATTTAAATGGCCATCTTAATTATTTGTCTGTATCATTAGCGAAAGCAAGAAGACTTTGTCATTTACTTTTTTCTCGTTCGAGTTCAGAAGGCTACTTAAAGACAAAGATAATACTGTTGTGTGTTTGAAGGCCTCAGGTTTTTCGTGTTATTATTTATCCATATCCAACTGGTCTTTAAATTTCATTAAAAAAAAATAAGGGTTACTTACGTATTTGAAAACGCTATAGAATCATTTGGCATTTGGAGTTTGTCATATAGCAATAAGCAACTGAACTTCCATTTATTGAGCTGTCCGATGCAAAAGGAAATAAAGTTCTTCACAACTATTGCATCTGTATTTGATATTCATATAGCAGCTTGGCGTTCGGAATAATATACCAAAGTCAGTACTGTTTAAGAATTTTGGGTTTTCTCGGGGATGGGCTGATATTATTAAAGCTGGTAAACAACTGAATAACCGTATTAAAATGAATAGGATGTATAATAACGACGCACTAACAACCGTCACAAGTAGAGTTCTAGGCTGGCTTCGCAATCGATTTAAACAGATGACGGAGGTGACACCCAGTGAAAAATTGTTTCCATTTAGAAATTTTCAGTAAACGATTATAGTCGTTAGCGTGCCAGCTTTCATTTAATGGAACCAAAATATTAATCCTGGTAAACGTTTTTGCGTGTCTAAATAATAACGAAGTTTTCGTACGGTTGAATTAGTAATTCTATTTTAATATTCATAAAAGTAAAGTTTTAATAGTTGTTTTAAAAGAAAATGAACTAATATAAATGGATATGCTTAATGTAATTTTGTTAAGAAGATGTAAAAATTAATTTGGATTTGTACAAATTTTCGATATTTTATAAAGAATTGAATTTTTCAAATACATAAATAATGTTTTAAAATCATGGTTTCACAATCCTAAACTCTTACTTATTTACGTTTATTACGGCCAAGATATGAATTAAATAAAGGTAAAGGTTGATCAATGGTACAGTATTAATTTCTCCCAGGTAAGACGGCTCCGAATTATAACTACTTAAGAGGTTTTCACGTAATTCTGTGGCATAAACCGGTAGAAAAAGTTTCCTATAATTACATTCTTTGAGTTGTATAAAATAAACATAGAAATTTATTTCGGGTTAAAAGCGTGGAAGATGTCCCTTCGGAATTTCAAATTTTAAGTAACATTAATAACTTCTTCGTAGGACCCTAATGTATTGTGGAATGGCCACATTAGTTCTTTACTCGAACTCTATTTTATATTATTTAAACCAAGATATATTTCTCTAGACGACATCAGCCTGAAGCAGAGGCATGATTTTGAGCTCCCCCAAGCGGTCAAATGGAGGGAGTCATTAAAATCAATAAGCTCAGCCCGGCCTCTGCGACAGCCATATCGTTGCAAGACGATGTATCTACGTTTCATATTCATGGTTTTAAATGTATTAATTTATGTTTGAGCGTGAATCAACAACTAAAGTTATGTAAGTGTGATTGTGGTCTTCATGATTTTAATTTTTTTTTGGTGGACTTATTTCAGTAAACATTTTTATCACGGGAGGCGAATTGAAGAAATTTATCTTTTGTAATGCTTTGTCTTTGAGCTGAAAGAAGTAACGGCTTTGTTTTATGTCCAAGCGTAGGGTAAAATATTTTAATTCTTTTCTTTTATGAATTTGGAGGAAGGAGTGTTATCATAAATGGAATTAAAAAAATCTTTAACCCCGCGTTACGATTTGCTATAACGTTACTAGCGCCAATTACTTCTAGGTTCTGTTGCACATGGTGGTAGAAAAACCGTTGATATGCTATAAAAATCAGTTATAACAAATTGTCATATATAAGACATATTATTTTTACCTATTATATCTAATGAATTTATTTGAAACGCGTTATTTTTATAATTCGGTCTAGTTATCTCTTTTATTCAAGTTTCGACATGTTCAAATTTTAAATTGTATGTTTTTTTTTAATTTTTTTCAGCGAGTTTATGTATAATTTGTATATATATTTTTTTCTTCGCTTTCTATGTTTAGCTTAATCATGTAAATAGTAGAGACAACTAAAAAAGCCCTTAGCAGTTCTGGATGGTTATCAGTATCGGAGACATAGAATTAATAAAGACCAGTCGGTTAGTTGGAGTTGTATTAACGACAAAAGTCAAGTTTGAAACGGTCGTGTGAAAACCTCAGAGCAGAAATTGTTAAGCGTTTCGCAGCACTGATGTAGCCAAGTCGGAAGTGAAGAACCACTTAAGTAATGCGAGGAAGAGAGCTCGAGAAAGTTATCAGCCAATATCATATTTATATCGTGAATAAATGACGAAGTTATACGATCGAGGTTTGGAGCTTGTAACAGAAATTCCAATGCTTTCATCAGTTAAAAGTGGACTACATAGAAATCGTAGAGAGACCAATGGTGTCCCCAATGATCCGAAACAAGCCGAAGAAATATCCCAATCTACTCATATTAGAAGACACTCCACACTACCCAAAGTTAATTGAGTTTTACAACTACTTTTTCAGTTAGTTATTTTAGTTCGGTAATGGCAGTTCTCTCTAGTCCACCGTAAATTTGTCCGCAAAGGGCACTAAATTTGACTTGTCCGCAAATGGCATGACTCCGTTTTCTAAACATACTACAAAATATACATTAAATTTACAAGAAATGCAATTTATGTAATTTTAACTAAAAAATGTTTACAAAATTCGCTTAAATATTAATTACAAAATCAGAAAAATATTGAAAACCAAAACGCTACTCCAAGTGGGTAATCTCTTTAGTAATCAGGTGTACAAATCCTGAAGAATATCAGATAAATATTGTGAGAAATAACTGACAATCAGCAAAATGGTGAGAAATAATTGGAAATCCCAGAACGTCTTTCGAAAATAAGTAATAAGGTGTTCAAACATGTGACGAGTGACTACCACTTTTGCACTAGTCTATTTTAAACGAGAGTATAGAACTATAATAAAAACAAAACCATACAAACTAAGTATGTAAAATATTCCATACGCTTATAATATTAATATTTCTCGTTTTTCTCTAACAATCATAGCTTTCTAAAGTTTCTGCGCTTATTATTTTGACAGGTAGATCACTTTTCGGAGAATTACAAATTTAAGAAACACTTGGCAAACATTCCTCGTAAATGGGACGAGCTGGTGACTCCGAGAACAGTTTTTATTATTTATGACTACATGCTTGCAAATTTGAGGGGATTATCTAAACTGTGCAAATATGTGTATTGTGGCAAAGGTGAATATTATCCAATATCATTTCATCTTTCCACGCGTCGCTCTATGCCAAGGGGTTGGTCACTCCGCGAACTCGGTGTACACTGTCGTACCTCTGACTGTGCTAATAAGAGTTCGTTAACTCTTAAAAATCCGTACCTTTAACAGTACTTAGTACTCGAACTCGGTGTACAAGTCATCCGAGAGTGTCTTACCCCTTGCTCTACGCCGGCTGCTGTAATGAAAAGAGTCAACTACCTGTGAGTACCCTTTAAAGTCTAATCATCGATTTTATGACTAGGTTTTCTTCGAAAAAATTTAACAAACAGAGACATTTTGTAGTAAAAAAAAGGCATCAGTTGAGAAGTGAAATGGCGTTTGGTCGATCGAGGAGTCTGTTTCAGTTACCCGGCAGAATAAGTAAAAGAAAGTCTCAAGGCAAATATCGAAGGATCATTGATCCCAGATTCCTGGTATATTGCTTAGTTATACGCTTTCTCGAAGAACTCTACGTACTAAACTTTAGTACGTAACGTTCTTAAGGACATTTCGCTTTAAAACGTGGCCCACGTCTTTTAATTTTCTTCTTTCCACAAACATTTTCAAGCAGCAAACACGGATTAAACTTCCTTTAAATAGGAAAATAAACCTCAGAAGATTTCGCTATTTTTTCTGTGAACTATGTGTAAGGTCAATATGATAGCAGAAATTTGACTTTTTCTAGACTAAAGCAAATACTAAAGCCTAGGAGCAACAAACACAAGGAGAACGCAGCTAGCCTTTAAACCTGCTATCGCCGTGTTAAGTACAAATTTCATTGAACGAACCTTTACGCTGAAAGGGGGAAGACAATTTTCGACTTTTCCCCTTCCGACGGCAGCAGGCGCTAAAGCGTCTAACCAATGAAAACTGTTCACAAGCAAATGCATGATTTTGGACGGGATGCGTTCTCCTTGTATGGGGTGCTTGGTTTGTCGCTCCTAGTTTAAACTAACTAAAAACGAATTCGTCATTTTGGCGGCCATCTTGGCGGCCATCTTGGATTTTACATGTTCAAATTTAGTCCATCTCTACTTACGCTTAATAAAATTACCTAAGATAATATTCTCTGGATTGTCAGAACAATAGTATTTTATTTTTTTCAGGATTAAATGAACCGAAGCAGGTTACGAAACAGTATTATATTAATTAAATTGCATTTGAGTTTGTATTAAAATAAATGTTTATCCCTTATTTAACCTTGCCTCAAGGTAGGAAATTCTATACCATGAGAAAAGGGGTTTTTCCTTGAGTTCTTTGGTTTTTATAAACACTTGTTGATGGTAATATGGTAAATGTTAACGCGATAAAACTTGGCCATGGAGGTGTATTGGGAATTATCTAAGCTGATTGTTATTATTAAAATTATTTCTCTCATCTCAGAGAAGTATTCATCAAGACTATAGACTTTATTTGGCGGCCTTTGTCGAAATTCATCATCTTTTCGCTGTACTTGATGGTTTGAGAATATTATGTTCGCACAGTCATCCTAAAGGCTTCCACTAGTGTGTATTTAGGATTTTGACAATTTCAGGGTGTGGGTCGAATCTGACCAACAAAATGTAGGAATGAGCGTGGACCTATTCTTATTTCCCTCTCAAATCTTTAAACAAGCCATTGTATTAAGTGAAATAATGATATCTTATTAATTATGTTAATACTATATTTACAATAGTACTATATTAATAAAACCCTTTAGATAAAGGAAAATGTACATTTTGAAATAAAGAAAAATAGGAAGTCAAATTGAGGAAAATATTAATAATGGGAAAAATATTAGAGTTACAGAAAATGATTAAGCAAATAAAAGAAAATAATAATAAAAGGGACTGGTGTTGTTTTGGAAACAAAGCAAGATGGCCCGTTCTCTCTCTGGTCGGAATTCAATTCATTGATCGTTCAGGCTCAACCAAAGCCAACAGATATTAACTTTCTCGCAGTTATTTTAAAAATCTGGGTGTGCGGTATTTCGCTTTCAATCTTGGTGTTTTGTCTCGAGCTAGATTGAAGATTGATAAATTTTGCATAATTTACTGTTTAAGGTTAATAAAAGTACCTCAAGATGTTTGTTGAGTTATAATTGTTAATAAGATGTCACTTGTTCAAAAGTCACCCTAATATTACATTACTGAAACGACAAAATCAAATAGTAGTTTTCGTAAGTATTGGAACTTCAGGAATTTCATGTAAATTCAGTTCATAGCACTGTTGTTTCCATGGTTTTTATTTCCATGTAGTTCATTTAAATATCGTATAATATGTTTTTAAGATAAATAAATTGTTGTACACTTTAAAGATTTTCAGAACATTATTTAAATTTTGTTTTTAATGTGTTCAACTTTGTTGTAATAACTATACATAATAGGAGAACGTTGTAATTAATTGTTCGGTATTGCCATGCAGCTTTGAAAATTGATACACACGTTCTTTGAACTATACTATTTTATAATGGATACATATGTTACAAACGGATTCTTATAGTAATAATTTAAACTAGATATAAAGCTTTTTTTCTATATTTTATACGTTAATTATTTAATAGTGCCAAATTTTGAATTAGTTAAGTTTTATCGGTTAAAGTTTAATCTATTATTGGGGAGAGTAAAGCAGATTAGCAGAGCATATACTTAGTATCGTATAAGGGGGCCAAAGAAGGGACGCCAACTCGGTTATGAAATGTCTTATATCGTTAGTTTGCAGGGGCGTACCTTAGGGGTGCATTCGGTGGAACGTTTTTGAGGCGATTTAGCTTAAAGAAATGTTTTTAGAAGGGCAAAAACTAGCAGCGAAACCTCTACGCACATCAAGGCGAGTATACCTAAAATTGTTAGGATGTCATTGCCTCGCTGCCTACGTCGGAACGCCTAAGTTCAGTCATGTTTATACTATATTAGAGCACTCAAGTATTGTTCAGACTATGAAATTTTATTAGTTGTTCATATCAGTGGTACCAATTAATTGATTGCCCTACGCTATTCACACCTTTCCACTAAAAATTGGCTTTTGCTCATTGTTGCGGGTCGCGATAGTACGACAATTATTTATAAGAGGACTAACGATTTGGGTTCCCCCAATGGGATTAACCATATTTTATTATTATTGTCTGCTATACTGTTTTCTCGTTGATATTTCAAAATTATGCTTAGCCTGTCAAAATTATTAACGTCTGCTATTTCTACATGATACAGTCCGAAGCCGACGGGTCAAATATTTCGTTGAGGGTATCTATTCGCATCCAAAAGTTTAAATACGCTGCGCTTGACGCTCCGTCGACGAAACAAACGGAGCGCTCCGTCTAAAAACGCGTTATTGTTGAAGTCGGAAAAACGCGTTTTCAGCCTGTTTAACTAATTTTATGATTGAAAGTTTGTAAATAATGAAAAATGGTTAAATATTGTTAGGTAAAAACAACGCGACAATGGAAAGCGTAAGATTTCACTTGTTTCCTAAAATTCCGAAACTTGCCAAGCACTGCGAAATAAAATTGAAAATGGCTAGGAAACCCTCGAGAACTATGGTTGTGTGTTCGGACCATTTCGAACCAAATGATTACAAAACAATTCCAAATTGTGAAAATTCAGGTAATTATTATTATAAAGGTAACACACCTAATGATTCTCCTTCAACACTCTTACCCACTTCTTCTTCTGTAATTTCTTCAATACCTTACTAAATTTCAAGTTTCTTTTGTCACTTGAATAACTACCAAAACCCTTAAAAAAATCATGATAATAAGTAACATCTTCCTAAACCTACTTCATTCTAACAAAAATTCCTTCTCGAACGAAAAAAAGGGCCTCAAGTGTCAGTTGTTTACGTTCTTCTCTGTTGCGCCCCCGGTTTGTTTCCCCTCGATTTTAGTTTTAGAGAAATTCCGCTTGGTGTTATTTCTTTCGGTTGCGAAAAGCTTAATTTAATTGGTTATAATTCAAAAAGTGGACTATCTCAAACAAATTTTACACCCATTAATCGGTAAACTACCCGAAGCAATTTGCCTGTTGGTTCCCCAAAAGGTGAACCAAAATTCGCTGTTCACACTTCATAATTCACTGCCAATTAGTGGTTCCATTTGGTGGCTAAACTAATTGGCCTTTCAAAGTTAAATAGTCTAAAAGCTCATTAAGTCTCTATCTTTCATAAAATATTATGATTTTTAAAACTGAAATATATTGTCAAAAATGAATTAAATGTGTCTTTTTGCAAACAATTATTTAATTATCTGAGACATAATTATCAAGTAGCTAAAATTTAATGAAAATTCATAACATAATAAATAAGTTATTATTAAGTATACAACAAGGTAAATTAATAAAATAAACAAATAAGTTGTAACAGCGGTTTTGTCACTCAATGTTTTGTGGTAGGTGATCGTTCTCACGGTGCTGCTCCTGGGATGAATCTCGGGTGAGCGGTAGCGAGTCCAGCATCGGCGAAACTTGTGGTACGTGATCGGTCAAACGGTGCTTCTGCTGCACTCTTAGAAAAAAAGGGCAAGTTAGAACAGTTAGACAATTCTATAGGCTGGTCCCTGAAATCGCACGTTTAGCTAGTTTTACTCAGAACGAAGTTTAGTCAGTTCTAAGAAGAATAGCAGTAGCCTGTTCCATTTTGAAAATATAGGTGGTAATTGGGATCTGTAGCTAGTTCTATTTCGGAACTCAATTTAGCAAAATATAGAACTTGGATGCGTCTTATTCTGGAACTCCAATGTGTGCTACTGTAGAGTTCGAATGCCTTCTACTTTGGAACTGCAAAACGTGACATTCCGGCACCAAATTACGCTTCACGCAAGAACTGGAAGGCATACTACTTTTTAACTGAACTACGTTCTATCTTAAAACAGCAATGCGTTTGACTCCGGAACGGGTAATTTTTTTTACACGGAAGTTGCGCTGCTTTCGATCTGCCAAGTAAATCTAAGACAATGGAGCAATATATCATAACAACTTTATTTTTTCTCAAGTTTTTTTTACAAGCTTTGTATTTTTTAAAGTATTTTTTTGTTTACATCACCTTATGGAAGCTTGTTCGTTAAATTCGTTATTCCCACTGACACCTTGCGGCAATTCATATTGAAGACTTTTTGGATGTATTCTAAAGTACGCGCTAAGCGTCTGGGATATTTTAAATGAAAAACCAAGTAATAACTGAAAAGCGCCATTATCGCTCGCTTTACATATATATTTTCAATTGAAAGATTAACATCACTTTGAAAGACGTTCCTTTCTTTGAAAATCATGACAGGCGTAACCGGTACTTGCAAGTACCGGTTACGCCTGTCATTATTTTCTACTTACCCTTACATCGTGCAAATAATACATTTCATTACTTTAATGACGAGATATATGCATTCCGAGGTGCGACACAAGTGAAAAAAATTAAACCAAAGAATTCGAACCTTTCATGTATATAAATATAGTTAAAATAATAAAACTTTACTAAAACTTAGTTTTCATCGTCTATCGAATTCATCGTGACGTCACCATAAATACCACAAAACCCGCCTTCCTACAGCCTTGCACCCGTTCTATCTTCCTACGATTTTCTAATGGTGCCTCAACCTGTCTAGTAGAAAGTTGGCTCGCGTGGCATGCACGGCTGTCCAGCGGACCAACACCTTATTATGCATTTTTACTCGGCAACCCGGTATTAAAGTAGTGAAAAGTGAGAGTTTAGATCCACGGGGTGCAAATTCCCATAGGGTTATAACGGGGTGCCAATATTTTCCATAGGGTTAGCACGGGGTGCCGGTATCTCCCTCGAAACCGCATCGGCTCGATGTGGCCACATTTGCCGGCATCGAGAATACGAGAGAGACCGATAAAAACGTGAAGGGGGAATCGAAGCCGGTCAGAGTCTTATTGACGGGGTGTAATATCGTACGAGGAGGAAGCTGAGTTTCGTGACGAGGTAGGGGATAGAGACCCGGAAGAGAACGAGGTCTCGGATTTCAACCGCACCAGAAAGAAGCGGCTTGTTTATACGCGCGTTTCATCGCTACGGAGCGGGAGTTTACGCGGAGATTAACGGAATACCCAAAAGGGTATGGCATGGAGTATAATTCATGAACAAAGTACGGGTCAGCATCGAGAATGCGAAGGGACCATCGGAGCCAGCCGGAGATTTATTGACGGGGCGTAATAAGGAAGCGGAATAGAGGTCCGCGATAAAACAACAACGTCTCGGATTTCAAACGTGCCAGAAAGAAGCGGTTTTTTGATACACGTGTTTAGTCGGTACGGGACCTGAATCTACCATGAGAGTAGCGATATTACGACGATTATAATTTATTTCGGAGAAAAGGGATAATATTTGCGACGAACGAAATAGACTTAAATTAACGTAAATGATAATGAACAAAAAGATACATCGCGCAATATAGAAACTAAGTAAAAAAAATATCCCGACGAGTACTATATAAGGAGTTTTATTTTCCCTCAAAACTTCATTCCGAATTTGTAAATGCGAGCATTTGACGTCTTGGAATACGTTTAAAATGTATGTATAAAACATTATCTTAATACCGAGATTTTTTTAACGAATGTGAAATTTTCAGGAATAGCAGTAAGGTTTTTCCTTTTTCTACCACGAAAGGAGTGTTGGTAACCCAGGACTGTAATATCTACATCGGGACCCTAGAAGGAAGCGTTGGCATAGCGCTTACTGAAAGTCAATTCAAGCAATTGTGGAGAGCGCGCGAGGAAATAACTTCATTCTTGGAAGACGATTCTATCGCACCCTCGACGTGTTTCTTCGAAGGATCAGAAACGAGACGTGTAGAACTGTGCATTTTTCAAAACCGCAGAGTAGTGGACGTCAGGGAAATCGTTCTTGCTACTGGGACCAACTACGGCAAGCACTACCTGACCAAGCGTGGATTCACTCTTGACGCGGTACCCCTGGAAGACGATGATGGAGAAATACGGTGAATTGATGATCTACCATAACGAAGTCAAACGTGTCTTCAACGATATTAAAGAAACTGTACAGTACTAAACTAAGTTATGGATTATATTAATAAGCAGTGCAGGGGTTGTGAAGTTGATCATTTTTCGCAAGATGTTCATGACTGTTTAATGATAGATTTGAAATTCCCGTTTAGATGATTACTTGTTTGTGCCAAGGCAAACATAAGTTATTCGGAAATAATCTCAAAACTTAACACATTTTTAAGTGAGGATTTTCGGGATAATATTTTGTCTTGTATTATGTGTAATTTGAAGAAGATGTTACATAAGACAGTAGATTGTTGAAAAAAATATCAATAAAAAGAATTGTATTAAAAGCCATGCTTATTATTTCTTATCTCATTTACAAACATGAATCATGTCATGATGCTCGTGTCAGGACCCACGCAGTCTGGAAAATCTCATTTTATCGCGAAATTAATCAAACATAACGAGTCTTGCATATCTCCCTCACCTCGACGAATAATTTGGTGTTATACGGAGTACCAAGAGAAATTATTTAATTCAGTATTGGAACATAATCCAACAGTCGAGTTTCACAAAGGATTGTTGGACCCAGGAACTTTGAATCCAACGATTAGAAATTTTGTCATTCTCGATGACCCATTATGCGAAATAGCTAATAACAAAGACGTGACCAATTTATTCATCCGAGGTTCGCATCATCGAAACACATCGGTACTGATTTTAATGCAAAATTTGTTTTATCAAGGGAAAGAGGTGAGAACTCTCAATCTGAATTCGCAGTACCTCGTCATCTTTCGTTCCGCTAGAGACGTTTCCAGCGTGCTAAATATTGCTAAACAAATTTCTCCATCAAATACCAAATTCGTCATGGACGCTTTTCGTCAAGCCGTGACGAAACCGTACGGCTATTTATTCATCGATTTAAAACCAAACACCTCAGATGAATATCGGCTGCGAACGGGATGCCGCGATTTTTGTTCCAAAATGAGCGTACGAACTTCAAAACGAGTTTGTAAAAACTTAAACTTTTGGAAATATTTGAGCACTTGTAACGTGAAACAGAGAAAAGCTATCGTCAAGCTAGCAAATCGAGACGCTATTTTATCGTTGGTCGAATGCTGTATAAATGTACTTCGTGGGAACGTTCAACTTACAGATGAGCAAAAGAGTCGGTTGAAGAAACATCGTAAAGTGATACACCATCTATGTCGTAAATTTCCTCTCGCTAAAACAAATCAGATTCTAGTGCAGAAGGGGGGATTTCTCCCGCTTTTATAAGCTCCGCTTCTTTCAATCGTGAGCTCAGTCGCCGGCGCGGCGATAAACCGCGCTATTAATAAGTAAAAATGGCCCGCAAAATGATTTTAGTTTCCGAAGACGCCATACGTCGTATGAAAAACGCTACTCCAGAAGTAGTTGTTCCGGAACCGGAAATACCCACTTTGGATAAGGAAATGAAAGCGATTCTCGAGAACCCCAATATGTGCCAATCCGAAAAAAATTTCATTTTATAATCAAACTTTACAGTGACACTTAAGTTCTAATCAGAAACCAGTTGAAAACAATAGCAATCAAAAAAACCTGGTACGAAGAAATTGCCACATCTATTCCACCAAGTCTGCTCACCGACGCGATATCTTTGTACAATTGGACATTGCGATATATTTCGTGGAACGAATTAGGTGAAATGGAAATTGGGGGGCGGGTCGTTTCGGGATCGAACGTTATAGATTTAATTTACGACGCGGTTAGAAAAACCAAATCAAATGTCGATCCTACGGGAATTAATAATTTTTACGAAACTTTTCAAAATAATAATGTACCAAAAAAATTATCAAGAATCCCGCGAGGTTAAATTTGTTGAAATCGTTATCTTATCTCGCGACTCCACCCAGACCGCAACAGTGGGTGACGATTTGATTATATTTATCAATAAAACCTTTAACGTAAGTTAACGAGTATTAATTAATTTTGTTTAGCCATCCAAGTAATCACAGGTATTTTCCTTGCAATACACTACACCCCGGATACTAATATAGCTTTCAACTCCATCTCCCATATCATACGAGATGTTAACTATGGCTGACTTTTCCGTTTTTCTCACGCCAACGGCGCGAGAATATTTTTTGTATGTATTTATATCCATATTGCACGAGGGATTTACTATGCTTCTTACAAAAACTTAACTACATGAATAACAGGAGTTATAATTCTTCTTCTACTAATAGCAACAGCATTCCTTGGTTATGTCCTACCATGAGGACAAATATCTTTTTGGGGAGCAACAGTTATCACAAACCTATTCTCAGCAATTCCTTATATTGGACCCAATCTAGTAATCTGAATTTGAGGGGGATTTTCAATTGATAACGCCACACTGACACGATTTTTCACCTTACATTTTTTACTACCCTTTATTCTAACCGCACTAATTTTTATCCATATTGTTTTTCTTCACCAAAAAGGCTCCAATAACCCATTAGGATTAAATAGAAATTTAGATAAAATCCCTTTCCACCCTTATTTTTCAATTAAAGATATTTTGGGCTATACAATCACACTTTCAATTTTTATTATAATTGTCCTTATTGACCCAAATTTCTTCAATGACCCTGAAAACTTTAACCAAGCTAATCCTCTCGTAACACCACCTCATATCCAACCTGAATGATATTTCTTATTTGCATATGCTATTTTACGTTCAATCCCAAATAAGTTAGGAGGAGTCCTAGCTTTAATCTCTTCATTCTTAATCTTATTAACACTACCCCTAAGCAAAAGAAACTTTCAGGGGCTCCAATTCTACCCCATTAATCAAATTATATTCTGAAGCTTTATTACCTTAATTATGCTATTAACATGAATTGGTGCCTCCCCTATCGAGGAACCTTACCTCAATTTAGGACAAGTTTTTACAATTAGATACTTCACCTACTTCTTATTAAGACCACTAGCTATAATGATTCAAGATAATAGACTAAACTAGTCATTTAGCTAAATAAAAGCAATTTGCTTTGAAAGCAAAATATAGGTAACCTAATGATTTATTTAATTCAAAACTAGATTTTAGAGCACCTATAAGCAAAAGAGATAAAGGGAGAATTAACATTCTTATTAATACTATTATATTAAGAGTATATTGCTATACTTAATATTAATATAGACATTAAATTTAACGAATTAACAGATCTATACTTCCAGTAAAGACTATATAGTTATTCTTCATTTGACCTTTTACTATTTTATTTTTAAATCTCATAAAATAGTAAAAGGTCAAATGGGGGTATTTTAATAATTTTGTTAAATAATTATATCATTGATAAGTAAAGGGTCCATTCAAATTGCGCTGCCGCATGACAACACTGCTAAAGGTAGCCTTAAGTTAATTTCTAAGGTGGGTACTATCAAACTGAAGTATACATTCTAGATTTCCCGTGGCCTGAATTTATTATAACGTTATATCGTTACTTATTATAATAATTTACTTTTAATTTTTTGAGATAGTATGCTTATGTTAAAATAATTCACAGTTTAATACAGAGAGAGAGGGGGATACACAGTCAATTTTTCATCATATTCAAATTATATTCTGAAGCTTTATTACCTTAATTATGCTATTAACATGAATTGGTGCCTCCCCTATCGAGGAACCTTACCTCAATTTAGGACAAGTTTTTACAATTAGATACTTCACCTACTTCTTATTAAGACCACTAGCTATAATGATTCAAGATAATAGACTAAACTAGTCATTTAGCTAAATAAAAGCAATTTGCTTTGAAAGCAAAATATAGGTAACCTAATGATTTATTTAATTCAAAACTAGATTTTAGAGCACCTATAAGCAAAAGAGATAAAGGGAGAATTAACATTCTTATTAATACTATTATATTAAGAGTATATTGCTATACTTAATATTAATATAGACATTAAATTTAACGAATTAACAGATCTATACTTCCAGTAAAGACTATATAGTTATTCTTCATTTGACCTTTTACTATTTTATTTTTAAATCTCATAAAATAGTAAAAGGTCAAATGGGGGTATTTTAATAATTTTGTTAAATAATTATATCATTGATAAGTAAAGGGTCCATTCAAATTGCGCTGCCGCATGACAACACTGCTAAAGGTAGCCTTAAGTTAATTTCTAAGGTGGGTACTATCAAACTGAAGTATACATTCTAGATTTCCCGTGGCCTGAATTTATTATAACGTTATATCGTTACTTATTATAATAATTTACTTTTAATTTTTTGAGATAGTATGCTTATGTTAAAATAATTCACAGTTTAATACAGAGAGAGAGGGGGATACACAGTCAATTTTTCATCATATTCAAATTATATTCTGAAGCTTTATTACCTTAATTATGCTATTAACATGAATTGGTGCCTCCCCTATCGAGGAACCTTACCTCAATTTAGGACAAGTTTTTACAATTAGATACTTCACCTACTTCTTATTAAGACCACTAGCTATAATGATTCAAGATAATAGACTAAACTAGTGATTTAGCTAAATAAAAGCAATTTGCTTTGAAAGCAAAATATAGGTAACCTAATGATTTATTTAATTCAAAACTAGATTTTAGAGCACCTATAAGCAAAAGAGATAAAGGGAGAATTAACATTCTTATTAATACTATTACCTGACCTAAGCCCTATTCTAAATTTAACTCAATCTATCTGACAAAGTAATTAAAAAACTTATACTAAGACTCCGTATAAAAACCCAAAATACCCCAAAACCAAAGGCAAAATACCCCTCCAAGCTAACATTATTAACTTGTCATAACGGTAACGGGGAAAAGAGCCCCGCACTCACAAAAAGAAAAATATAACTACAAACAAGACTAAAAAAAAGTCTATATTAAAAAACAAGTAACAACTTAACAAACTTATGAAAATAATATTTCCATATTCTGCAATAAAAATTAAAGCAAAACCTCCAGAGCCATACTCCACATTAAACCCTGAAACTAGTTCAGACTCACCCTCAGCAAAATCAAAGGGACTACGATTAGTCTCAGCAAGACAAGATAAAAACCATACCCCTAATAAAACTAGTAAAAGACCCAACTTTACTAAAGAAAAGCTCCAACTCTCCCCCAAATTAAAACTTCCCACCAACTGGACAATACTCAATAAAATTAAAGCTAAACTTACCTCATAAGAAATAGTTTGAGCCACAGCCCGGTAACACCCCAACATTCTATAAATAGAATTAGAGCTCCAACCAGCCCCTAAGAGGGAATAAACCCCCAAACTCGATAAAACTAAAAAATAAATTAAACCATACTGGTAAAAAAAAACAGTACCCCCTAAATTGCATAAAGCTCAATAAGCTAAGGCTAAAAATAAACCTAGCACCGGGCTTAAGTAAAAAATCATTTTATTACTATATAAGGGCCAAATCTGCTCTTTAGTCATTAACTTTAAGCCATCCGAAAAAGGCTGTAAAAGACCCATATAGCCCACCTTATTAGGCACTTTACGAATCTGAATATAACCTAATACCTTACGTTCCAATAAAGTAAAAAAAGCGACACTTACGAGAAGACATACTAATATCAAAGTATAACTTAAAATTAACAAAATTGTTAAAAAAGACACTGTCTTATAAATGAAGCTTAAATTCAACGCACTAATCTGCCATATTAACCAAATAAATTTTTACTAATAAACATTATATAAATAATTCATAGATTCTGGTCCTTTCGTACTAAGAAACTTTTTAAAAACTATAGTTAGAAACCAACCTGGCTTAAACAGGTTTGAACTCAAATCATGTAATTTTTTAATAGTCGAACAGACTAACTAGTAAAGCTGCTTCACCTTACAGTTTAATTAATTCAACATCGAGGTAACAAACATACTCTTCGATTAGAACTCCAAAAATATATTATCCTGTTATCCCTAAAGTAACTTAGTCTTATTTCACCAAAAATGTATCTTCATTAATTTTAACTAAACTAAGTTTATTAGCTACCGCCCCAGTATAATTAGCTTAGCTGTAAAACTAGAAAAAAAATTTTAAAACTAAAAAAATTAAGCTTTATAGGGTCTTATCGTCACATAGACTAATTCTAGCATTTTTACTAAAAATTTAAATTCAAAATATTTAAAAAAGATAGACATACCCTATTTATCCCTTCATACCAGATCTCAATTAAAAACCAAATGATTATGCTACCTTAGCACAGTCAGGCTACTGCGGCCCTTTAGTACAACCAGGGGGCAGAATTTACTTTAAATAACCATTCTTAAAGAAATGTTTTTGATAAACAGTTAAGGTAAATGATTGCCGAGTTCCTCTATTAAACTTAAATCCAAACTAATTCAACTAAAACTTAACCAAAAAATAACCAGCTCTTATCTCTACTAATTAAATCATTATGAACAATTTTTTTAAACTAAAATCTTCTCTTTATAACCCTTCAATTCTTAACAAAAAAAATTTATTAAACAACAAGCCACTATTAAGCCTCACTAACTACCCCTAACAAAAAATATAAAAATCATATGCTAAGCTTAACCCTAACAAACTTTTTGCTATTCTTTGTATCTGAATAACACCTACCTTTTTAATTTCTAAAGAAACCCGATAACCTAAAATTCGTATAGCATCTCACTACTAAATACTTATTCTATTAATTTTGTCACAATTAACACTTAAGTACCTAACTCATTCTAATTCGGGAAACTAAAATATATCTAAAATTTTAACCTACCCTGAGACAAAAGGTACAAAAAATTATACTTTTAACTAAATCTTTCAACACCTTCACAGTTCACACTTATCTAACTTTTTCAAAAAAATTTAATAAAGCAAAAAAAATAATTAGCCAAATTCCCCCTAATATTCAAACTAAAAAATATTCATAAGAGCACTCCGTTATACAAAGAACTATTTAATGTAAATAAATCGCTTTAAAGCTCTACTCTAACCTCTAGATGCAAGTTCCCTTACATCTACTTTGTTACGACTTATCTAATATTAAAATTAGAGTGACGGGCGATATGTGCATGTTCTAGAGCCTGATTCAACTCATCTTATTAATAAAAATTTACTAATAAATCCTTTTTCACATAAAAATTCAATTCACGATCCAAATCTTAAAGTAACACATCTCTACCCTAGCATAAACTACACCTTGATTTGAAGTAACAAAACCAACCTATCTATAATGAAAACTAACAATTTATTTAGCTAAGTAATCTAACAACAACGGTATATAAACTCAATTACTTAATAAAAACCAAGGTAAGATTTATCGGGGCACATCGATTACAGGACAAGTTCCTCTAGGAGGATAAAACACCGCAAAATTCTTTAACTTTAAAATTATTCCTTAAAACAATATAAGCTAGCATAGAAGGGTATCTAATCCTAGTCTTTACCCTAACTTTTCATCCAACAAACCATAAAATTTATTAAAAGATACTATTTCACTAGTTAACCCAATTTTTTTTTTAAATTATAGCCAAAATTCGCATAAACAAACTTTATATAAACCTTACGTATAACCGCAGCGGCTGGCACGCTTTTAGCTGGCTAATTCACTTTAATCTATATATAAAGAAATTAGATAAACATAAATAATATTTCTACCTTCAAAATCTATCAAAAGGCGTATAAAACTTTAAAGCAACTATAAAAGATTTTAGCTTAAATTAATCTATCCAGTAACTCAAACAAAACAATAGCCTCCCAAAAGAATACCTAACTGAACCGCCTAACAATAATAATAAAGTATAATAAAACCTAATTTTCCTTTTTCTTAGAAAAGGGGGTAAAAAGAAAAAGAAAAAATTAAGTTTAATAAGACAAATTATCCCCTGTACCTTCAAAGAGCACCGTGCAGCAACACCAAAACTTAAAAGTAAGCTAACTAAGCTTTTAGGCCCATAACCTAACGATGAGAATAACTCCTTTTATAATCATAAAACCTGCCAACCTAATTTTCTTAATAATAGTTTTATTAGGGCCAATAATCTCCCTAAGAGCTTCATCCTGATTCTTAGTCTGATTTGGCCTCGAGATAAACTTGATAGGCCTTATCCCCTTAATCATTAATAAAGTAAATATTAGTAGCTCAGAAGCTGCTATAAAATATTTCTTTGTGCAAGGGGTGGCTTCCTCGATGCTTATTATCAGATCCGTACAAATATAAATAAATTTTTCATCCTCTTCTCTTACACTCTTAGCATTAATGACAAAAATAGGGGCAGCTCCCGTACATTTCTGAGTCCCCACGCTCTTAGAAAGCGTCAGTTGACTAAGCACATTTATTATCCTAACATGACAAAAATTAACCCCTTTACTTCTAGTGACCTTAACGATCACTAAAATAAATCTCTTATTTTATATTGTGTTATCATTAATTTTTGGGGCCATAGGGGGGTTCAACCAAACTGCCACAAAAAAAATTATGGGATTTTCGTCTATCTCCCATTTAGCGTGGCTTCTAGTGGCACTAGAGCTTAACTTAAAAGTTTTATGATTTATTTTCTTGTCTACTCAATCACCTTAGCTATTTTATCGAATATTTTAGTTAGGAATAATATTAATTCACTCAACAAAACTATATTTATATTCAAGGGGTCAAAACTATCCCTTTACTTGCTGATATTAAGTTTGGGAGGGATACCCCCCATAATTGGATTTTTCCCTAAGATCCTAGTCCTAATACTGCTACTGGCAAATGCTAGATACCCCCTAATTCTCTTAATGTTATTAAGTTCTATAATCAACTTATATTTTTATCTACGAAATACTTACACTGCCTTAGCTATATTTAGTCAAAGACCACCAAACCTGCAAAAGGAACAAAACTGATTATCAACCTTGTTCCTTTTATTAGGCCCTCTCATCATCCTAAGCTATTAAGGCTTTAAGTTAAAAAAACTATAAACCTTTAAAGTTTACATTAATCAAAATTAAGCTTTAATAAAGTATATCTTAAAATTTGCAATTTTAAATTTTTTTTAAACTATAAAACCATAGTAAAAGGAATAACCCATTAATAAATTTACAATTTACCTCCTATTTTCAGACATTTTACCGCGATGATTATGCTCAACTAACCATAAGGATATTGGGACACTATATATAATTTTTGGTGTTTGGGCCGCAATAGTTGGCTCTGCCCTAAGCATCCTAATTCGAATTGTAACCTCCCACGCTTTTGTTATAATTTTCTTTATAGTTATACCTATTATAATGGGAAGTTTCGGAAACTGGCTAGTCCCCCTAATGCTAGGAGCCCCAGATATAGCATTCCCCCGTCTAAACAATATAAGATTTTGGTTACTCCCACCTTCTTTTCTCTTACTCTTGAGATCAACCATAGTAGAGAGTGGGGCCGGAACAGGATGGACAGTCTACCCCCCCCTATCAAGAAACTTAGCCCATAGAGGGCCTTCTGTTGATCTCACTATTTTTTCTTTGCATTTAGCAGGTATCTCCTCAATTTTAGGAGCTGCAAATTTTATCACGACTGTTATTAACATACGAACCCCCGGAATAATTTTTGAACGAGTACCTTTATTCGTCTGATCAATTAAAATTACAGCAATTCTTCTCCTACTTTCGCTACCAGTTCTCGCAGGGGCTATCACGATACTCTTAACGGACCGTAATTTTAATACTTCTTTTTTTGACCCAGCGGGAGGAGGGGACCCAATCTTGTACCAACACCTATTCTGATTTTTTGGGCATCCAGAAGTATATATCTTAATCCTTCCTGGGTTTGGAATAGTTTCTCACATTATTAGACACCAAACAGGAAAAAAAGAACCGTTTGGGACACTAGGAATGATGTACGCAATATTAGCTATTGGAATCTTAGGCTTTGTGGTATGAGCCCACCACATATTCACTGTCGGGATAGATGTAGACACACGGGCATACTTCACCGCTGCCACAATAATCATTGCTGTACCTACAGGAATTAAAATTTTCAGCTGATTAGCGACAATTTACGGATCAAAGCTATATTTAGACCCCTCTCTGTATTGAAGTCTAGGTTTTGTGTTTTTATTTACTATAGGGGGCTCACAGGTGTAATCTTAGCAAATTCTTCACTAGATATCATTCTCCACGACACCTACTATGTGGTCGCACATTTTCATTATGTTCTATCAATAGGAGCGGTTTTTGCCATTATAGGAGGGATTGTTCACTGAATGCCTCTATTCACAGGACTAGTTATAAATCCTAAATGATTAAAGACACATTTCATCCTAATATTTTTGGGGGTTAATTTAACCTTCTTTCCCCAACACTTTCTGGGTTTGGGGGGGATACCCCGACGCTATTCTGACTACCCAGATGCCTACACCTCCTGAAATGTTATATCTTCACTTGGTTCCACGCTATCCATAATTGCTATAATTTATTTAATTTTTATCATTTGAGAAAGTATAGTGGCCCAACGAATTATAATATTCTCCTCCCATATACCAACTTCTGTAGAATGGGCCCACTAACACCCAATTAAATTTAGTATTCAATTATGGCAACTTGAAATAAAATTCTCTTCCCAGACGCAGCTTCACCTATTATGGAACAAATAATCTTTTTCCATGACCATACTTTAATTATTTTAATCTTAATCACTATCTTAGTTTCATATATAATAATTAATTCATTAATTAATAAATTCTCAAATCGACTCTTACTAGAGGGTCAAGAAATTGAAACTTTCTGAACAATCATCCCCGCCTTCATACTTATTTTTATTGCTTTCCCATCACTACAACTACTTTATATAATGGATGAAACAAACCACCCAAACATAACTATTAAGACTATGGGGCACCAATGATATTCGTCATACGAATACACAGATTTTAAAGACATTATTTTTGACTCTTATATAATCCAAACAAATGACCTTTCAAGAAATAATTTCCGATTACTAGAAGTAGATAACCGGGTAGTAATCCCAACTAATATTAATGTTCGTCTTTTAATCTCAGCCACAGACGTAATCCATTCATGGGCAATGCCCTCAATAGGAATTAAAGCAGATGCTGTTCCAGGGCGAATCAACCAACTCCCTCTTTTATCCCTACGAAATGGAGTATTCTACGGCCAATGCTCAGAAATTTGTGGGGCATAACACAGTTTTATACCCATCGTTCTAGAAAGTATCCCAACACAAAATTATATCAACTGAGTTAATATAGAGGGTTGGGAAAATATATAAATAATATCATTAAGTGGCTGAAAGTATAAGCATTGGTCTCTTAAACCATCCTATGGGTCCCCCCTTAATGCAAAGGGTAGTTAACAAATAACAGTATTTTGTCAAAATACAATCGCAATCGCCCCTTTTATTGCCACAAATAGCCCCCATAATATGAACTAGCCTTTTCTTTTATCCTCTCATTTTAATAAGATTAAGTTTAATTGTACTAAGTTTTTACAAAAAATTCAATGCGAAGACTATAAACAACCGCCCAATCCAACAAAACAAAAACTTAAACTGACAGTGATAACTAACTTATTCTCCACTTTCGACCCATCTACTTCACAAAATTTCTCAATAAACTGAATTAGCGCCGTTAGCCCTATTTTCATTATACCCTTATGGTTTTGGCTGCTACCAACGCGAAGCAATACTTTAATAAGTAAAGGAGTAAACTCCTTAACTAAGGAGCTTACAGCCCTATTAGGGAGAACTTCAACACAAGGAATACCCCTAATTATTATCGCACTAATATGGATAATTCTAATTAATAATTTAATAGGACTATTTCCATTTATTTTCACCGCCACTAGTCACATAGTAGTTACACTAAGCTTAGCCCTCCCAATCTGAGTCACATTTATACTATTCGGATGACTAAATAACACAAATAGGATATTTGCACACTTACTCCCCTAAGAACACCCCAATTGCTTTAATAACCTTCATAATTCTAATTGAAACAATTAGAAATACAATTCGGCCTATTACTCTCGCTATCCGACTATCTGCTAATATAATTGCAGGACACCTCCTTCTAACGCTTCTTGGTAACCAAGGAACAATTAGTTCTTTAACTAAAAGAAGAGTAATTATTTCGACACAATTCTTACTCTTAACCCTAGAATGGGCAGTAGATATAAACCAAGCTTACGTTTTTATCGTTTTAATCTCTTTATACTCAACAGAAATCCATTATGAAGAACTTTCACCCCTACCATATTGTAGATCAAAGCTCATGGCCCTTAACAACGTCATTTAGTATCCTATTTATAACTTCAGGTATTATTAGATGAATGTACCTAAAAGTTAACTTTTTACTATTAATTAGACTAATAATGTTATCTCTATCAGCCTACCAATGATGACGAGATATCACTCGAGAAGCAACATTCCAAGGCATACACTCCAATAAAGTTATAAGAGGACTCCAATGAGGTATGGTCCTCTTTATTATTTCAGAAGTATTTTTCTTTATCTCATTCTTTTGGGCTTTTTTGCATAGAAGATTAGCCCCTAATATCGAAGTGGGGATAATCTGGCCTCCCCAAAGAATTCAACCTTTTAACCCACTCCAGATCCCACTACTTAACACAACAATCCTCCTATCTTCAGGCATCTCAATTACATGAGCACACCATAGACTCCTACATAATAATTTTTCACAAGCTAAATCAGCCTTAGCAATCACTCTAGCCTTAGGAGTATACTTCACACTTTTACAAGCGTGGGAGTACATCGAAGCCCCTTTTACCATCGCGGATTCAATTTATGGCACCACATTTTTTGTCTCAACAGGGTTTCATGGCTTGCATGTAATTGTAGGATCCACCCTTTTAATAGTTTCCTTACTACGCCATAACAACTTTCATTTTTCAAGTCTTCATCATTTTGGGTTTGAAGCCTCAGCTTGATATTGACATTTCGTAGACGTTGTCTGGTTGCTTCTATACTCAATAATCTACTGATGAGGTAGCTATCTACTAAGTATAATCAAAGTACAATTAGCTTCCAACTAAAAAGTTTGAATAAATTAGAATCTCATTTATATTACTCACCTCTAATCTAGCTTTTGCCCACCACACTGCTCTAGAAAAAATCTCTCCATTTGAGTGCGGATTCAACCCCTTATATAAAAACCCAATTCTTTTTGATTGCATTAATTTTCATTGTATTCGACATCGAAATTGTAATTATAATCCCAATCCCTATTAGAGACTTTATATCAATAACAATAGTTACATCCGTTATTATTCTAGTACTCATTTTGATACTAGGGCTATTACACGAATGGCACCAGGGGGCACTTAATTGAACTTAAGGTTAGTATTTAAAAAATAAAGTTTAATTTGCAATTAAAAATTGTAAGCCTACCTAGCCTTAATCCCTTAATAGTAGTATAATATTACATTCAGTTTCGACCTGAAAGAAGGAAAACCCTATTAATCTTAATAGAAACCAAATAGAGGTATCTTATTGTTAATAAGAAAATTGAAAACACTCCTATTAAAGAGACTAAATAAATAAAGCCGCTAACTTTAAAGATGTTAATTGATAACATAGTCTTTATTTTATTGGTGTAAAAAACACCTGGGATTTTCAGACCCAAACTACCTTTGGTTAAAAATACTTATAAAATTCTTACCCTAGTTGCTTCAAAACTATATTCTAATTAAACTATACAAGTAATAAAAAAGACAACAAACTATAAATAGTAAAATGAGACCTAACTGTGAGCCTAAAAAGTTATAGTGATAACTTTGCATTTTTACTCTTATCTCACCTAAACTTTATAAACACCTACACCTCCTATTAATTCATTTCAGCCTAAGTCCCCCAGAACCATCACCCTGCCAATTTTATCCCCTAAAAGCATCCCAGGGTAAGAACTAACCCAGTTTAAAAATCATATTCCCAATAAAAAATTAATTAATAGCTGTGGGTGTGACGTCCAGATTAGCGGATTTTATTCCAAAAATCCGAAAATCTTAACCACCGTTTTAATAATATCTATATTCTTAATAGTTGAATTATCCGAATTCCTATTATGGTACTACACCCGGAAATTTTACCAATTATAGATAAACTAAAAAATATATATTACGACGTAGCAGACTCTGGCGGTTACATTGGCCTTCGAGGATTGTACCGTTCAGCCCGAGAAAAGGGATTCAACGTATCATTGAATGAGGTTAAAGATTTTTTACAGAACCAAGATACGTATACGTTACACAAAAATGTAAAGCGGTGAAACTGGCTGCTGAAATGGGAGGATGGGTTCTTTACGTGATGAATCGGGTGTCGATGAATCTGAACCACTCGCGTGAATTCGCGAATGACGCTGCACGCGAAATTGTTACCACAAAGCGAACAAACGTATTTCCTATTACCTTGTTGTTCTCGTATATGTCGATTCAAAGTAAACTTTGTCGCAAATTCTCTTACCCATATGGTGCACGAAAACATTGACTCACTAGCCGCTACTCGCAACTGAAAATGTCATCGGCTCCGATTCAAGCTTTTATACATTTTGCACCCCTAAACATTCACTTCGCGTTGTTTAGGTTATAATAGTAGGGTCCTTCGCCAGTTGGGGAAGAGCAGGGTTTTTTTCGGTCTTAGCGCTTGGGACGTGGGAGAATTCTTTCAATGAAAGTACATCACTACTTTGTCATTATAACGGGGGCCGCCTCTACCTCGCTAGAATGTTTTGAATGTGATAAAGAATCTTTGGAAAATTATATCTGATGCGCTCTTTAGAATTTACAAGGATTAAAAAATATTATCTTATTAATTCCCAACCAAAATTAATTATAATTTCTAATTATAAGTACGTAAAAATTAAAATTTGGTATTTTCTCTTAATATTTTTTTATTTTCACATTACAAATTCCTCACCGAGGGTTTGTTAAACAATTTGTTCTAAAGCCAATAATTTTTCTAAATCATCGTTAAAGTCAATTTTTTTTTAATCTGCTTCTCTGATGGAGCGCTTCTTTTCTTCCGCTTCTGTGTGGAAAATGAAGGAGATGCGAGAAGAGTCGAAGGCACTTCGGGGGTAGAAGAAGTTGACGCTATTGATGGTATAGACGATAGAGATGATGATGAGTTTCCGGTTATAGGAATTGTGAATGATGATGTGGCCGGGATCAATGATAGTGGGGCTGGGATTTCCGGCGTAGAAGGATTCGGCTCGTTGTTCATTCCGAAAAAGAGTAGCGAAGCGATGGAGTCTTCTTCCGGCGATATCGTTAAATCCAGTTTTTCGATCTTAAAATAATTGGAATAAATACACGTTTTATACGTAATAAACGAAAATAAACATACCCCGATTAGTTGGTTTAATCCTCCGAGAGCCCGTCTTATGTTGGCTATGATCGGGTGGTAACATAGGTGCACGTCAATAACTGCACACGCTTCATCCGGGCGGAATTGAACCAAAAATCCCCGATGTTGCTTCCGGATAAAGACTTTGAAAGTTCGAAAATTGAAGATTTGTAATTCGGGGCGGCCGGGAATGTGTCCCAGCGCAGCCCTAAATATTAAAACCGCGACGGTAACTTTTTTGTCTAAGATGGTATTGTTAGTTTCCATTCTGAAATGAATATGATTTTGATTTTCGGGAGATGGGCTTATATATCCCAGCCAGAATTGAAATTTCTTCTGGAAGTCGTCTCCACCACAAGTAATAAATAGAGCTTATAGTTCACAACCTTTCGTAATAACAAGAATATATTTACGCCATAAGATGTAAATTACGATTTATTTATGTCACAAAGAATAAATAACATATTTATACTATAAGGTATACATAAGAACGTATTTATACTATAAGGTATAGATTCTTTTACGCGGGTATTTCATGGGAGCCGCCGTTAAGATGCTACACGCGAGAGAACGGGTTATGGGGTAAGGAATTTCTATGGTAGAGCTACGTGTCGTACAGTTATGGCGGCTTCCCGGACGGAAATTGTGGTGCTGATCCTGGGTTGGTGCAAACCTGCATACGAAATTTATTTATACAGTGGGGTGTAAATAAAGATTGTGTTTATCTATGTTTCTATTTCACCATTCCACTTCACAATGTTTGATACAAGTAAATGTATATGAGAGAGGTAAAAATAAAAAAAATCAGATATGGTTGAGACCAAAATATTTTATTTATATTTTTTCCATAAATTTATTTGATGCGCTTTAAATAATGCACAATTGGTATTTTTAAAATGGTATTTGCAGACCCTTGGACCCAAATCTGCAAATTTTTTAAATTTTGGGCATCCAATGTCCTCAACGTTAATGATCTCCTTCACGAAACGATTCGAGAGGAACGATGTTTTTTCCAGACCTTTCGTGAAGAAGGTTGACGCTTTAGACGTGATGTAGGTGATGATTCCATCCAATTCGTTTATTTCGCATTCACCCTCGTCCCACAACATCCCAAAAATATTCGCCGAGATCCACGAACTAAGTCTTTTGTCTTTCACGTATAGCTCGTGATACGTAAAAGGCGGCTTAAAGGCAAACAACCCACTCTCTCCAGTTTCAACCACCAAGTATGCCAATTCTTTGAGAACATATTCGTTGTTGGCTCTCAGAAAGTTGACTTCGAGAATGCAAGAGTTATTCTCCGACCTAGAATTGACAAAAAAAATTAAAAATGATTCGTGAATAATTAATACGTGATAAAACTCACATTTTGGGTTACTCCTCGTATGACTGGTGAGCACCGCTTCTAAAACGTGAAAGACAAGATTCCAAATTCAGGATGTAATTTTAAGGAAACTCAGTCCCTTTATATAGTATTCATCCGTGCGCTTTTTACTTGGTTTCATATACTTTACAAAAAGAGTAATTTCAATCCTTGGCGTATCAACATCTACCTTACTCTCCGTTCATTTCAATTGACGTTTCGCATCTGTAAGAATTATATTTGCAGACTAAACACGCTGGAAAACAATCGGCTTCTTTCCACCTGCTTAACCTTAGACGTTGCTCTCCGTTAAAATCCCCGCAAATATACAATCGTCGTAATATCGCTACCCTCACCGTAGATTCACGTCCCGTATAAACAAACCGCTTCTTTCTGGCGCGGTTGAAATCCGAGACGTCGTTTTATCGCGGACCTCTATTCCGCTTCCTTATTACGCCCCGTCAATAAATCTCCGGCTGGCTCCGATGGTCCCTTCGCGTTTTCGACGGACGCCCTCGTATTCTCGATGCTGATCCGTACTTTGTTCATGATTTATACTCCATGCCATACCCTATTGGGTATTTCGTTAATCTCCGCGTAAACTCCCGCTCCGTAGCGATGAAACGCGCGTTTAAACAAGCCGCTTCTTTCTGGTGCGGTTGAAATCCGAGACCTCGTTCTCTTCCGGGTCTCTATCCCCTACCTCGTCACGAAACTCAGCTTCCTCCTCGTACGATATTACACCCCGTTAGTGCTCCGCAGAGCCGGATGCAAAATCCTAGAGCCGGAGCCAGAGCCGACCCCGATTGCACTAATAACTGTTTTAAGCGCATGTATATATTCAGATAACACTAATATTTCTGTGAAAGAATACACGATTGTGTTTCAAAAGCTAATCAAAGCGTTAAATAAACTTCACAACATCATCATTCATCAATACTAATAAAAATATTTTATTTTATTTTTACACAAGATAGATAACAAAGTTACCAGTGGAGTGTACCACTACTACTGCTAGGACTCGTAAATTCATAACAAAAAAGGGAGCGTCCATTAATTACGTGAGGCGATTTTTGTGATTTTTCGACCCCCCCCCCTCTCCCATTGGTGAGATGTCGTGAGATTAGGCTCGACCCCCTCCCCCCCTAATAGCACGTGAGATTTTTCAAAGTGTGTATTTTTAGTGTAAATACGAGAATCGGTGTTTGATTGCGTTGGATTTATTTAAAAAAACGTCATTTGCTTAATTATTTATATTTAAGACAATTTTAAACAGAACGTAGTCTAGAATCACAGTGAGAAAATCGAACAATAACATAATTAAATTTAAAGTATTAAGGAACTACTAAAATTCGTAAATGAATATTCATTCTAATTCAGTCCACGGGGACTCATGTGTGGTCTCAAGAGTGACTACTGGAACCAACATGTCCATGTGATTTTCAGTAAAATAATCTCCTCCTTCAACCTCGCTCTGATTAAGCCACTTAAAACCGTTGTCGCTTGTACACAGAAGCTCAGTAACTCGGCGTGCCACAATCCGTGAAGATCACACTTTGCACGCTGGTGCATGTGGTGCTCTGTGGACCACACGCCGGTGCTCTGCAGCTCTTGTGACGGATGAAAAGTATATACCGCATTTACCGCAGCATCTCTTTTTCAGATCACCACGTACACTTGGGCATGCTGATGAAGGTATGCAAGGGTTTAATTACTTAATTTAACCCAGTTTATCGCAATTTTACACTTTTTCTTGCGGAAAAAAATTATGTGAGATGAGATTCAGCTCGATCCCCTCCCTCCCTCCCCTTAACGCCCAACTTAAATTTATGGACGCTCCCAAAGCTTAGACATATAAAATTACCATAAAAGTATTGGAGCCGGCTCCTGGAGCCGGTTTTAAACACTTGGAGCCGGAGCCGCGGCTCCAGATCCGAGTCCGGTCTTCACCGCAGCCGACTGGAGCCGATAGGGTTTAAGTCGGGGCCGGAGCCATGCGGAGCACTACACCCCGTCAATAAGGCTCTGACCGGCTTCGATTCCCCTTTCACGTTATCATCGGTCTCTCGTATTCTCGATGCCGGCAAATGTGGCCACATCGAGGCGACGCGGTTTCGAGGGAGATACCGGCACCGCAAGCTAACCCTATGGAAAATATTGGCACCCCATTATAACCCTTTCGGAAAATTGCACCTTGTGGCTCTAAACTCTCACTTTTACACTACTTATTAAAGCAGCAACAGTGAAAATCTTTTAACCTGGGGTGTTGCCTTCGCCTATATAAGGCTCGTGCTTCTGTCCTTCCTTCCTGTGACGCTCTTCACGGCCACCATCTTCAAAGGCATCTTTTACAGGAATTGACGAACAACCATCTTGGAATGCGCCTTCTTCCTTTCGTACCTTTTGCAAAATCATTTACGTATCGTTTCAATCATCCTTTTGCAGAAATATTATGTCTGAACTTCTATTTATATAGTCATGGCCGTTTGGGCGTTGAGTGATGCAGGAATTTCCGTTGTGAGCGTCAACGCAATAACGTTGAAGGAAAATTCTCGTTTCTCAAGGGCAATTTAAAATACAATTTATGCAAAATCCATATTGAATCCAAATATAGTTGTAGCGCAGGTTATCAAATAAGCGGAATCACAAGATTTAAGCTTTAAACTGTGAATTTTTCGTTTTTAATTTAAGTTTAGAAGAGTACTGGTTTCGATAAAATATCTTGGCCCGCTTTTTTGGCCATTGTGTTGATTTAATTTTATTTGTTTTATCATTTTCTCAAAGCACATTCACAAATGAAGCTAGGCGCTTTCACGTTTAGCTACAAAGTTGAAAAAAAAAACCATTGACATTTAGTTGTATTAAATTATTATTTCTGTTTCGATTACGACGGCACACATTCGTATTTTTTTGTCGACCTATGAAAGGCATTTTTCTTAAAAGTTTCCTTTTCTTCATTTTAATAATCGCGTAAATGGCAATTTAACAGACGCAAGCATCTCCGAAAATTCTGGAGTTATTTCGAAGGAGGAAATCAAAGAAAGCTTTCATCGATTCTAGGTCTGTCGTATCTCGTGATTCGGTATACCTGGCCCCCAATAAAATCTTTCAAAGACTTGGAGACCGCATCAACACACGTCTCGAGTTTTTTCAGGGTCAAAAGGCATCCTTTGCACGAAACCATCACTTGTTTTTATCCCCTCATCTACCAACGTTAATTCGTCTCAAAGCGCAAGATTTGTGAGTATATTTTATTAAATTACAGGAAGAAAATTAGCCGAAATTATGCAATAGAAACATTTAAATTTTGAAGTTGTGGCAACAGAATCACGTATTTTGGGAAGCGGGAAGATACCTATATGTATATGATAGGAGGTACTTAAAATTGAGACCGAATTTTTCAAACGACTCTCTAAACCTCTAAATGCCCTTCTTTTACTTCCCTCTCTCGGCTTTGCACAGTTATGTCGTCTTTCGAAAAGATCTTTAGTGATATTTCAAATAATGGTCTTTCATATTGAAATGTTAATATTAATAGAAAATTTCGCAATTGTTACAACTTTTTATGTATCGTATCTCAATTCGTAATGTTTTTTAAACGGGTACTTTATTTTTTATAATTCTTAACTTAATTTACCAGGTTTTGTTGTTTTTTCGTACTGAAATAGTTTTCTTGATTCTAACGCCCAAAGTGATAATGTTTTTAGAAAATATGTTCTAGAAACGTTTTTTTTTAATTCGTGGACGGTTGACACAGATGAACGAATAAGGGTTTCCAATAAAAATACTAACCTTTCTTAAAATTTTGAATCCTGTTTTTCTGTTAAAATTAAATGTGGAGAACGTGTTTATATGCTGCCATATTTGTCCCTGTATTTTCCCACGGTATCACGTAGATTGACTTTTCGAATAGGAACAACGGTGGTGACTAGTTCAAAGTATACCATTGGTCGTCGTAGAACTTCAACTCATTTATTTAACTAAGTTTCTTACGTTTTAAGATAGCAACTGTTCAACAGAACATATCATTATAAATATAAATATAAATTTTCATTTGCAATATTCAGCTACTTATACGGCTTTGCCCCAGACAATTAATATAAGTAGAGAATAGGGCTTCTTACGATTATCTGAATAAGTTAAACTGATTACTATATCTCATATCAGATATATTTCCAATAAATAACCAGATTTCTCTGGCTACCTGTACCTTTTTTCATCTACCTGCGGCTATCGGGTTTTTTATTTGGTTTCGGTAACCGACGAAACCCCAGATATAGTAAAAAGTTTTTATTCTCAGATAAGCGGGTAGATATCGGTCTTCATGTTGTCTACCTTTAGACATCTAGTTAAATGTTTTTTATACTTCAAAATTTTTGTATCGCAACAAAAAATATAGATACACTAAAATAGTATATCCACAGTTATCGTGGATTAAAGATTCAATTTAAAAAGTAGATCAACCCGTGAAAATCATTTAGGTTTGTCTGAAGACAAGCGTATCCGCGTACTGCCGTTAGAGTAAAAAAATATGTTATCCGCTAAAGGTATCGGATTAAAAATAATCCAGTTAATCTGAGAAAGCAACAGATACCAGATCACCGTTAGAAGCCCTAGTAGAGAATACGCCAGTTGGCTTTAACTTTTACTTCATAACATTTTTTAAAATGCTATCTTTAATTTTCAGTGTTTTTCATGTGGTAGAGCACAAATTCACACGGTCAATGAAGCCCCGACGTACATATTTCTTTTCGGGTCCAAACATTCTTCCAAAAACAATTCAAATGGATTATTTGATGTCAATCTTCTATTTGTGGATCTGCGGATTGGGCATTTCCATCGTCGTCATGTTGCTCGAAATAGCTCAATACAGGTTGTCAACACGGCGCAAAACCAACATTTGGAAAAAGATTAACTCGGTTCTAAAATTCACTATCGGGCAGCGGCATATATTTCCGTAATGTCTTAAGAAATTTGGAACATACCGTAAAATTTCGCGAATTTCTAGATTAAATGGTCGTAAGAAATAAAAATGTTTATTTAAAATTTAAAATCAGTGTAAACCTGAGAGTAAAGGAGACATTCACTATGGATATTTATGTCGTATAGTTTCTGGAAATATGTCCTTTTAAATCCCTTTGAAACAACGATCGAAAGATCACTCTAGTGGAATCATTTTCAAAATTAAGCTTTAATCTCACTCTAGAATTTCTAAAACTATAAATCAGCAATTTTGGGAATGTTCGGCCTAGAATGGACAGTTATAAATTGATAAATATTCAGTAATTTGTTTATCTTTTTTTTTCTGATTTAAAACCATATAAAAAAAACCTGGAGTAAAAACAATTAATTTATCACAAAATTTGGAGAATTTCAAGAAAACTATAGTAATAAAGTTTGAAAACCACTTTTCTTACTAGCTCTTGAAAAACCAAGTATTGATGCTACTTACGGTTGATTATCACCATTAAAAAAGTGACAGCTTTAGTTTTGTTCATGGATGTAGTTTTCTGCAGCTCACCAAATCTAGTGTATTAGGTTTGATTGTTTGTTTTCCTATTTACATTTACGTTACGGTTAACTTTAAAAAAAATATGATTAATTTATTCTTTTCATTAGAAATGCCAGTGTTATCGTAGAGACATAGCAAGTGATATATAAGCTTTCAAAAAAGGATAGCTTTTCTCTCTATTAATAAGAATCAATATTTCAAAAATGTGTTAAACATAGTAAAACTTGTTCACGGAGGGATGTTATTAAATACCAGTTAATAATAATAATAATAATAGTAATCAGCTAGGCTAATACCCAAGGCACCACCTTAGACCTAAGTCGTCAATTAGCGACTTTTGAAGCCTTTAATTCAGGTGGCCGGGTTACAATGCGTAGGAGGGTGGTGGCAAGCCCTGCATGCCACGCGATCGAGCCAACAGCTCCCTACACTAACTATTACCGTTAACCTCAACAAGTTTTTATGGAAGGGGAAACCGAAGTTCTGTCAAATTACCTAAAATTGTTGACGTGCATTTTAAACATCTGCTTAAAACTATCGTTTATCGTTTCACAGTCGAATAAAATTTTCACCGTATTGGACAACATCTAAAACTTACAAGTTAGTTAGCTTACAAAGCAAGAACGAACCAGAATGAACATAGCCACATTGGTTTCGCAATGGTTAAACCTTAAACTCTAAGTGAAATACAACTTAAGACTAACTAACAGTTTAGAACTTAAATTTATCAATTGTTAATTGATAATAATACATAATTCTTAATAATTTTCGATCGATCAGATCACAAAGCTATCACTTTGGATTTGCATCCAAATTCAAATGATTGGTAAGATCAAAATGATATTAATGATACTGAGAACGTTCTTGCAAAGCCGTTTACAAAGATGTTCTACCTGGGCCAGACTGGAAACCGCCTTTTAAATTGAAACAGTAACGCCATCCGTCGGGAATTTCACTTAAAATATTTTTAATGAGTGACTAAAGAAGCGCGATGTGTGGTGCTCGTGGTTTAATTTGAAAATAATAAACATTTATCTCATAAACTGGGTTCTGGTCCAGCTAGGTAATGGTACAACCATCCATGAAAAAACTTTTATATCCATTATAGTTTTTTTTTGCATTAGGCCCTCACTTCGCAATATCTCGTTTCGGTGGCTAGAAAAAGCTGGAGTTGAAAAAGAAACGTAAGCGAGTTTTATATGAAGATAGAGTTGTAATATATAAGCTTACATAGAGTACGTTTTTGGAAGAACAAATATTCACGTAGAAAAACTCAAACAATTACGACGGTGGCAAAATTTATAGACGGCTGCGGCGTCGTCGGCATGCTGAAAAGTAAATTAAGGTGGTTTTCACTAGGGCAAAAATGCCACAACGGTGTGAGTCGACGCAAAAATATTGCATAAGACCTAACGGGAATATTTTGCCTCAACGTTCACCTTCGTGGCGTTTATTCCCTAATGTAAACTAGTCTTTAATGACTCGCCGCCGGATGTTCCGCTCCCGAGAAAATATCGACGATGGCGGCGTTTGATCGGTGGTGCTAAGCTCTAAATATACATACATAGTCGTTAAAAGCAGTGCGTTTCTTTCGCAGCAGTTGTGACATCTCTCTGCGCATTTAAGTTGTAGCCTTCAACTTTGGGTAATGGATTGGCGCAGTTCCATATTGAAAAGTGAAAATTTAAAATTTACAGAAATATAAATAAAATCAGGTTTTTTTTCAAAAAATAAACCTTTAAAAAAATGTTTACATTTTGAGAGCCACGACCCTAATCTATATTTATTTTGCTGTATATGAAGTAAAAAGTTATTTATTTTTCTCAATGTCTGATTGACACATTCTGTTGCAAGTCTTGCAATGGAAGCTAAACTTTTAAATCCTTTTTATATTTTTCAGGCCTTTTGTTTATTTTTCGTTGATTCCTAATTTATGGACTTGAAGCATTTTTGAATTGATACTTCAAAATTGCATGCAATCTAAAATTATTTGGCTTTCTTTTACCCATTATTTCCAGCAAAGAAACCGTTGGTCTACATGATGTACACTCTGTTTCAAAAGTCTAAACAACACAAGATATAAACGTAAACTAGGTTAAAAAACGTAAATGTCCCGTTTGTCAGGAAATAAAAGAAATGTAATTTTCTGAAAGTTTTGTTCTTCAAAAATGTGAAGGTAACTTAAAAAAAGTGAATAGTTTTCGTAAACATTTTATTATTGACTTAAGTAACGTAACATAAGAATTACATTTAAATTTGTTTATATGGTAAATTGTTTAGTCGTTTTTTGTTCCTATAAAACCAAATCATAGGAGACTACGCTCTTATAGACATTCTGAGTTTCGTGTTACCCGTTGTGTTTCAACTGGAATCTCCTCTTCTCGCCGACCAAATAAGTTTGTGAGAATGATATGCCTTAGAAAATGAGTAATTATAATTAATTTACAACGTCGAGAAATATTCCTATTTTAATATCCTATTCTAGCATATCAAAAGAAATTGTCTAATTCAAACTTCCCGCCACCCGGCAATTATAATCCTATTCAAGCATATCGAAGGAAATTGTCTAATTCAAACTTCCCGCCAATTATAATCATATTCTAGCATATCGAAAGAAACTATCTAATTCAAACTTCCCGCCAATTATAATCCTATTCTAGCATATCGAAATAAACGGTCTAATTCAAACTTCCCGCCAACTAACTGCAATAATTCAAACTTCCCGCCAAACTAACTGCTCGATGTGTAGCTCCATCAGTAGAGATGGACTAAAACTTAACACTTTTCCAAGATGGCCGCCAAGATGGGCGCCATAACAACCCCAAAATTGTTTCAAAAAACCAGTTTTCGACCTTGGAAAAATCAAAAAAACATTTTAATTTTAACCCTAAATTTGACTTTGAAGATGAGCTTTGACCTCGATGCTCGAGCACTGTCCACAACCCCTACACGTCGGTCTATCACCCCAACAAGTTTGAACACGATCGGACAAGCTCGGACCGAGATATCGGCGGTAATATGTGATCCCCGATTACTTCAACTTATTTACTTTTGATATCGTTTTTTTTTTTTTTTTCGTTTTTTTGCCATTTAAAATGCTTATTAGTTAATTGCGAGATGGGGAAACGAATTCGCGACCTTCGCTTTATAACCTTGGCAACTTTTGGTCCCACCCAAAATACTTTAAATAACTAATAAACGAATCTAAAATGTCGATAAAAACTATTTCTATAAATAATAATTCTTTTCACATTTAAAAGCCAAAGGATATGTGTAAGCGTAAGACGTCTCAAAACTCGAGCTCTTTAAAGGTTAAAAAAATGAAGTTATTTATGGGAAAACCAGAAGTTAAATGCAAATCTCCTACCGAGAACCCTTGTTATTACGAGGAGCCATGTCGCAAACACGCCTTTAATTTCTTTGATAATTTAAACTTTAGTGTTAAATGCTGGATTTGCCAAGAACAATATCTTGACAAGACAATTTTTAAACAACACTTAATGGATCACTTATCGAGTAGTTATAAAAATCAAATTCGTATTGATGTTTGCGATTATATTCATTCAAAGAAACCAGAATATACAACCAAAGAAGAAATATTAGACGATCAAATTATTGATTATTTGAACGAATTTAACGTAAAACATCGAGAATGGTTAAACGAGTTTGTTAATGATAATGGAACTCCAAAGAAAATTCAACGTAAAAAAAGACAATTGCTATTAAGACTGAAGAAAATTTAAACTCAACATTAAAACCAAATGTTGTATTTCCACCGGACTTTGTCATGCCGTCTGATGAGCAGATGTAAGCTATTATCTTTTTTCAAGAATATTGTAAAAATAATCAAATTTTAACTCTTAATAGAGTTGAAACGCCCATTGAGGTTTTAGAGAATCTTGAAAAAACTTGTCAAATGATTGAAAATATGTGAATAAATCTGTTTTTCTAATAAATATATTGTTCTTATTTTTCCTACGTAAAAATAGCTGTTTTAATTCTTTAATGATAGGGTTTAGCGTGGTAGATCGGTAGCGTTGCAGGACGTTAATCAAATAGTTTCAAGTTCAACTCCCAATCCTTTCGATCTATCACGCTAAATCGTTTATTAATATAAAACGAGATGTCGCCCAACTAAACTGTCATTATAAAGATGTCAAGTTTCGTAGTATTTCTACCTTCGAACGCATCGCCCGATATATATCCAGAAAATACGCCTTCTACAGTTATCAAAACCTTTAAATTTTAACAATGAAAAATGGGTTTGCGCATTAGCAGAGATAATTCTTCCTGAAACTTATTCGAATATAACAAAGGAGTATTCGCATTTCCAAGTAGGGCACGTGTCAGATGTTATTTCACCCGAAGAAAATCAATGGGATTATATTAAAATTGAAATTCCGCCCAAACGTTACGAGGGTGATCTAGATCGAAATAAGAATACTATTCCAACATCTCTTCAAAATAATATACTTAACGAGTTTGCTAAAACTATTGAGACCAATCAAACACTTAAAGGAAAAATCCAAATAAATACGGTAAAAGTAGATGAAAACTAAGGTAGTTCAAAATTAAAAATACAGTTACAAAAAGATGTGCAAGTAAGAATACCTCAAGCATCGCCCCTAGCTTCTGTTTTGGAATTTCGAGAAAATGATTTTGTCGACAGAGATTATCTTTCTAATTATCCACTCTCAAATCACGCCAAAACTATTTCTTTAACTTACGCAACAAATTTTATCGAAGTACGAATAAAAACAGCGTTAATTGTGAATAAATATCAACAAAAATATTTACCACGACAAATTCCCGTGGAAGAAATCCAATCACAACCCAGGAGGAAAAAACAGAAAATTAACAAGAAACCGAAACTAAATCTAGAAGTGAAACAAGAAAAACCAAAACTTGAACCAAAACTAAATTTAGAAGAAAAGCCAAAACTAAAACCAGAAGAAAATCTAAAGAACATTTTTACCAACAGAACTTTTAATTCCAAATATTAATGGAGACGTCAACCAACCAGAAGTTTTAAATCCTTCCGAAGAAAATAATTCACCAAGTTCTCTTCCAATAGCAATTAATCTACCGTCTCAACCTGTTATGAAACCACTACAATGGAATAATTACGCGATTGTGTTTGAGGCATGGAGATATGAGGGAGAAAGACAATATAATAATAATAAAGAAATTCAACCGTTCATATTACACTTAATTATACGTGATTTATTTGAACGATGTAAACCGAGTTTGATGGATTAAAAACCGCGATATCGTCCAATGATGAAGATAATTTATATTTTAATTTAGAAATACCGGTAGGTATGGAAATTAAATTTCAAAATCCATTAGCAGATCTTTTTAAAATTCCACCAGACACTTATTTTACGGGTATTTAAAAAAAATTGGCCCGTTAAATAATTTAAATAATATTACTTTTAGTTCGCGCAACAATTTTATCGACATACGTATTGAATCTACAAAAATACCGCAATTTGAGCAGGAAGATTGGGCCTTCTACTCCGTATCAATTATCCAACCTTTTTTATTTGAAGGTCAGAGAGATAATTTTGGAAATATTATTCCATTATCTTTGCATAGGCAATTAAAAAACGAAATTCAACAAGCAACAAACTTCCCCCCTTTAAATCGGTTCGAAATCCATTACGTAATCGAAGAAATAAATCGAGGCTATTATTTAAGAATTTCATTCCCTCCAGACCTACAGGCGGCCTTCACCGGGGCCTTAGCAAATATTTTTAATATAAACGCGCCAGAATTTCAAGATGGTGTTATTAGCAGTCAAAATCCTTTAAAAGTGTATGAGGAAAAATTTATGTCAGATGAGGATTCGGTTATAGATTTTATATATAATAAAAATATTCCAATTGAACCGCCTAATTGGGAAAATGACAGTTATACGTTTGAACGTAATTATTACGAGGCTAATAAGGATTCTAGCGGGAATTTTAAACCGTTATCTCTTCATTGCAAAATTTTAAATGAACTTCAAAGATATTTTGATTCGCATGTTTCTCTTAAAGCTGGATTTTTTATTTTCAAAGAAAATGAAAAATATTATTTTCAAATTGAGTTAATGAGTGGGTTGGAAATTAAAATATTCGGACCTCTAGCAGACCTCTTGCAAATTGAGTACAAAATAGATTATATCTCCTCAGTTTATAAAAGCAAAGCATTAGACCCGCTTCAAATTAGATTAGAATTAGATAATACGGTTAATTTTATAATTTTTCGAAACGATTTAAACAGAGTTGGGAATAGTCGATGAAACACTCAATACCACAACAGAGCTGGGCTAAATTCGAGTTTAATTTTAATTCAGATTCGACAGTTTCAGTTAAAGGTTTGGGTGGAAATAGTTTTTTAATTTTTCCGACGGACAACCCCAAACTCGGACAAATGTTAGGTTTTTCCACTAATCAAATTGAAATACCCCTTTTATAACGAAATTAGTATGTACCCCGCAGATCTCAACCACGGAATATCCGGAATTTATGTCTATACAAATATTATACAACCTGTAATTACAGGTCACACTAATACGCCCTTGTTAAGAATTATCAAATTAAACGGAAATAAAAATCGAGCACAAGTTAAAAGATTTAATTTTTTAGACTATTTTCCAGTACTCTATGATCAAATACAAACTATAGAAATTTCTTTAAGGTCGGATTACGGTGAACTCCTGCCATATAAGACCGGAAAGACTATTGTTAAATTAATATTCAAAAGACTGGATGCTTAGTCTAAAGTACACTTAAAACAAGCTCATCATGGAAAGATATTATCATCATTATGTACAAACAGGACGCGGATATAACATCTTTCAAGGAAGCCAATATCAGACTGGTCGTGGATTTGGGTCAATTTTTAAAAGTTTAGCAAGATTCGTAACACCTCTTTTTCGACCCGTAGCTAAATCACTCGGTATCCAAGGGTTGGTTATGGGAAAAGAATAATGGACGATGTTGTTGAGGGTGAAAATTTTAAGGATTCTTTTAAAAAAATAGTAGAAATAAAACCAAAATAGGACTGAAAATATTCCATTTTAATACGTTAGTAGCGCTACCTTTGACGGTGTCTGCTGGGCTTGCGCTACACTTCTAAGCCGGCAGAAAAGTATAACCGTGATCTACACGTTAAGAGCTTTCATTTAACGTTTTGTTCGTCCTGGTAAAATAAAGTTAAATTTTATGTATTTTCGGACGACTTTGTTGGCGTCTGCCGCCAGAGGGCTGCCGACTTAGATGGCAGACGCGCCAATTCAAAGCTCTAGACCGATTTCCGTATCGAATGGCAAAAGAGCCATCCTGGTAGAAAAAGTCGAGAAATGACCATTTTCAACTAATTAATTAGGGCACCCACTAATTAACGCTGCCATTTAGGAACGGCAGACGACCAGTTTTGGGGTCCCCAAGTACCAGCCTTTCATCATAAAACGCCAAACCTTTGGTAGAAATTGGGTCGGTTTTTTCACGCGAGCTCCCGGTCAATACGTCATGGCGATAGGCGGTCATACGGACTCGCCGCATGATTTCGTTATATTGGATAGACGTCTTCATATCTTTAATAATTTCGTGTATTACCTTAATTAAATGTTCGATAGAAGAATAGTATCCTATGGGTACCCTATAAACGTGGGGGTCCCTCTGGGTCTTCTCGGCTGAGCTTCGCATTCGGCGATCTGAGCTTCGCCCGAAAGAGTTTTCCCGTCTTTGGTGATATCGCTAATCTGCTCCGTTTTTTTTCCCGCGGCGTGGTAATTTTAAGCGTTATACCCAAACTAGGTTGATCGGCTTGAAGCGTTCCGCGAAGTGGCTCTAGGTTTTTTTTCGATGCTAGTCTCCGGTTCATTTTGTTTGACTTCGACTTGAGACGGGCTACATTCGACAGGAGGGATTTCGTCCATGAAAACGATGGTGTTTTGCCCCTCGAGAACGTTGAAGAACGCGCTAGTGTAATTTATTTCAGCGAGTCCACACTCCCAAGACCCCGCCAATTCGACAGGTTTCGGTAACGCCGAGGTATACGAGGCCATCATATTGTCGGCGTAAACCTGCATACTAGCGTTTGAAGGTAATGTCAGATACATCTTTTTTCTTGACCCACGAGTTCGCTTTCGCCAGATATCCTACGAAACTGACAAAGTATTCGACCTGATTTTTACGTTTACGAGAATTGATAATTTTATCGATCTTGAATATCCGAGGTTTAGCGGTTAATTGCAGTTCTTCCTGATAGTAACGCCCCTTTATTGGTTCCCCCGTTAAATCTTCGATCGTGTAAAGGGGCGGGTCTAAATTTACGAGACGGGTGATTTTAAAGACTTCTTTTGACCAACTACCGGGGTAGGCTTTATCAAAGACTCCTTTGTATTTACTGATCCGACAAAACTCGCCGACTTTAAGTTTAGGTAGACGCCGACTTTTCAGAGATCTCCTTGTAAATTGTTTTAAATACTTTCAGGATATTGTTCGATTTCACGTCTAGGGGCGCCATTTTTATCGTAGAATGTTGCGTGGTATTGTAGCTACGAATTAAATCAGAGAGGACGTCCAAGTATCGGTAGGTGTTATTAGCAGTGAAATATTTATACATTTTAGACTTTAGCGTACCATTTAGTTGATCGACCATACACGTTTTAGTGTTATCGTTTCCGCTAGTAAAGAATGTAATTTTTTACTTTTAAGGAAATCCGGATATTTTTCCCCGTGAACTCCCCCCTTTATCGGTTTGAACTTCAAGATGCGTGAGATCCTCGAATATTTTCTCGGTCGCGGCGATTACGTCTTCGGCTTTCTTACTTTTTATAGGGACGGCCCACGCGCGTCGCGAGAATGTATCGATACACACTATAGTTAATTAAAGCCCGAATTGTGCTCGGAAATGTCTCTCATGTCCGCTAAGTCCATGTGAAACTGATCGCCTATATTCGTGACAAAACCTTGCTCCTTTTAAATTTCCGATAGGCGGTCTTATGTAACGTGTACGATTCTTGCTTCGTTAACCATTTTGCTACCGTTTCCCGGGGAATATCTCCGTCTTTCACGGCCTGATAAAGTTTTTCCAATCCGTTGAAACTCGCGGGGTGTTTTGGATCGTGATAAATTTTTTTCAAGACTGCCTCAGGGTTAGAAACTCTTCCCATATTGGTTGTTCCGTTTTCCTTTTTTTCGCGCTTCTATTGATAACCCCTTTCGATAAGGTCCGGGGTTTAAATTCGAGCGGTGTCCGAACGACCGATGATTTTCTAGGCTTCGTCGAAAATGTTATTTTTTTCTTCACTCTAGGGATGGTTTTCCTGGATGATACCGTAGGCGTGAACAAAGCGTCGAACTCGTTCCAACCGATGGGGGGAGGCGTTCGTTTGCTATTTATAGCCCAAACGCCGTAACTCACGAGCGTAGCGATGTCTGACCCGGGCACGCGCGTGTGGTCTATAATCAACTCGCCTTCACTCGACCACGAAACTCTATCGCCTAAACTATTCCGTCGGTTAACTAAGTCCTTTGCACTCGTCCTAAACTGAATCGGTACGAGATTTAAGAAGGCCGTGTCCTGTCCGCTTTCTTTTCTGGGTTTCGGCTTAATCGCTATATCCCTAATGTTTTGGAACATCTGCTCGAATAATTTAACTTTATCCCTAATGTCAAGATTGGAATTGAGTACGTCGGTCATGCTATTATTTAATTCACCCGTGGGGAAACGAAAATTGAGGGGTATCTCGAGGGGGGATGAGAACATTGTTATTATTATTATTATTATGCCCTAACGAGTCGACGGGGACTAGGGCTAACTTTTGAGAGTACATTTTTTTATTTCCTTAAGAACGACCTAAAATCCCGCTGAGGGCGGATATAACCGTAGGGATGAGGATACTTAGAATCCCGTGACCTTTTTGAACTAAGATTGATTTTTTCTTACGCCAGGCTACTTTTTTAGAGGCTATCTGTCTAATGAATTTCTTTTGATTAGCTAGTTTTCGTTTCTGACAAGGGTTTAACTTTAAATTTCTTTTCAAAGTATTATGGCAGCATTCGGCAATATCATAAATTAATGGTTTTTAGCGTGATAAAGAATGGCGCGTCGTTGTTTAAAATTTGATCTACCTAGGGCCGAGAGAAAATCTTTGTGTGCGGCAACCAGGGCCGGCATTTTCGAACTGGTTAGGGGCTTCTTGTTCTCCGCTGACTTTATACTCCCTACTTTTTTTTCTTAGGGATATAAACCATTTCGGTTTCGCCGGGGAAAATATCCGTTCTTAATCGGAAGTCATCGGGGCACTCCTGCCTATTGTCTAAAAGGATATAGCTGTGATGACGTTTGGTCGCGTCGAGATAGACCTCGATAGCTAATCGGTAATTGGCGCCTCTAAGTTGACGGAATAATATAGCGGGTTGAAGTTGATCATGAGGGTTCTTAAACAAAACTATGTAATTCGAGTTCAACGAGACGTCACGCGCATCCTTTGTTTTCGGGAAAATGTTCTGGGTGATAAATACAAAGCTTATATTACGATGGTGAACGCCTTTCGTGAAGAAAGAACCGATTTGACCATTGTTCTCGTTCATTAAATCGTCGGCGATGAGGAGAATGTGTTCGCCTTCTTCACCGGGATAACCATCGAGATTCGGGACCCCTTCTCGAAACAGTACGGAGTCTTCTAAAGTGTCATAAAGTGTTTGCCGCTCACTATAATGCCAAATTATTTTAGTCGGCGGGGGGAAATCATTTCATCTTTATTTTTATAATTCGCGCCATCAAAACGGACTTTCCACTACCGCTCAGTCCACTCAGAAGAGCGGAGAAAGGACCATACAGTGGTAACATGCTTTATTAAATGAGGCCTCTAAGTTAAACTACATCGATATTTAAAAAAACAAACCGTTCGGGTAAAAAAAAAAATATTAGTTCTTTACTTAATACTCATGCTGTCATTTTAAGGCGACTTATCACCTAATATGAGTAACATTATAGGTTATTAGTTTTAAAGCCATAACGACTTATCTTTGAATATGTTGAAAAAAAAAACAGTTAATACCGAAACTTCGCGTATATGGGTAAGTAATCAATAATTCCTTTACCGGCATTCTATAAGGGGGTTATACCTGAATATTAGGATATGTTTTTTCATTCTCATTCTGAACTAGTCATTTTTTTAAAAATATTATACTTTATATCCGAATGGTAATGTTTGAAATCATCGATAACGGGTAATTTATTGACAACTGGTCTATATTTTTTAACTTGTTTTACAGTTACCACGGTATGATCATTTAACCAACAAATATGGTGGGGAATTTCGATCTCTTTCTCGGGGGTGGGTGCGTCTACGTCGAGCCCTAGCATCCCTTTCAACGAGTCCATAAAAATAGAATTTCTAGTCGAATAGTTTTGTCTGAGACCTTTTGCTTTAACGACCTCGTTCATTTCACCAGTATCGCGGTTGAGTACGCGGAAGGCGTAATTTTTCGGGCCCGCCGAGCAAAATTCGGTAATATGACAATTTGGACCAAATTCGGATAATTGGTCCGTCATGTCCCCTAGATAGGTCCCTTCTTTGACGAGCTTCTCCCCATTCTGCGATCTATATATTAGGCTGTCTGTATCATGATATAATATACAATCTCCTAGAGCCTCTAAAGGACTATAGAGCCTCATTCGGGCAAAAGCGGTGGTATAGCAGGCTAAGACTACGTTTACATGAACTAAAGCCGGGTCAATTTCCTTGAGATGCTTCCATTTGACCTGTAACGTCTTATCGTTGATCGCCAAGACACTTTTCCTTTCGATATTCGGATCGTTAAATAATTTAAAGAATTCTTCGCGGTCCTTAATGGTCTCCGTTTTTACTAGATTATTCCGTTGCCCCCACTTCCCGTAAAAACTATTTAACATTAACTAAGCGATCGCGCGTTTACCGGGGTTTAAAGCGATCTTTGCGGGGTCGAGTTTAACCCCTTCGTGGGCCTCGAAATCCGAGACGTATTTGATTTTTTCCTCGGGGGTACTGATTCCCACGGGAAACCCCGAAGCCTCGGCCTTCATTTTATACATTGTCTTAATGTAGTCCAAAACAAACCCCGATCCTGGGTCTCCTTGTTATACTGGGTTGTTTGATAATGCCAAGCCTCGTACATTTCTATCACTTTGTAACCTCTGGAGACGGCTAGTTTCAGTTCATCAGAAACAAAGGTCCCCACGAATGCCCGCTCGGGATCGGAATGAGGGCATCTCCCTTGAAATCTTAGGCGCACGCAACTGCCACATAAGACGAAGAGAAGTCGCGAATTACAGTGCATGGGGAGAATAGGATGAAAAAGTCTAGGACGGGCGAGAACGCGGCACTGAATTAACCCGTCCAGCGAATCGAGTTCTCGTAAATCATCGCGGTCTATTAAAACATTTGGGTGGCCAACGGGTATTTTATCTAAAAGGTTGACAGTCGGGTAAAGATATAGCATATCAACGTTAAACATGCGTTCATCGTCTTCGACCTTGTAGTAAAGGACTGTCGCGTTAACTCTCGATCCGAAGAACGCGTCTCGAGGATTCAAGGGTGAAATTAACTTGGCGCGTACTTTTTCGAAAAAATCGTTATCCTTGGCTTGTCAGCGGAGAGAATAAAACTCGCATTCCCACATCTCTATAACGTTTTTCTTGAGTTTCCGTAGTTGAGCAACGACCGTGACTGTTTGTTGGTATCGGAGGTTAAACGTTTGTGAGGGGTCTGACCATAGGGGTCTGTCTCTTCCCACTACTTGATAGCGAGGGCAACCGTGAAAATAACAGCCTTGAAACAAGTAAACGTCGTTCCCATCTAGACCGTCAACTTTAAATTTGCCTACCATTGCCTCCCGGCCCCGCATTGCTGACATTATTCTTATCCCCCCCCCTGCATTTTTCTTCCCAGGCAAGCCATTCAAAGACCACGGCTGACTGTCGGTCCCTATTTCTCATTCCCCCGTGGGGAGTATCCCTATCGTATCGGGAATGAGAAAGCGTTTCCTAAAGACGTAATTGCAGGCGCCCGGAAGCGTGATGGCGGCGCGGAAGGAGTCGGTGTCACTGATTTCCATGAATTCCCTTCGAAACGTAGCGCACCCCAAGCGGAGTATATTCACATCCGCCGTACAATAAGAAATCGCATCTTTTAGAAAGTCAAAGTGACCACCCGCGGCTATTTGCTCGCCATGCCATTTAAGAAGCGCGGCTCTTTCTTTTAGCCCTAGGTAATTAGCCCCGTAGGCTTCCAGGGGTGGCAATCTATCGCCTTTCTCCGTCAATAATTAGTGTTTATGGGGTCAGAAGGGTCGAAATTATTATCGACAAAATTAAACAATAAGTGAGGGAATCTACCCTTGTCCATAGAGGGCCCTAATCCAAAAGTCTTCCTAAATGCGGCGAGACCTATGGGAATGAATGAAAAAAAAACGAGAAAATTGAAATTAAAACAGTTAAAGAATAAGAATTTTAGTCCCGTTTACTATCACGAACGGTACGAAGGTCTCGTCGATTGATAAAACCGCTTTAAAAACGAACTGGAGATCATAGCATTTTGCCGCGTGAGCAAATAAGTATATTTTCTTAACATTAGCGAGAGTTCTGATATAATCCACGAACTTCCCCACGACGTTCCCTCCGTAAAAAAATTTTGTCGGGAGCTAAAGCGGATGCACACCCCGCAGGAGAAATTTGAGTCTCGCTCATCGATACAAGCGGGGCACACAATTTGCGATATTAGACGAAAGGGCTCAAGCTCAAACGCCCCTGGTATATAAGTGTGGCGTTTATTCTGAATTGACTCGATGTCATAAAATATAAAGAAATAAGAAGGCACGCCCCCGCGTGATAGTCTTCTTTTGATCATATCACGATCGGGGCGCTCTTAATTTGCTGAAAAAAACAAAGGTGAGGGTGGGGCGCATGCTTTTTGCAGATACGACAGAATACTTCCGAACAAGAATGGAGAGTTTCCCTAGATCGGTAGTCCACGTATTTGTAACAATCTTTACAAACTTTAACCTGACTACAGAGGGAGGGAACCGATTCGCGATGACTTTGGAAGCATTCCAGTCCGTGAAAGGAGCGAAAACAAACGTTGCATTTAACAAGCTCCCCAGCGCATTTCTGCTGTCTGAAACAGGATTTACAAAAGATAGCACATTGATGTCTCGATTTCTTATCATATCCGACCAAACAGGTGGAACAAGCGTAATTAGTAACGAAAAAATACGTTAATTTCGCGATTACGTCGTAATGTTTTTGATTGTAAATTAAATAAAGTTTATTATCAGGGTTTCCCCCTTCGCCTTGGAATAAGACTAGGTCTGTCACTAAAAACCTCAAAAACGATTATTTGATAATCGGAAAGAATAAATTGAAAATGAACTAACCTATTGAAAGCACCACATTCGCGTTTCGAAACGCAGGCCTCGACGCGTAACTCCTCGGCTTTTTCCCGTTGTTTTCGCGAAGAGGCTTTGTACAAAGCTTTATACTCCTGAAAATATTCTTTATTTCCAGGGTTTCGCGTTTTCTTTAAATGCGCGATAGCTATAATTAAGGCGCGCGGGAGACATAACGAGTCTTTATTTTGAACCGAGATTTGTCGCGTATGTAGTCAATGTGTCTTTTTAACTCACGTCGCCTCAATGAACCCCCGTTCGGGAGTCTTATCACGTTTATAGTGAATAAAATTGGTGAGTTCCAGAAATCGTCTCGCTCATCAAGGTAAATATCCCCTTCGAGTAAGTCGAAAACATTTCCCGGTTCAAGTTGTGATTTCTGCCGGAAAGAAATTTCGACGAACCGGGCCAGGAAGACTTCCGAGGTACACGATATTTGGACTTGATCATCATCGAGAAGTTGATCGAAGATGAAGGTCACGAATTGCGTAATCCCGAGCTCTACGTCACCTAGAAACCGCACTTCAACATATCTACCAACGAGATTGAATAGCGGATATTCTTTCGTCCCGTCTTGGATTATTTCGAAATTCGCCGGAAGTTCCAGATGTAAACCGTGGCCATCTTGTTGAACGGGCGGAGGTTCGATGGCTTGAACCGGAAGTGGCGGTATGACCGCGACCTGAAGTGGGTGGATGATTTCCTGTTCTTGAAGAGCATGCACGTCTTCAGGCTGGGCTGCTTGAAGAGGCTGGATGAGTTGTTTTCCACCTACTTGAAGCGGGGGTGGCGGATCGATCTCTAATTCATCAAGCTGGAATGGTTGAGGCGGCGAAACTTCACCCGGTCCGTCTTCATCATCGTCCGAGGGGAGAGGCGACCAAAGAGAAGGAATATCTTCGCCCAAAAACCAGTCGAACGATGAACTGGAATTTTCACTTTCACTGGTCAACTTTAAAATTTTATGTGAGGGCCCCGGCTGATCTAAAAAAGTGTCCGGGTTCTTGCGAGGTGAAGGAGTAGACGCGTGACTAGGTGAATTGCCGCAAGAAAAAGCGTCTCTAAGAAATATCGCGTTAGTTTGAGGAAATGTCCCGGGTCGGGGTGAATCTACCTCGAAATCCGCTTCAGGAACCGCGTTCTTAGATTGAGAAGTTGCGATAAAGATCTCCTTTTTTCTAGAAGGAACTAAGTTATTAACGATTGAAGCCCCCTGAAATTCAGGCGTATTATTCAAGATGGGTAAAGTATCTACTTCCGGATTCAAATGTCTAATTTTAATTTCCTCCTTAATAAAATAGTTAACGTCATCGACGCCAGATGGCGATAGCGCTCCTATATTAGCGAAAGAAACATTTAACTTAAGACCGCCAGATGGCGATAGCGTTTCAATATTTGGCTGAGATAGGAGCGAGCCTCTCCTCTCCTCTCCGCGCGCCAAGGCCCCGGTCGAACCGCCCGCTGTAGCTAGCCTACGTGTCTCGGTATTTTGACATTTCGTTTAATTGAATGCCGCGAACCAGCTTTCTTCTTCAGAGGGTAAAAATAAAGCGTCATTAAGGGAGTCTATCTCGTTTTCGAATCGAGGGTAGGCCAGGGGGTTCCGTTTCTTCATTGTTTTTAAAATGTTCCTTCCTTCAAGTTCAGTACCGATTGTTTCTCTGATTATATCTACTAGTAAGGAAGTCTTTCGGGGTTTAAGACCCCGTGTTGAAGGACATACAGGGTGTCCACTAAAAAATGAACCAGGGCGAAAATCTCAAAATCTGTTTTAGGTACGATTTGGAAATTTTCAACTCGTTTACAAGATGTATGGGGAAACCTACTGTGAAAATGTCGATGACCTTGAGCCATGTCTTCAAGGTCATCCAAAAACTAACTCGAGAACCATAAGTGTTACAAAGTTGGTTCCAATTAGAAAAGTGTTCCACGTGACGTTTTAAGTACAAATAGCTTTTACTAGATCGGATTTGACCAATAGGAAGCCGAGAAATGCTAGATGAAAAACAAGAAGGTCGTTAAGTTGATAACGTGTCGAAAGCGAGGTTCGGGAGCTGATAACTCTAAAATTCTCGTGTTAGAGTACTTAAATTTGCTACACATCCTCATCAAGATTGAGGGTCTTTAGTTAAAATTTCCATGACCTTGAACCATGTCTTCAAGGTCATCCAAAAAACAAACGCGAGAACCGTAAGTGTTAGAAATTTGGTTCCAATTAGAAAAGTGTTTCACGTCACATTGTAGGTCTAATTAGCTTTGATTCGATCGAATTTGACCAATAGGAAGTCGAGGAACTGTTTTTCAAAATCACTAAGGTTGTTAAAAAGAAAATTGAAAGAAAACGCACATAACTCGAAACCAATTCGTGTAACATCGAAATTTGCTAGACAAACTTATTGTGGTGGGAGTTTTTCAAGTTTGTAAAATTGGAGGACCTTGAAGACGTGGAACACTTTTCTAATTGGAACCAACTTTCTAGAGGTCGGGAATGGTTAACTTTTATTCAATAGATAAAGCTCTTAAAATTATTCGTAAAACGTTTTGATCAAGAATTTATATTTCTGTATTATCCGATTAATGTTTTAATAAATTTGTAAAATTAATCGGAAAACAACGTTTTTATCGATAAAAAGGTCAAATTTTACGAATAATACATGTTTTTTAATCATTTTTCGAAATATTAACCAGTAAATTTCTTTGTTTAATTTTTTCCCGAAAAAAACAATTTAAACAGGGATGAGTAACCGTCACAACTTTCTAACACTTACGGTTCTCGCGTTTGTTTTTTGGATAACCTTGAAGACATGGTTCAAGGTCATTGAAATTTTTAAACTAAAGACCCTCAATCCTGATGAGGATGTGTAGCAAATTTCAATACTCTAAGACGAGTATCTTTAGAATTATCAGCTCCTGAACCTCGCTTTCGACACGTCATCAACTTAACGATCTTCTTGTTTTTCATTTAGCATTTCTCGGCTTCTTATTGATCAAATCCGATAAACGCAAAGCTATTTGTACATAAAAAGTCACGTGGAACACTTTTCTGATTGGAACCAACTTTGTAGCACTTACGGTTCTCGAGTTAGTTTTTGGATGACATTGAAGACATGGTTCAAGGTAATCGAAATTTTCGCAGTAGGGTTCCCCCCTGCACACTCTTTGCGTCATGCAAATTTAAAATTCGTACCTAAAACAGATTTTGAGATATCCGCCCTGGTTCATTTTTTAGTGGACACCCTGTATATCAGGCCAGCTAGCGACCGGGATAATATTTTCAATCGGTGGTTTTTCGAGGTCTACCGAATGTCCACTGGTTCCGGGTAAGCGGTTAATTAGTAATGCTTTTTTAAGCTGGGAAAATGGCGAGGTTAGGCTGGAGTGCTCCCATTCTGGGCTTTTTTTCGGGGAGAGTTGAGTAATTTCTAGAGGGGGCGTCGCGGGATAAGACCTGATTAGTAAAGTTTTTTCATACTGAGAAAATTCGGGGGGCAGGGAAAAATCTTCCGTAAATGTTTCGGAATTCCTAATTCCTTTTTTTTTTGGTGGCGGGTTTAGTTAATTCGGTGCTACGTGGTTTTTCCGAAGGGTTAAAACATTCTATGAATTGTATCTCGTCATTCGAACTGGAAGAGTCCCCGTTTAGAGTCGCGTCTGATATCTTTTCAGTTAGGGGCGTCCACAAATTATTTGAGAACGGGAAAGCTTTCGGGACTAGCGCGAGCTGGTAATTCGGGTGGTTGACTAACTGCTGGATCGTTTGAATGGTTGGACAAATTGTAATCGAAGTCTTAATCTTCCCCGAACTCATTTAATACATCGCGTTGTTTCGCGCATTCAGCTAAGAAGGTCGAGGTTTTAATCTCAGTTGGGACATTATCAATTAACGATTCCAATTCTCTTAAATTATTACATTTCCGCAGGGCCAGGGGTATAAGTTTAAGGTATTCGATAAGCTCAATGAATACGCATATCAATTCCAAGTCTTTCAAACATTTAGGTAATACACGCGGTAATTCATCTAGACATTGGGTTAACGAAGCCAAATAGAAAAAAACCTATAAAATAAATTCAGACTTACTGGTCTTTTATCCGATTTAAAATCACGCAGTGCGTCAAGGAAATTTCGTTCCATATTTTTTGGGTAAAAATATCGAATGGAACTTTTAATCGGGTCCCGGGTCTATTTATGGTCTCGGTTATAAGGGTCGCCTCCCCCTCTGGGGGTGGTATACCAGACATGTAGGGAAAACACTTAAGCGATAAAATGAATCGTGTCTATCCAACGCGTAATATTATCCAGGTAGAATAATTCTCACGGTTTTTTTGAAAACACGTCAGTTAATCACAATTTGAAGAAAGGTCCGCTTGTATTATTCCCCTAAATTCATCGACAGCTATTAATTTTGATTCGCATAATCTCGCTTTAGAAATAAAAATCGTCTGATTTTTCACATTGTAAAAGACACATTCCTGTCTTTGTATTTCTCCCCGTCCACTATAAAAATTCCTTCTTTTATTAATAGTAAACCTTAAGTCGTAAACTCTCCGATTGTGTAAAATAACTTGGACACGCTTTTATTTGGTGAAAAAACTGTCTAGCTTTCGTAACAGTCTCTAGCGGTAAATTATGCGGGGGTCCAATGAAACTCCTTAGGGGTTAACCCCTTAGAGGTCATCCGGGTTATCTAGGCTCGAGAATTTACCAATAGTCAGAAGAAGTCTAAGAAAAAACATGGCCTCCGGAAATTCTCGCAAGCGCTGGTAAGTTTTTTAATTTTTTTTCGTTTGATTATTTAATTCTAACTTTTTAAAAATTATCTAGTCGTCAACCTTCTTCATCCTCCGAATGCTCCTCCTGGCGGGAAGAGCTGGAGGCTCTTACCTCTATTTCGTGAGTTTTGAAAATTTATATTTTCGTTTCGTTATTATAATATATATATATATATTTGCTTAGTTATTCCCCTGCTAGCCCCGTTCCGGGTTATTCTCATTGGAACTAGAACCTTCTCCTCCCCTCATCACCGGACGTGGTGATAATTTCTCCCGATTACCCCAGCAACCACAAGAACGTCCTTTGGACATCCGATAGACGTCACACTCGGATCTTGTTTTCGTCCGTAGGACATCCCAATATCCGGGATTGACGTCGGTTGGACGTTAAAGGACGTCCAAATGTCCGGTTTGTCTATAGCCGCAGTACGTCCCGGGGACGAGTTTTCGGACGTCAAACGGCGATTACGGCGGTCGTCCCCTGGATGTCTTTCTATAAAACCTAGAGATGTCTTTAGGCCTTTAATTTGGTTCAATCATGGCTCAATAGGGATGAAACTAGGACGTTCATTGGATATCGTATTCTGAACAAATAATTTAAAAAGCCAAACTTGATATTAAAATTTTCTTCACAACATTAAAATACAAGATAATGGAAAAAATCCAGCAACAAGTGTACAATTTGATCGTAATAACACGAACTCTGCACAAAAATTAAGAATTTAAATGTTTTTATATAAAGTTATTAAATTTTTACAATAGGTTTTCGAAAGTTGGAAACTCAAGTATTAGCAGTTAACATATAAATTACAAAACTTATATATTTATTTAAATTTTATATAAAAAAATAAATTTCGAACTAAACTATTAACAAATTAAATAACCTTCCTTATACAAATGTAAAAAAACCCAATAAAATTAAGCCATTTAATACTATTCCTTAAAAAAATTAAGACTATCGGATGAAAAATGTACTCTAGAAATTGCTGTTTCTCGTAGCTTAATTTTAATAACTATCCAAATCTTACTTTTGGAATTACAATTTAAAGCTTTAGGCGAAACGTTCAGTGAGAGTAATGAATAATAAATTTAAAAAGTTAAATTGAAACATGTACAGGTCCAAAATGAACTTTAAAAACAGCGAACCATTCAGTGAGATTTAGGAATAATTAACTTAAAAAGTTAAATTGAAACATGTACAGGTCCAAAATGAACTTCAAAAACAGCGAACCTTCCTTAACTTTCGGAAATACCAAGTCACTAAACTATCCACGGAACACATTTGAGCTATAAGTCCACCATTCTGTGAGAGTGAAGATGAATACTCCATAAAGGTAACGAGTCAAAATAGACTTTGATCAAACATATTTTCTTCCTACCTCTGTAAAAGACACATTAAAAAATCGAATTAAAATCATTAAAAAAATCAAACAGTTTTTTAATAAAATACTTACTCTTATGATATATTATCAGCGATACTAGAGATTACTATGTTATAATCTTTAACGTTTGTGTAGAACGCACGATGGACTTTATGGTGACCGATTCCAAACTATCGAGTAATGGCGTCGTACAAACTGGGCTACCAGATATTTTAAAAGGACTTTAGCTCGGCCAACTTAGATCAGCTTTTTCGCAGTAATTGGCTGTGATTGTAGAAATAATTCATCAAATGAAAATAATAATATAAAAAAATATAAAAATTTAGAACAGATAAAATTAATTAAATAATTAAGTATAGTTTTGATTTAACACGTAATTTCATTAATTCACGTTAAATAAACCCGTAAATTTAAATAATAATATTCATAATAAAATTAATATTTTGCGGTTCATTAATCATTATCAGCTCAAATACAAATACAGGTGAATCAAATTATAATTAATTGCTGATAAACGCGCCTCTAGATAGCATTGATGGACGAAACATTTCGGACGAATAGTGGAGATCCATGCGACGTCGATTGGGGTGAATATCGGATGTCGCGAAATTGGTACTACGAGGACTAAAATGGGACGTCCGTTATTCGTCCCGTAGGATGCATTTTGGACGAGACCAAGCTGGGCTCTAAGGACCATGCTGGGACGTCCCAGGGACGATTTGTGTTTGCTGGGACGTTTTTTTATAAATCTTTCACCCCTTTATAAAAAAATAGCCTAAAACATTTTTTTTCGTTAGCTCACATTCATCACCGCCGCAGCCTATTCTTTCACCTTCCCCACCCCCGGCGGTTCTTTCACCATCGCCGCCGATACTCCCCGCTCTCCCGGCAGTTATTCAGGGTGATCATCGTTACGTGGCTTCCCTAATCTCCCTGGCCGCCGTGTTACGTGGTGCCTTGCAGGCGGCCCGTAACATGGCCGACTCTCTTTTTTCTCTCGACCACGGTGACCCCCCCTTCTTTATTAACCCCGGCCCTTGACTTTCAGGTGGTAGTCGCCCACGCGTTTGATGCCCAGCACGCCGCAATTTCGCATATCACCTCGGTGAGATTTCGCCGCGACGGCGTATGCCGCTGATCTGGGGTAGCTTTAATAATAATTTTCATATGTAAATTAGGACTCTAACATTTTTTTCGAAACTAGATTATTCGTACCGCCTCCTCTTCCGAATTTTTTAAACGATCTCGATGTCAAAATCCCTTCTCCTCCCATCATGCCTTCGTGAGTTCGTTTTTTATAAAAAGTATAGCTTTTTTGAAATTAAATGGTTTTTTTTACAGCTCCGTCCTCGTGAATTCAGCACCAATTTCGCCTCCCCGGGACTTTATCCATCCCCGGATTTAGTTTTTTTTTATTTGAATTTTATTTTCTGTATTTATTTCGTGTATTTAATTTTTTTGCATATTTATTTTAATAAAAAAAAAGTTTCGAAAAAGTGTCTTTAAAAAAATTTCCAGTAAGCTTATTTTTTCACCATTTTACACGTATCCGTGGAAAAAAGCTGGGTATTGTCACCCCGTCGTTTGGCTCGCGACCGTTTCTTCTTGTAGGTGTGGGTAAATCAACCCCCGCGGGCTAAGAATCACACATGGGCAAAATAGCTGCCCTCCACCCTCCATCCTCTACCCCTCCGCCCTCCAGAGGGTAAATCTACACTCCGTCTAATACCCTCAGCACTCCAGTGAGTTGAGCTACACTCCGTCATATACCCCTCCGCCCTCCGTAGCTAAATCTGACCTCCATCCTCCGCCCCTCCGCCCTCCGGAGTGAAGATACGCACTCCGTCATTCATCCCTCCGCCTTCCGTAGCTATGATCTGCCCTCCATCCTTTACCACTCCGCCCCCCCGAGCGAAGACACGGACACCGTCAATTATTCCTCTTTCCTCCAAAGTCTAGAAATACACTCCGTCAAATTCCCCTCCGCCATCCGGAGCGAAGATACATCCTATGCCCTCCAAAGCTAAGATTTGCCCTCCGCCCTCGAGCGAGTATATCTGCACTACGTTATTACGAGTTAATCTTAAATTGATTCCTACTAAAACCTAAAGTGTATATTGTAGTTCTTTCAAACACACAGTTCAATTGGTTGGTTTGAAGAAAAAAACGATATCAACGTTTACTACATTAAGGAGTAAGCGTTTTTTAAATAATGGCTTAAGGGCCGAGAACAGACTACATTTTCTCGTGCGCCTCCTACACGTGCCAATTTTTTTTGGCAAGAGACCATACTGCCACACAAGCTAGTCAAGCTGGTCAAAAAGTTGGCATGTGTAGGATGGGAGGGGTTGAAATTCGCGAACGAGAAAACGTTGTCACTATTCTAGGCCTTTAAGCTGTATTTAAGGCCCTTTTTTTAAAAGAACACGCTGAGAGAACATCACCGTTCGCAAACTTTACACATTACAAGGCATACAACGAATTGTCCAAGAGCCCATGACAAAATAAGTGACTGATACGGTACACGGTAGTCTTTGAATTACCATTTCGAAGGGTAACCAAGAAATGTTTGTCTTACGGGCCAGAGTGCGGGCTTTTCACCATGCCAACCAAAACATTTTCAACAACAAAAATTTCGTAGGGGATTTTACATGGGAAATCAACCGAATGTAAGGTTCCCCCCCCCTTTGAAATTTTTCAAAAATTCAGACAAAATTGTTTTTGCTCCAAATTGTTTCAAAACTTTGTAATTAACTAAAATAAGTAAATAATGCTAAAACTCAGTAAAATTATGCAATTGCGATTGAAATTTCACTGCTTTTTTGAAATTCAACAAATCACACGATATTGCCTAACTTTACTAAAATGGTTGAAATTTAATGAAATTTAGCGAAAATTATTAAAATTTAGTTAAATGCTTCACTTTGTAACCATTTGGACAAAAAATCATTTTTGGTCATTTTTTTAGATATCTAAGGGGACCCTTACATTCTGTTGATTTCCCATGTAAAATCCCGTACAAAAGTTTTATAGTTGACACCAATTTATTGGTTACCCTTCGTAATGGTAATTCAAAAATATAAAGACCCATCGTGTACCTTATCGGTTTTCACTGCTTATGTTTTTCGTAATCGTATTCTTTCATTCGGCTCTCTACCCAAAATAGAAACCAAATGGCTGCCGAGAGAAAACGGCTAGAAACTTTTAATCTGGACTGTACATACCAAATTCCTGATTTCGCAAATTACATTCTTTTTTCTCCAAACCATTAATAGATGGAGGTTCAACATTTTCAGGGTATATGGATGACGTACGGAATATCCCAATTTCTAATATTAAAATTAGAACAATACTTTAATTTTTGTAAAGTTTTATTTGACCGCTTGGTATACTCTACCGATCAAAATTACATTTTTTGAAAAGCATGAAAATTGTTATCGAAATTTATGTAAATTAGAAATATAATATACATTACTTCATCCGTAAACCAAGAAAATTTCAAAACTACCTATTTTAGTTTGCAAATATGTGATGTCAGAGCAAAATATACAGGGCCGTGCAGTGGGGGTTGAGGAATCCCCGTGGCTCGGCCGAAAAGGGCCCATGAAGGATTGATAGGGGGCCCGTAGCTGTAGGGGCCCATTAAAGAAGGTCAAGGGGGGTGCAAATGAGGACGATTGAAAACGTCTAGAATGCTCCAGTGGATGGGAGGGGGGTGCAAATCATGATAACTTGGTAAACATTCTCAGGGCTCGAGGGGGGTGCAAATTGAAGGGGCCAGTAAGTTTTGCCCCGGGCCCCAATATACCTCTGCATGGCCCTGAAAATAAAAAAAAGGCGTAGACAAGGGGGTTTCCGTGTCAACCCCCCAGGGGCCTATATTTGACTGTACTTAATTTTCATCCATGGGCGTCCACAGGTTGGGGCAAACCAAGAAATTTCCCCCTTTAAGGGAGAAGACTACAGTAGCCATTGTCTACTTTCAAGCTATTTCTAGCTGATTTCTATTTTTGTGATTTAACTTATAAAATTAATATTTATGAGTAGTTTGTCTTGTTTTGACTCTTGTTTAGTGCTTAAAAAGTTTTTGACAAACCTCTGGAGGGCTTTGTGGGCCTCATTGAATTTAACGTTATGCCCTCCGACGTTCCCTCCTTAGGTATGCCCACGTATGGTTATTACGTTTTAATTCGTATCCCCAGAACTAAACCAGTTGGACAAGCGCCCAAACTACCCTTTAATTAGGACCTTTTATCTCGTTATCTATTAATATTATCAAAATTATTTTAAGCACTAGAGGAAGGTACAGCCTATTAATAAAAATATAATTCGATTGTGTAATTGTTAAAACTAAACTTTTCAGCTTGAAAGAAAAAGAGGTTTTTACTGTAGCCTTCCCCGTTAATGTTGTTTCTTCTTAGATTCGAGCTTGCCCTATGTAACTTCTAACCAAATATACTGAAATATCTGCCAAAACCTATACTATAGGTCCTATAGGATGCCCCAGTTTTAAAAATGACTGTGGGCGCCCATGTCTGTCTGCGCACAATTGCCAAGCCTCCATTAGGAACTAAAGAGCATGTAACATACCTTTAACTGCATCCAGAATCCCGTAAATAATTAAAGAGGGGGTTATTTGATCAGCTTGTAACTCGTTGGTAAGGTTCGCCAATGGTTGAAGAATACTACCAATTAATTTCGTATCCTCCTCTTCTTTACTGGAAATTGGATGGGGAGTATTTCCTTTTCCGTTATCAACCGAATTCAAAACTCTGTTTATACTTTCAAAGAACTCTTCCTATATGTACGGACTCCGGAGTCAGAACTCAGATTAAGCGAATATCTAGACCAAAAGGAGTAAAAAACTACTTACCCTTTCGACTATTCGTTTCATACAATAATAAAGGGAATTCCATCGGGTCTTGCAAGGTTTAACAAACCAAAGAGTAGTTCGTTTTTAGAGCATATTGCTATACTTTCTGGATTTGGCGAAAAAACCGATTATAGATTTGAAACGCTTTTCAAGAGACTGGACAAGCACGCTCTTTAGTATAGCGTCGTTCACCGCTAGTTAGATTAAATGAGCCATGCATGGTATACGATTAACATTAAGGGCCGCAAATAACTCTTCCAAATCCGTATCCAAAATGCAGTTTAGAATCTCGTCTTCTTCAACCTGATCAAGAAAATGGAGGTTCACGTGAGATATATCATTCCCGATGGCTTCAGTTTCACTCTCCGAGTCTGATTGAACGCCCTTGGAAGGCTGTTTCGCTTCGTCTGGCGCTTTGTTTGCAAATGCCAATAGGATTGAGGAAGCATTATCCGCTGAAACATGTTCTAACTAAAACAAATACTTTGTTAAAATTACAATACTACTTGTGGTCTGTTAGACACTTTGTATATTCTGACAGAGAAATCGTTTGATGTCAAAGCATCTGGTTTAAAATTACGTTGAGACAAGAGTGGTTACACCAAGACGACAAAATATCATTTGTGCACAACGAATATACAGGGTGTCTCTCGGATAGTTAATTTTACTTAAAATTTTATCTAAATGCTAGGATGTCACTTAAGCCACAACCAGCATTCCTGACATGGACTTAGTGCTCGTACGGGTACGGGGACCCCGACCTTTGTCCCCGACCCCGAGGTTGACCCCGACTGTCGCAAACTAAGTCGGGGTTTTCATTTTAGGCGGTTTTATTTCTTACTGACGAGTTACGTGGTTTTAGTTCTTACTAACGAGTTACGCGGTTTTAGTTCTTACTAACGCGCTATGCGGTTTTAGTTCTTACTAACGAGTTACGCGGTTCCCAAGTAAAGAAATAATATTATCTGTGATGGTTTCAAACCAACTACACTTCCCAGAAACTGGTCAAACTCTGTGCGAATATTTTCCGCAGTAATAATTATATTTAATGAAATATGGAGTCTTCTGGAAAGCCAAATTTATCAAAATTTTAAAAAACCATTACCTCACTATGGACAGTCTTGTCAAAAGACCGTGTAACAGTTCTTCTAGATGGGATATGAAGTTTAGGATCAAGACTGGTGATTATTCTCGGAAAACCAGCCTTTTCTGTTATGTTAAGCGGAACATTGTCCAATGAAATAAAGTATAAAATATTTCTAACGAATCGACTTTGTTTAGGTTCGCTTTTCGCATATTTTGCCCCGAGAAATGGCGTTGCGATCTCGTCACTTGTTTGCTGTGGTTTTAAGTTATTATCACCTTTGTTTAATAGGTATCTCTCGTAGTCGTTAACGTGCTTTCTCTACAAATATTTTAAAATAAGCGATAGATATTGAAATCGTTAATTACGAACATTTACCTTAAGATGCCGTTCATGATTGAAATATCCTTTTCCGCTAACAAGGCTGGGCTTAGAACTGTCCAACATTTTGCAGAGCTTACATTCGTATACGACCGAATTTTTGTTGCCTTTAACGAAGTTAAAATACGGAAGAAAACGGTCGGGTATAATTGTATCCATTGTCATTCATTAGTTAGGGAACGAAATAGTTTAAACTCGAAAGACGACATAAAGTAGTCAAATAATTATGGCGCGATCAGTTCCTCGCTGAACCTAACTAAAAAGAACAATATCTAAAATGACGTATCAATTGAGTGACGTCGCAATTTTTTTTAAGCAAAAAAACAATTATGTCTACTGAAATAATAGAATTTAACCTAAAGCTATATAGGGGAAACAGATTTAAACGTATAAAAATGAAAAAGATAGAAATTGCATGTAAAAGCGACATGCTATAGGCATTCCTTGAGCCATTCAGATCAATTTCCCAACGTCTATCTTTCAGCCAAACTGTACACCTTTATTAAAAAGCCCTGTTAACCTCTGTGAAAATGGGCCATCTAGGTGAACACAAAGCACACCCCAGCCCATACGTTTTCTACCGTCCTTCCTCCGCATTACGCCTTAATCCCTCTGCATTTACCCTCCGTCCTCCATATTAAACTAAAGCCCTCCATATTCTACCCTCCACCCTCCCGAATACGATTTCACCCCTCCGTTTTATACCCTTAACCCTCCTCAATAAAATGCAGCTCCTCCATTTTCTGCCCTCCGCCCTCTATTCTTATAACAAGAGGGATGGCTTCTACCCTCTAACCTCCGACAGATATCGGAGGGTTTTCAATTCCCTCCGGGACACCGGAGTGTCCCTCCGGAGTTTTGCCCATGTATGCTAAGAACCCCCTTCTCTCGACTAGCCCATTGTCAACCTTCTCGTCTTTTTTTGACCGTGAGTGTTAGAATTCTCTGGCTTCATTCCAAAATGGTAGCTCATGGAAGTAGAGGAAATAGGTTAGAGTCCATGTAAGTCGACTGTGGTCTATTTTTTTACATTTCTTAAAAAATATGATATTCATTAGTCGCGAGGAAAGTCCGTCACGCCCTAGAGTTCCGGGGTTCGGGCGCGGGCGACCTATCGCCCCCGTCGAAATGCAGATTCCCGACCCGTAAGTTTTTTTATCCTAGAAAATATCGCTGTTATTTTTTAAATATCTTTTATCGCTAGCGGCTGTCCACCCTTCAACGGTCGGGGGGTCCTTCGCCGTCGGTCGGGTGTAAGATTTTAAAAAAAAAACTAATCGATCGTTAAAATAAGATAATAATAATAATTTTTCTTTAAGCTATCGCGGAGTTACCGGACGTAGTGGCGGAAGCGATCCGCGCCCTACTAGCCCTCGCGGCCGAGGGGGCCTCTGATCCATAAAAATTAAAAAAATATCATAAGTATGTCTTACTTTTAATCGCGGCCCCAGAAATTTTATTAAAACCTATTTTTTTTTTCAGATAAAATTTAAAAATTCAAATACTCGTTCTTATTTCACTTAAATTTTTGATACACTCAGGGATGGAAGGGTAAAAAAAGTAGTTCCCTAGTATAGTTTCAAACCCCCTTAAAAACGTTAGGAGTTATACTAGATTCTTTTTTTTTTGAAATTTAGATTCTATATTTTAGAACTTACTTTTTAAGGATAATAAAAAAAGCTTGTCCGGGCTTGGTTATTTTTTACCCGGGGTGCATGAGTCATCAGAATGATATAATGATCGGGGGGAGTTCCCGGGTTTGCGTCATTTTGTATTCGGGCTTCGAAGCGTTAAGATGTCTTACGATTTTGGTAACTGAAAACAGGATGCTAACTTTCAGAGGAAAATCAATTTCCGTTGGCGTTTAGGGAAAAATTCCTGTCTCTCTATCGGCTTAAAAGGTGAGGACTTGGAAATATTCTTTTTCAACGATATTACTTTCTAATCCTCGATTTGCCTCCTAACTATAGCTTTTAATAAGATATACCAAAATTGGTACCTTATAGAATCGCATACGTGAGAGCTTGAAAAAAATAAATTTAGTCTCGAACTCGCCAAAATTGGAGGGCGTACTTACGAAATTCTAGCTAGCAAGGGGAATGTAACTCTTTTAGCCTATAAAAGTTTTGGAAAAAAGAGAAATTCCAGCTAGGCGAAGTTGGTATATTAGCCTTAAATTTATGTATTCACGAGGTGGATAAACATTTGACTGAGATTGAAAAAGAACGACCCTGTATCGAAGCCATGATCGAAGTACTCAAACTTCACGTCCAGCGAGTCGCCGGGTACCCTGACAGCGAAGATTTTGAAGATATCCATTTAGGCCACGGAGATTCCGATATATTTCAGGACGTAATGCGTAAATTCGGTTGTTATTCAAATCCGTTTAATATAATAACCGATTACACCTAACATCTGCCCTTCAAGCGTATAATCTGTTCTTCTTGTGTTTTACTAAGTTACCTAGTCTTTTGTATGATCAAAATTAAAATAAAATGCAAAATATATATAAGTCTTGTTATTCAACTTATCTTATATTAGGCAATTGAACGCGCGTCGTGCTAAAGGGGCTCTTATTCCTACAAAAAAAGAGCGAGGGAGCGAGTGTATTCTTAGGGTTGCTATTGTCTGGAAAAAAGAGGGGGGACCCCTGGAGCGCAGAAGTCAGCGGCTTGAAAGGTCCAAAAAGTATCCAAAAAGGACGGGTGGTAAGCGAGGCTCCGTAAAACGCCGGGGGCAAAAATAAGCGAGGTTAAGTATCTATAAAAAAAGGCGGGTCTATAAAAATCGCTCTATAATTTTAGTATCTATAAACAATGGTGTTTAAGGATAAGAAAATCACGGAGCCTTATCCATATTCCTGTTTACCCATATTCTAGGTCCATAATCGTCTTATCTATGCCCAGGACCTCTTCTCTTTCGTCAGCATCCTTTCCCTTGAGACCACACTGTACAATTGCAAAACAAAATCGTAATAACGTCTTCTCACTCACCCTGTAAATTTTGTATAAACATTACTTTGCTTACTTAGTATATCAATTGCGAACAATATTTAATCACCTTTGACAATAACTAACTCATCAAGTGCATTATCAAAACATCCTGCAAAACTCTACGAAAATGACCGAATATGAGAGTATGACCTCTCTAGTTTGGTAAGGTGCACTAACGTTGCTCAAAAATTAGCACGAGGCGCTACAGTCTAAAAGAAGTTTGAGATCCCCATGGAACCTCTACTACCCTTCGGTTGTTGATCTAATAGCGCACCTAGTTGCTTGGTTAAATAACTGGGTTTTAGTAAAAGATCCTACTGATTTAACAGTTATATTTTTAAACAACTAAAAATCGACTTTGAACAAATTTATTAGGGAATTAATCGGTAGAAAAATCCTATTATTTCTTCCAAAAATACTCCTTTGTACTTTTTCTTTCACGCTCGAGGGAATGAAAAACATGTCCCCCAAATTTTGATAAGGTTGGTTTTACTCGCTACCGCAGTCTACATTTATAGCGATACCATAATCTGCATCTTATAAAAACGCTTTATCAACAATTCAATTTATAAAGCACATATGAATTTAAAACTAGATATTTTGAGTAATTTCCCGTCGGTTACTATTCTAGGCCAATCTGTTGAAGAGATTAATAATATACGGTGGAACCAGAAATCTGGGTCCTCGACTGTCGATAATAAAATTAAGTTATCAAGTATTTGTAACATTTGGCCTATACACACGAAACCCTTAAAAGTAAATGTGTAAAGGACGCCTGTTGCTCTTGCTGCGTCTTTTACATACTTTCAATTGAAAATTAAAGCGTACCATATTAAATAAAAAGAGACACCGACTCTAATCTCAACACTTACTTGTCACAATATTTGCATTTCGCGACGCGTTTCGTTTCTCCATTTGACGTATCAATTACAATATTAAAGTGCTGCCAAACATCACTACGGGTACGGGAAATGCCTTTAGAATCAATAGCTTTCGCCATGGTTACGATGCCGATGAAGAACTAAACGTGACTGGAGGTGTTAGACGCAATTCCATATTAATTTACGAATTGCGCTATAATTTTAATATTTTCCTTAGAATATGCGTGTGAATATTTCACTGAAGTGAGAGCTTATTTTCGTTTTGTGAAATAATCCCTTGCTTCTCTCTGCAGAAAATATATATCCATTTTTAAAATTAACCTCAACAACTATCACGGAATAAAATATAACATAAAAAAAGAAGCAAAAACTTATTATTACATATTTTGAGAACAATTAATTTATTGCAAAAATCATAACAGCTGCTGAAGAGAGTGATTGGAAATTTTTTAAATTTAAATAAATTACATACGGGGATTGTGCGTACTTAAATGTCCGTGACATTTATTCATATTGGGTTCCGTTGCTCTTAGTATAAATAACGATTTTGTTTATTTAGCTTATCGTCAATGGTAAATACGGTAGACTACGTACCAATTTGAAAATTATTTAATCGTCCCTTCATACCAAAATCTTTTCTCCATCTTTAACTTTTATCCTGTAGGATGGAGAGACGGCTGTTGGTGTGCATACTTTTATTTAGGAGAAAATACGTCATAAACGTGAAGTTCAGCCATTTTATATAAGAGGTTTATCTTATTTCCTCCGAGTCTGCTTAAATTATCTTTTGGTGTTTTTTCCATGGAGGGTAAAGATTTGACACATTCTATCGTTTGAGAATTAATTTACAACAGCTAAGAAAATATAGGATTTCAATAAAACTTAATATATGTCACTGTGTCTCCATTTAATAATTTAGGATCACAACAAAGATATTTCCATGGCAACAGATTGGAAATTTTTCGTACACTTATAGTGAATAGGGCGTTATTACTATCTTAGCTCATAAATGTATGCGTGCCGAGTCAATTCTTTGCTTGGCTTAAAACTAATCATCCCGGGGAACCCTCAAGGGTTTTTAATCGTACAACATTGGACGCAGTGCTCGAGGAACTGCTTAAATTTACCTGCATTTTATATGAGCGCTCCTGTTCCTATTAAAATTGCCCTTTTGATTCTGCAGTATTGACTTCACAACGCTCAAATCCAACGCAATTAACATTTCACTTCAAGTATGGACCCTGGAATAGGACGAGCATAGCGGTACGTGTCGCTGGTTTTTGAAATAAATGCTACATTTTCAATTGCCAAAAATTAGAATGCATTAAAAGCCCATCACAGTCCTCCGAGTAATTTAATTTGGCCCGTGTCAAGCTGGACTTTAAACTATCATCAAAATTAAGATGAAAATGACGAAATCTATCGTGGTTCCGAATACGTAGAACATTGAACAGCGCGAATCCGTTAAACTTATCGAAGCGCACCTCTATATTACTTTGTCGCTAAGTTTAAAATAATTAAGATGTGATTACTTATTTCATTTGAAACCTGTTCAAAGATTTACAGAGAGCGTGCGGCCTTGTTACATTTGTTTTGGGTGGGTGCATTTTTGTCATATTTCACGTTCTCAAAAATTAAAAAAAAATCCTTTTAGGGCAGCTTACAATTTGAACTTAAATGGTCGCCCTTTTAGAAAATTCAACGTGTAAGTGACGAGTCAAATTTAATTTAAAACTTGCTAGTATTGTATATAACTTTATTTATATGTTTAAATAAAAAAACAGCTTGGATCACAATACGGACCGATTTTGATTAGAAACGACCAAGACCCGTATCTGGAAAACGATATGATATAAAAATTGCATTAACATCGACGGGATGAAAACTTCAGACTCTTTTACACTCTCTCAGATAAATACGTTGTTTGGTTTACAAAAATTTCGTTTTTCTTAAAGATAATTCCAACTTTGTAAAATCCAAATATAAAATTGTGGATTTGTACCGATATTGACGGTTACTCCTGGTCAAGACCCTTATTGCAACCGGCTCGTTCTGTTCGTTAATAAAATTAAACTAGTTCTGAAAACCCTGATTAAGGATATGCTTATTAAGTGCTAGTTAAGACGAAGTATTTTATTGTTAAAAAAATGATTTACATAAGACGCGACAATTATGAAAATAAATGTAAACAATGAAATAGAAATAAAAATGGTACCATGGTATTACTATAATAAATAATAGCTAGTGCACTACTTTCCTAGTGAGATTACCTTAAGGGTGATTTAGAGATAGGTACAGCTAATAACGCATAATTACAGAATCCTCTTTAAAACAAAACATAATGCATAACAATTATTCCAAACTGCCAGACAAATAATACCGCGAACACAAATATGTACATACTAATACACAATTTCTCTGGAATATTTACCCAAAAACACTCGTGAACATTTCAAACAATCCCTCTAGAAATTGAATTGATATACATAGTTTTTGAGACTATATTTTTAAATAGACCAAGAGTAAGGATCAAATATCAAACACTAATAAGCATTTCTGTTTAAAAATTGGCATTCAATGCGTTGTTATTTAAATATGAATAATATATTTATTTGCCCTTATTTTAGGAATTTAAGAAAATTGCTCTTAAGAACTCAGTTTTTTTAATTTAATGGGATTATACTTTTTTATTATTTTCATTGTTTTTACCAAATTGTTTTTTTAAAGTAGGTTGAATTATTGATACAATATAATAGTTTTTAGCGGAATAGTTGGTCGTTCAATGAGAAATTAACATATTAAAGTAGCTTAAGATGTAGATATTACTCATAACCAAAAACGAAGACAAAGGAAATTCTAAAATTCAATTCTTTCGAATTAGTTCCGTCGAAACTTATAAAAAGGCAAATTGTGAATTTATTTATGGAAAGAAATTCTTATTTTCTAAGAATATTTTACAATTCTTTTGTTAACAATGTAAGATGCAGTAACGCTGGTTTTTCTGTTTTCAAGTGATCTAATTTTAAATAATTTAGTTTGGCGTTATCCGCTAACATAATTTAAGGTAAAACCAATTTATATTTTGATAAATAAATAGCAATATAATGTTTTTAATCTGGATGCTATTTGGATTTTTATCTTTAAAGAAAACATTGCTATTATTGTTTGCATGTGAAAGAAATGATGTTATTGCAAAAATATCAGCTTTTCGATTTTCCATTGATAATTATTGACTGCATAATCCTATCCAGGTTAACAACAAAATACTCCTATAACTTTAATGGTTCGAGGGCTTTGTAGAGAATAAGCCTTCCTTAGAGACAATAAAAAGGCGTATCTCAGAATCCTAAAAAAAGTCTATAACTGTTATTTTTATTATAAAACAAAGATAATAACCATCGCTTGTTAAATGGAATTTCGCAAAACAGCACATGCACTGCCAAAAGTTTAGCTGTACGAATAATTTTCATGGTTTCTTTTGTGTGCTGCTAAGGAAACCAATTTGTTTGCTCTTTTTCTGATTTCGACTAGACATTCTTATGAAAGTTTTTCCGTTCACTAGAAAGGTTTTTCGGTAAACCTACTAAATGAATAATTATACATTTTATTTCTCTAACTTTGACCCTACCACTAAATAGCGCCCTTAAATTTATCTAAAAAACGACAGCCACGTTTCATTTTTATGACCAGCAAGCAAAAAACTTTAAAAAAATTTAATGGAGTATTTGATAAATGCAAAAAGATAATAGAAGAGGGTTATGATGCGTAAGACGAAACACAATTTTTAGTGTTTTTCTGAAAGTGATTTAGTCAATATTATACAAACAAATCTCGCGTTAAATTGGTCTATAAGTCACATTCGCTTAAATTTCACGATAAAAAGGACTTCACTTGGGTTCAGTTTGAAATATGGTCATAACGTTTTTAAATGAAAGGTTTTTGGTCATGGTTTTTGTAACAATCGGGTTTATTTAATCCCTTTTCTTATTTTTCTAAATATTTTGCATGTGCTTCCATATATAATATAGTCTATTACAAAATGTGACATTAAATTGACAATTTTTTTGTTTTATAGAAGAACTAGACTGGCCGCGGCGCATTAACTTTGTACAGTTTGAAAAATTTCAGGTATGTGATTTTTCTATTTTCATATTGGAGAAACATGAATAAAACCCACTCCCCTCCAAACGAAGTTGGTAGTGGGTTTTGCCTTATTGCCATAGCAGTGCAGTTGCTCTATAAAAACTAAATGGCTATAAGCAATCAAACCAGCTAGCCCTATGTGTGAGAAGTCGCATTTTACGATTTAATCCCGTAAAATATGATGTCAGCTGTAGGGTAAGCAGCCTTTGTTCCGACTGTTTAGTAACCAAATAAGAAAAGGTAAATGGTTCATTGTACTTATTTCTAAAGATTTTCAAAACAGAAAACTTCCAAATCCTAACAGCAAACTGCGCCGGTCACTAACATTTCGATAGGATTCGGTCCAATTGGCCGTGAAGGCAGTGCTTCCCTCTAGAAGTAACAAATACAATTATAAGAGCACCAATATTAACTGCAAAATATCTGTAAGATATGCTTACAAAAGCCTAAGAACGATCGCGTTATTTAAAGGTTTGCTAAGTTTGGATGAGAAAAGTGCCACTATAAAAAGAGGTTGAAGCAGTCTTTAATCCTTAATAACTAGAAAATTTTAAAATATGTTTTGGTTGTTTTGTGTTGAAGCTATTAAAAAATCTTAGTAGGACAATATGATTTTCACCGCTAATATAAGTTTCCTTTAAGCAGGGATATTTTGAATAAAACGAATTCTTCTTAGTATTAAGAAAGAAAAGGAATGCAGTTGGGCGATTGAGATCATCAGTTTGCTATCTCAATCACCAGCCGGTAATCCCTAGACTCCTCCCTCCACCCCTCTGCTTTCCCTCAATCGCCATTATTTCTTCCATAATTTCTTTTCTCTTCCAATCGCCATTATATTGAATCTCTATCCATATCAGAAATAAAGTTAAATGGAATATTTTCGTAAATAAGTAAACATATTTTAGAGCCTAACCCTCGATAGATCAAATCGCGCTAAACAGTGTCTAATCTCAATACTTTCGTGAGTAAGCGAGAAACTGTGTCTGGCCTAAATCCTTTTTCACACCCCCTTCACCTCCCCCCATTAAACTTCGCTATGTTTTTGTTATTTGTGCGTCTAGTACTCGGATTTCTGAAGCTCTCTCTTTATGTAAGTTAATTTTGTTTTGAAGGGATTAAATTTTTATCAATAGATAAATATATTGGGAGTTAGGTATCATATTTGAAGTAAATTGGTATTTAAATAAAAGGCTTAAAGCACCCGAAGTTATTTTAATTAAAACTCATGGAATTATTTAACTCGACTCCCCCGAAATAGAGGTAATTGACTTAACTGATAACCAAGAGACCCCTGACAAACCCTTAGATATAGTAACTTTACCCGATTCTCTGGAAATTGGGGTTTATTATAATTAATACCCATTGAATTATTGAACTCGGCTACCCCGATATAGAGCTACTTGACTTAACTGATAACCAAGAGACCCCTTAAGTACTCTTAGATATAGTTACTTTCCCCGATTCTCCAGAAATAGAGGTAATAGATTTAAATGATACCCAAGCACACTCTTAGCTATGCAGCCCCTATCTTAAATTCACTTTCTATACTTTTAGGACCTAGTTCAATCCCACCTGGAAAAGTAACTAATTCGCCTTCGTATACCCTATTACCCATGGACATGGATGTTTTCTCCGCCTTTTTAGAATCTGATGATAAGCCTAACGCTTCTGAAGAAGAGTGGGGCATTTTGATGTCCCCTCGTACGGACAGCCTTCAGAACTTGGACGATAAAGTTAAAGTTAACCGAAGGGACGCACAGGAACTTACTGACGCTGCCGTTAGGGTGACCGAAATGTTCGAGGGAGCTGAAGCGTTGTTAGCAGACCGTTCTTCTAGTAGTTCTCCTCAAATTATTTACCCTCCTCATGATAACTACCCAGTAGCGGTCGCTGGCCCCTCACGAGCTCAACAATATTCGCCTTATCCATCTGAAGAGTTAGCTTAGGTAAAATCGAGTAATGTTGTAAGGATAGAACGCTCACATGACGTGGTTGCTGAAATTAGTAACGCTGAGAAAAACGTTAACCCTGAAGACGAGAACGCGGATTTGAAAGTCCTCGTGTCGCCTCCACCTTAAGTCGGTGCCGAGATAGCTGACGGGCCGCCGTCCTTTCCTATTATACCGGGTTCTGTTAAATTATTAAGTAGTAATGTTTAAAATTTCCCAAATTTTGGACTATTGGGACGATGTTAAATTGTCAGGGGTCCTTTACATTGGCTCGCTATCATTGCTATATTAAATAAATTTCCTCGTATCATATTGCATCCATTTTACACCACGTTTATGCACCGAAATATTTTAATTTGGCACCTAAATAGCTAAGGTGATATTTCAATTTTGAACGCGGCGGGCCAAGTTAATGGAAGCTCGCCATTTTCTAAGATTTCAATTCTATGCACCCTATTGTATTATAATTTTGTACCAAGGTGCACCACAGTTTCTTAATTTTTCTCCATACCGGTTATGGATGGAATTAAAGTTTAAAAGGCAATGAACTTATTTCACGAAACATAATAGATCATCCTATTGGCCATATTTAGCACCGTTATGCATCACCATTTTCAAATTTTGCACCATATCTGATTAGCATATAGGCGGTATAAATTAATGGAGCTCGGCGCTTTTATTGTTTCAAATTTAAAAATGCTGTAATTATACTCCATTGCGTACCACAGCTTCGGAATTTCGCACCATTATGGTAAGGGACTAAGATGGCATCGAAAATATTAGTTCACAGCTCCATTTTGATTCATGGCAATTTTGGGCCGCAACCATTTTTCAAACGTTCATTGGTAGAACTCGTATTTTAGACAACCAGTCAATTTGATCCATTTCTAAATATGATGCTCTTGGCTGTTTCTAAGGCGAGGATTTTTCTTGATTTTGCCATTTTCTTTTTTGAATTTCTGTGCCGTCGATTCATTAGGGATTTTTTAACATTTTTTAACCATATCCTTCTGATTCGTCAATTAAAGGGTATCTGCAGCCCTCTTAAGCGTCTACTGGTACCTAAGAGATCGAAGATTAATATTTAATAAATTTTATTAATTAATTTAATATATTTAAAAATACTTTACAATAAGTGCATAAGTGAGATGCTTCTTGAAGTGGAAAACTACCCATTGCACAAGCGTCGAACGAATTTATTAATGATAAAGGATATTCAACTGAGCTAAAACGCTGTGTCTTTAAGTTATCTAATGAATAAAAAAATAATGTATTTCCATTCTTGATATAAAAAAATTGGCACAGCCGTAATATTAGTTCCACATCGATGTAATGGTAACGTTCGCGATTGATTCCAACGAGAAAATGCAAATCGAAGAAGTGGGGGAAATTAAGTTAGAAAAATATCAACATATAATTACTATTTTCAAAATAAATATTCAAATAAGTCTTTAAAAAGTATACTTCACTGCGGTTAATATATTTTTTAATTTGTTCGGATATAAGAGATTTTACATTGAAAAATTATTTTTTATTAATTGTTAAATTATTAATTCCGACAGAAATAATTTTAATTATTTTTAAAGTGTCTATGGTTCGCTTTATTTTCAAAATTATTTAAAAAAAAAACAATTTTGGGGAACCAAAAAATAAATGTTTTTCATAAACATATAAATAGAAAGCAAATAGGCGGAAAAAAATAAAAATAAAATATTTTTTTGTTTCCATGGCGAAAAATATTGTTAATATTAAAAACAAAATCATCTGCTACTTCATGGTTTTTGTTTCTATTTTTAAAAATCACTTGGGCGCTTTCGGACAGAGGTCCTTCATCAGAACAGAAAATTAAATTTCTTTTACTTAAAGCTTATAAGACTTGGAACTTTGATGTGCTGAACTTGAAATCTGAAATAATATTAGAAAAACGTATTTACAAAAAATATTTTCCACACTATTTTTTGTAATTATATTTACCAAAATTAAAAGCACCTTTTAATAACTAAATATGTAGTAATATGTTAGTAGTAAATTTGCTTCTCGAATTTTCTTAAATTATAATTCTAATACTCTATAACTTCGTAAATTAAAGTTATTAGATTATATCGCATTTCGAAATTAGTTTAAAAAAAATTTAATTTAACGAAGCGGTACGCCAGCACCATCTCTAGTGCTGTCGCCGCACCGAACTACTACTACTTCTACTACTACAACTATTACTACTACATCTCGGTCATCGCAATAGAGATACCCGAAACTGATTTCAACAGCTGCGCTAATACCAGTCTTGTTTTTGGATATTAACTTAATTTTCACTACTATCGTCGATAACGGAGTTAATCGCAACTTTTTTAAAGTCATTATGAAGGTCAGAAATTTGTTAATCTGGTGTTTAATGTGATAAACACCGCTGAAAAATCGAGGGGACAAAGGCGAAGAAGGTATTACACGATTTAATTTCGTATATGAAAAAAGTGAATTTTTCGAAAAAACAAAGATATTTTATTTATCTAATAACAAACAAAATTTATAAGTACATTTCGAAAATACCACCTTCGGCTACGATGCAGGCTTGGGCGCGAACAATCAAATTGGCGAAAGTGGCTTGAATCATGCCCGGGGTTACTACCCGGCAAACCCTTACAATTCGTTGACGCAGCTCTTCAAGGGTCTCAACCGAAGTGGCGTACACCTTGTCCTTGACGAAACCCCAAAGAAAGAAATACAGCGGAGTCAGATCGGGCGACCTTGCTGTCCAGTTTACGGGACCGTTTCTCCCTATCCATCGTTGTGGAAATTCGTTGTTTAGATAATATCTCACGGCTCTTTGATAATGAGGCGGAGCACCGCCTTGCTGAAGCCTCAGTCTTCCTCGTTGCGCCAACGGCAGTTCGTCAAGTTGTTGTTCTAGCTCATTTCTCAAGAAATCTAAATAACTCTGGCCATTTAAATGTTGCGGTAAGAATACTGGACTAATTTGCCGGTTTCCAACAAGACCAATCCAAACATTCAAGCGCCCAAATTGAAATTGGTGACGGTGTACATATCCCCAGTGTGGATTTGTGTCTTACCAAATATGATTATTTTGGTGATTGTAAGGGCCGTCTCTTGCAAACGAGGATGCATCCGAGAATAGCATGTTGCGGAGGAATTGTGGGTCGTCGTGCACGGAATTTAGCAGTCAGTTGCAAAAATCCAGCCGTTGTTGAGCGTCTCTATCTCGTAAACCGTGGTGAAGCGTTGCTATGTAAGGATGGTACTTATGCGAGTTTTACTGCAAGCCAAATCCTTACTCGCCGCGGCACAACTACTTCGTGGGTATGCGGCAAAGTAGGCTAAAACGGTGTTTTCAAAGTCCAAATCCCGCTGACCAAGGCCACGAAATCGAGATTGTACGTTACCATACGGGTGAAAGTCATTTACAGCTCACCTTACAGTAGTTATGGATGCTCTTCTATCTGGATGTCGTTGCTCAAAGATCTCACTCACTCGTCGTAGATTTCTTCCACCTTCCGCGTAGTAAATGGCCACTAGTTCTGTACGATCAGCTCTGGAATGTTGAGGCATGATTGTTCAAATTGATTACGACAATAATGTTACACAGTTTGTATTACAGTTATACAAATACTAAATAAATTTAAGGAAAAGTCAATAGCTAAATTAGCCAGATTGTGGTTTGAAAAAGAGTGCCACGCCTCATGACCCCCGAAATGTGAAATACGGTATTTCAAAACGATGAATAGGGTGAAACGGTTCGGCACATTGGCCAGCAAGGTCGCCAGATCTTACGTAATTTAAATCGCCATTAATAATTTAATTAAATAATTTAATTTCCTCGATTTTTCAGCGGTGTTTATTGCATTAAACACCAGATTAACAAATTTCTGACTTTCATAAAGTTACACTACTCTCCCAATGGAATTCAAAAAAAGTTATTTTAGCTTGCCCAATTTGTCACTTTTTCAAGTCGTATTTTGTCAGTGAAAAAGACGTCTATTTTTTTCGCGCCAACGCTAATTGTTCGTTTTTGGTGACGCTCGACAATTTTGTTATAGCACCTAGCGGTTAAAATTTAAATTTTCAAAAAACGTGAAAATATTTTTCGATTTAGATGCAATTTTGGTAGAAAGTGTCCCCCGGCACGTATAATACACAGTAAAAATTTCAATTTTCTAGAAAACATACTTTTTGGAAAAAAGCACTTTTTCGAGCAAAAAAAAACACCCTGTATATTCGTATATTCTGTCGTTTCTCACAAAGTTTTGGAATGTTTTAGTCAATACGACGCGTAAGAAGTGATTCGTCGCCAGGGTAGGGGGATAAAACATTTTACATACCATAATGTATATCTTCCTTATAACAAACCATGGCCTGTTTCTTCTTGTAGTTAACTACTCCGTTATGTGGGCGAGCGAATGTATCTTGTTTTGAGGGTTAATTTTACCTGATATATTTAAACGATTTTGATGATTTCTGGAGATTCATTAACATCGGATTTCAGGATAATTTCCTACTAATTTTGATAATAATGTATACAGTTACACTTATTTTATTTATCTGATAATGCGATTAAAGGAAAAAATTAATTAAGTTTTTTACGGTTAAAGTTTGACAAAACTTTCATAAAAATGAAAGAAATATTATGTGTAACCTAGTGACGCCTAGCAATTAGAGCAAGATGTGAGATACCCTCTTCTGAACGGCGGAGGTTGTCCCTGTCTTGGAGACAGACTCCACTTTTATAGGGGTCCCACGGACCTATTGTTTTAGCTCGAACCATCTTCGGCTAACGTATTTGGCTGTTTAGTTGTCCGTCTATCCACACTTTAGCTCGACAATATGAGTAGAAAGAAAAATCTTTTTAAGGAGTTCAACGATCACAGATCCAAGATGGTGGCCGGTCTTTGTCGAACTGGTTTTCCTGGTGTAGAACCACACACTTGGAAGCTCTGAACAGTGCTTTTTGGATTGTGCTTCCGCCCTTCATTTGTTGACCATGTGGGGACACCGTTGGATGACCTTGTTTTGAAATGTGCTCTCCCCCTTTTAAACGAGTGTTTTTGATTGGTCAAGAGAAAGTGTGCTTCCTCCTGACCGGGTAAGAGACCACACTCTTTCATAACCGCTACACGATCTACTTACGATCAATACTGGTGGACCTTTTTTAACGCTGCTTAGGTGACAACCCTCTTGGATGACGCCACAAACTTGTAGAACTGGTCCACTCTTCCACTACATCACAAACTTCTAAAACAAGTTTGGATTGTGCTTTTTCCCACTTACGGATGTTTTTACACTTACGAACGCTCAAATTTTGTAAATATAGGGTAAATGTAACTTGTTGACACCGGCACCTGTTTTTTATCAACTACATTGTAACACGTATCCACACAAGATTGTATTTGAACTGAGTGTGTGTGCAATCAATTAGGATTAAACAAGAAATATGTAAATGCGGATCACGCAAAGATCGCCACAGCATTTTATTTATTTTTTAGGTTAGTAATAATCGAATCACAATTAATTTCAGGTTTTCTTTCTTTGGTATTTTAACTTTTAAACAGCCCATATTCGGAGACGTCTTGCGTTTTCCCAGTTCGACTACTCAATAATCATTTTTTTACTCACCATCTTGTTTTTCAGTGATAACATTTAAAACGGGATAAGCAAACAAGGTCAAAATATAACTTGTTTAAACACCTATTTCGGGTGTTTGAAACACACGTAAGCCAAACGTCATCCTGGGGGAAAGAACATTCTAAACCAATCCTTGAAAGTTCAACCAGTAATGATCAGTAGCGGCATAGAAGGAGTGTGGTCCCTCAACAAATCAAAGACACTCGTTCAAAAAAGGGGAAAGTACATTCAAAACTAGGTCAAACAGGGAGGTAAACCAGTTACCATAAGATAAGGTCAACAAGTGACGTTGAAAAAGTAAAGAAATAAAGCACACACTCTCCAAAAGCACTTGTCAAAGCTGGGAAAACCAGTTCTGCAATGAATGGCCGCCATCTGGGATTCGTGACCTTTCAAATCGTTAAAAAGATTCACTTTCTATTAATATGCTCTGCCTTCCAGATTACAGGAGCGCGAAACATGTTCGTCTTTGTATCGACGTTTATCTTCTTTAGCTTAAGACAGCGACCTTTTAGTTACAAATAAATATTTCAGTGTATAGGCTTGATTAAAAAAACTCTTTCGTAATTTTTTGTTTTAATAGTAAATTAAAGAATAATAATTTAATTAATGGGCGGTGATCATATGATTGGAAGGTACGGATAAAAATACCAAATGACAAATAAATGAAATTCCATTGAGCTACATGTAGGAAACTGTCTTTCGTGTTTCCCTTGTAATGTGTCCTGCACATTTAGCATTATTGACATCCCTTGAAAAAATTCCAAAACGTCGCTTATCAGGGGATAACTTTTTACAACTTGTAATTAAAAATTAAAACTTTTTTATTACTTTTAAAGAATATTAGAAATAAACAGCAATGAATGCTTCGGAACTGGTCACTATAAGGTGGACTATGAGTGATGTAAGTACTTACAATTTGCTTATATAATGTTATAAGAAAGACACGATCTATATGCTTGCAATAAGACTCAATGGCGTCTTTCTCTACGTGATACCTTGCTCTCATATGTTTTAAAATTCAGTTTCTTGATGAGGCGCCGAGGCAGTCTGAATTGTTTTTTGAGTGACTTTAGCTTACAGAAACCTATTTATTCAGGCGTTAGACAGGCGAAAAACTCAAATACCTATCTCCAGTAGCTGAGATATTCCAGTGTTTCAATCGCTTCATTTCGGTCTTACCCAAACATCAGATATTAAAGTCTTATCGCGTAGGTCAATTTCGATTAATTATCTTCCTTCTATCAAGTTAAGTGGTTGTTTAAGTGGATTTCTAAACGCCATTTTCAATTGTGCTTCACCTTATAAATTCTTACAGCTCGTGAACGATTGAGCGATATATGATAAAAACCCGAGCAGATTTATTTTGAGCCAATTTCGAGCGATATAAAATCTGAGCGAGTTTAAGATGAGTCGCGTCTAAACATAATCCGAGCCGAGCTCACGTCTGGCCAGATTTCATTCAATTTATTTTGAGTTGAGCCTGGATGAGCAGAGCTCTTATCGAGACAAGCTTAAACCGAGACGAGCGAATTCAAAAACAGTCAAACTCGAATCGAGCTTAAACCTTATATTTTGACCCCTCTCTAAAGAGCCAAAGGTGAAATAAAATCACATGTAAATAGGCATTGTAAAAACCTTTAATATTTTCTAAAAGAAATAGAAATAAAACAAGTTGTCGCGAGAAAATATTTAGGCGCCAGATTGTCTGGGAGTAAAATTCCACTAACGTATTCGTTTATTTTTTTTGTATAGTTATAAGCCTAAATGTCCTACCCATTGTACGCGCCCCCGTGAATTGAAACACGAGGGTCAAAGTAGGAAAAAGTGCAGCGTCACGGGTTGACAGTCAAATATTTGGACATTCTTCCCACCGGTGGCACCACCTGACCCCTTGGTCTCTCTCTGCCCTCCACAAAAATGTATAACTGTCTTCCTAAATTTATCTAATGACTTGTCGCGAAATAAAATGTTTCTTTTCACCGACATCGTTATTATTTTACAAATAATTAAGTCCTTAATCGAGCAGGCAACCAGTAAACCTAGCGTTTTTCAGTCGGCGCTACGGTCAAAATAATTGGCTCTCCCAACCCCCGGTAGTTTCTAAAACTAAAATCTACATGGTGCCGGAAACCCGGGAAGTGAAACCAGATTAAGGAAATGATATCGAGATAAAAAAAAGATCCGATACTCAGGAGATCTTTCCACAAAAATCTAATCAACCAGCCCAGACTACGGGAACCAGCGGATCCAATACTTGAGGATCAACAAAACCAGACTACGGGAACCTAAACTACAATGCACCAAAGCCCTTATGTGTTACAAGAGTAAGTTCCCGACTCCCCGTTTAAGCCACCAGGTATTGCACACTCTTACCCCTTAAGGGCCGGATTATAAGGACCGCCATCATCTTTGGGTTCTCATTATTTAAGAGAAATTAATGTCTTAAATATTCGAGGCGGTAAAAAGAAACAATTCTTATCCGCAGTTTATTTTGAATAAATAAATTCACGCTTTTGAACCAACTGTTTTGGCTCCAATAAAATCAACAACCTAAATTATTGGCTCAGGGGAAGTGTCAACTAAAGGGGTCGATGATCTGAACAGCTCGTAACTCGATACCGCCAAGCTTATCTGAGAATAAAAGAATCGAATGTCGATTTGAGCAACAATTAAACGAGCAGAGCATAGTGGGGTGGCGGAGTGATTAGCTCTTTCACCTTGCAGAAAGAGGAGCCGGGTTCGATCCCAACTTTTGTCACTCGATGAAAACTCGGAACATCTCCGTGCAAAGAGTTTTCACGTTCTTCCCTCTCTGGTTAAAAGGGTCCCCCCCCTCCCCCCAATTCTTCAATTTCCAGTTTCCATAAATCTTGTAGAGACTAACGGTAATAGTAAATGTAGGGAGCTGTTGGCTTGCGTATCATGAAAGGCTTGCCACCAACCTCCTACAAAATTTAACCCGCCTACCAGAATTAAAAGGCAATAAAAGTCAGTAGATGAATTGGGCCTAGGATGGTACCTTAGGTATTTGCCTAGCCTGTACAGAGCTTCTTGCATCAACCGAAAATGAGCTAGGGCGCGAGCTGAACTTTTTGCTGGGCGAACTGAGCCACAAGCAAAGAACCGAGCCTAGCGCGCTCCATCGATAATATTCACGAGTCTGGTTGTTTCGCGCAGTTCGCGATCTGGATCGTTTAAAAAAATACTTCAATCGTTAGACGGCGCTTGTAAGTGATTCTAAGACATGTTCGAAAAGGCAATATCAGAATAGGCAATATTATAAAATATTTCTACGTAATTTTAGTGTTTTTTGACGTCACACACTAACAATTTCGCTGAAACTAAACTAAAAGTTGGCTGTACTATTGGGATTTTCCGGTAAGATTTCCCCAAAACATTTTACACGGAGCTCGAGTTAGGTTAAGTGACATCGGAGATCAATCTCCTTTTCATTTATTGTCAATCCTTTTTAAATTAATTATTAATGCAATACTCATATCAACTCTGTGAAAGTATTGTTATCACTTAGATATTTATTAGTTGGTATTTTATGATAAACAACAATCTTTACCCCTGATACGCTACTGTGGCTGTCAATGAAAAGTTAAGCCGTATTAATTTTTTCGTCATTTTAAATATTTAAATCCTCTTCTCTTAAGACAAAATAAGTTAACGTAAAGCCTTAACACTTTAAAAATTTGATATAACAAATTTAACAATATCACTTGGATAAATTTAAATCCGCTGTGTTTTGTAAATACTCGGTAGCAGACGACATACCAAGCTCAAGAGTCGAGTGAGGGTAAAAACAAGGAGTAATAAATTTAACGTTAACCTAAATCATCCTTGCAAAAACAGTTTTCGTTCCCCCTCATACCGCAACGAACATTTTATTCAAGATAATGTTTCAATCGGACCCATTTCTGGAATAGCTATCAATGTTTCGTAAGCTTCAATATTTTTATTAGGTCCAAGGGAAAGTATATGTTTTCGGGAACCTTAAATAGGTGTACTCTTAAATCATTTTATTGTTATTCTGTTCGGTGATAAGAGCGAAGCGAAAAATTTAAAAACATCAAGAGACATTTTATCTGTTGGAAACATCTCGATTTGATATTACACTTTTAATTTTAGAGAATTAATGAGGTAATTTTCAGTTGTTCAAAAATAAGAAATTTCGTATTTCTATGGATAATTCTTTATCTTAAGCAAACGGTCTCCATTTCTGTAAATGGACAAAACTATTTGGTATAAAAATATTATATGATTTATCTTTTAACATTATTGGAATTTTTAACTAAAAATTGATAGAAGGGCTTCAAAATGTATTAACAAAATTATTTTTTTGAAGTCTGCGCCATACTGGGTTCACGCGTTCTACAAAAAGAGAAATTATCCATATTACGAACCTGCATTCCTCCTACTTCAGCTCGTTTTACATAATCTGCCGAACATCAGGTTAGTGGAAACAATTTGAGAACTTCAATTACATAACCCTTTTGTGAACTATTACACCGTGTGTCTTATTGATTTTCGGTGGTATATGGAGGAGATACTGCAAGGGGGGTGTTTTGGTGTAGTGCTCGAAAGCACCAGTGGGATTTCGTTTGAAGCTGCCTGTTGATTTATATAAAACTTATTACAGTAACGATATAAAAATAAATTCAGCGCCTAGAAGATCCTATTATTTCGATGCCTTCCGAAGCCGCCATTTCAGCCGGGTGCTGAACCATAACCTCTAATTTAGCGATATTTTTGTGATATAATATTTTACTCGGACCAAAAGTTACAGGGTTAAGTTGTCTTTGAAAACACAAATAATTCTTTATCTTCTGAAAAGAGTTCCATTTAGTGACTTCTGCGTGTTTTGTTTCTTTCCGTGTTTCAAAGAAAATGAGAGCTACAAACTTACTTCAATATAACAGTAGACAAAATGTCAAATTGTCTGCTTTTGAAGTAAGAGATTTACTGGTGAGCGTCAGTAATCGAACCAATGTTTCCCAATGTGAAATCTCTATTTCAGAATGATCGTTGAAGACAACGTTGCAATCCACGTTATGGAAAAATGTCATTAACCGGTAGCACTTTTTCATTACTTAACGGGCCCCATTGGCGTTTGAAATTCGTCAGTTTCCCGCGTGAGTCGCTGACATAGGAAAAGCTTCGACACGTCGTGTGCTACCTGATTTTCAAGGTTAGTTTTCAAACACCGGTGGGGCCCTTTAATAAATTAACTGATGCATAAGCTAAGTAATTATGAAGAAATTATACATACATGTATAAACACCTTTAATTGTGTTGCTTGTGTTACGATTGCTATGTAATAGCAAAAGTAAAAATATGACGTCAGTTTGACACAACGATTTCCGTTAATGAAAGTCGTCTTTCGTTGGTTGAAAATACCACCAGGCTAGTTTGGTGGGGATTCCTACTAGCAATAACAGTCTTTTGGCATTTGATTACAAAATAGATAAAGTTTGATAGGAATTTAGTTTTTGATACGCAAACTTTTATGTTCCGATTCAAAAAATTTCTAATTATTTCAACAAAATAAGCATTATTAATCATTTCATCATTCATTCAATTATCAATAAGCATTGGTTGTTCCATCAAAAAGGCTGGCGTCGGAAATGTATCCGGTATTGTTACCTGACAGTTCAAAAGTCTTGTTACAAATCTCTGAGATTGGTCAATCCCTGGCCACGAATTGATTGATATGATCGTTGGAAAAAATACTACCACTGATATGTAACGATTGGGAAAATAGGAAATGTCAAAAATTAAGATAGAGTATTACTTATGCTATTAGAAATAAGAACGCTATAATATGATTTCTATTTTACAGACTTCAGTATATCAGCAGGGAATATATTAGGTCAAAGCTAAAATATAGAAAGGATATTCCATTCTTACAAAAAGCAATACTTTTAAATGTAAGTTAATCTTTACACTTGTAAAATTTCACTTTTAAATGTTTTCAAAGTCCTTGATATATATAACTATAAGTCTTAAAGTTTGTCCTTTTATTTATTTATTTGTATGTCATGTTCCTAAAAACACGAGAACGGTCAGCGCTAGAGCTTTGAAATTTGAACTCAATGTTCAGGGTCTGATTTCCAACTAAACGTGCCTAATTCCAAATACCTGACATGGTTTTAATCTAATTCAATTTGACTTGGTTACTAATTAAATTTTATTTTACTTGACTTTGGACTTTCGCCTCCCTGCTTCCCTTATCTATTTAGCCGGCTGGTCTCGGCTTTAAATTTTTTTCTCGACTTCCACCACTTTGCTTCCCCGTTATATGTGGCAATTAGGAGTGGTATTTGGTATATCTTTTTTGTAAAAGAAGACACGAAAGTAAAGCAGTTCCTTTGTAAAAGGCCAAGTGAAAGGGTTCAAAAATTTAGGTCGCTCCCAAATGGAGAAATAAAATTTAGTTTGGTTAAGGAGTACAAAATAAGTCTCTTAAAATGTAATCGTAAGTTAGTTAGCTTTTCAGTCGGCTAATTAAAGAACAAACTCAAAGTTAGCTCTCACAAACGTTATTAGGAAGAATCATCCGCAGGAAATAAAAATACGAAGTTTTCTGAAGACGGTTTTGTTATGGTACCGTACTTTTATTACGTACTAATCAAAAAGACCACGGGTATTAAAGTTAGCTTTTAACTTTAAGTCTTAAAGTTTGTCCTTTTATTTATTTATTTACTAGCTTTAATACCCGGCTTTGCCCGGGGTTTTTTCTTAGGCTTAGGTTCTCTTTTAGATTTGACAGTCGCCAGCCATATTTCCCGCACGGTACTGACGAGTTCCAAATAGAACGAAACCGATCTACCGTTGGAATTTTTGGATATTTTATTTATTTTTAATTTAGTTTATTACTCG